>NC_138075.1:190464837-191064837 GCF_964212035.1 Myotis nattereri
AGAGCAGGGCCGATTGGGGAGTTGGGGCGCCACCCCCTGTAATGCACAGAGCGGGGCAGATCAGGAGGTTGCAATGCCACCCCCAGTCAAGCTCAGGGTAGGGCCAATTGGGGCGCCGCCCCATGTCACACTCAAGGCAGGATCAATGGGAAGGTTGCGGCGCCACCCCCTGTCATGCACAGAGCAAGGCCGATCAGGGGGTTGGGGCGCTGCCCCCTGTCACACACAGAGCAGGGCCCATCAGGTGGGTTGGGACTCCATACCCTGTCACACACAGAGCAGGGCCGATCAGGGGGTTGGGGAGCTCCCTCCTGTCATGCACAGAATAGAGCCAATAGGGGAGTTGAGACACCGCCCCCTGTCACACACAGAGCAGGGCGGATCAGGGGGTTGGGGCACTCACCCCTGTCACACTCAGGGCAGGGCTGATGGGGAGGTTGAGGCTCCACCCCGTCACACACAGAGCAGGGCCCATGGGGGGATTGGGGCACTGCACCCTGTCACACACAGAGCCGCAGGGCAATCAGGGGTTTGGGCACTGCCCCCTGTCATGCTGCTCCAGGGGCCAGGAGGCTTCGCGACTCCGCTGATCCCAGTGCTGGGAGGCCTCATGGCTCCGCTTGACACCGGGGCAGTGAGGCCTCACTGCTCAGCTGATCCCGGTGCTGGGAGGCCGCGCTGCTCCGCTGATAACGGTGCTGGGAAGCTCCACTGATTCCGGTGTCAGGAGGCCTCGCAGCTCTGCTGATCCCGGTGCTGGGAGGCATATTACCCTTTTACTATATAGGATAGAGGCCTGGTGCATGGGTGGGGGCCAGCTGGTTTGCCCTAAATGGTGTCCCGGATCAGGGTGGGGGTCCCGCTTGGGTGCCTGGCCAGCCTGGATGAGGGGATGATGGCTTTTTGCAGCTGGTCACACCCCCTTCAGGTTGGGGGTCCCCTCTGGGGTGCATGGCTAGCCTGGATGAGGGGATGATGGCTGTTTGCAGCTGGTCATACCCCCTTCAGGTTGGGGGTCCCCACTGGTGTGCCTGGCCAGCCTGGGTCTGGGTCTGAGGGCCATTTTCAGGCTGGCAGGTGACTGAAGCTCCCTACCTCTCCTTTTTTTCTTTTTTCTTTTAATTCTGGGATTTATTTACCTTCTATGGCTGTCACTGGAGCTGAGAGCCAGCTTTAGCTCTGAGGCTTGGCTCCAGCTCTGAGACCTCAGCTGCTGAAAGCAGGTATCTGGTTTGTTTGGGTTCTATAATTGAAACACTGTTTCAACTCCAGCTCAGCCATCTGGCTGAAAGCATGGGATTTGTTTAGCTTCTATAATTGCAACATAGTTGCTTAGAGTGCAGCTCAGAGGCTGGCAGTGGCAGGTGGGGAACCTTGGCTTCCTCCATCACTGGAGCAAGCAAGCCTCCTGTTTGCTTCAGCTGCCTGGCTGCCGGCCGCCATCTTGGTTGGCAGTTAATTTGCATATTGCCCTGATTCACCAATGGGAAGCATGTCGGAGGTATGGTTAATTGCCATGTTTGTCTATTATTAGATAGGATGTTACACCTTTAAAATTTTATCATTGTGATTAAGTATCATAATTGGAATTGTTTAAATTATTTGTTTTATTTTTTGAAGAGTATAAAATTAAGTGAGAGAAAACTAAAATTGGCCCATAGTGTGAATTGATGTAACACTCCAGCATAAGTGCTCTTAGAAGTTTGATATACTTTTATGCCAATATTTTATTTTCCTACACATTTGTTCCCTAATTAAGAAAAATATTACTCTATATTGATTTATATTGAATTATTGCCTCCACAGATATATTTTGTTTACTGTGAAATATTTATGAGTTATTTACTTCCTGTAAGATATATGGCCAGCCTCAGGCATATTATCTGTATCACACTCCTTGCCCAAGACCAGGTTAGAAAAATATCAGTTAGGAGGAAAAAAAAAGTAAAGTGCTGACTGTAAGCCCAAGACACTGCAAAGAGCTTTACAAGCATTATTAAACTATTTCTTCAAAGCAACCCTATATGGGATAGTCGCAATTATTCTTTCATTTACATCAGTGACTAGTTTACCGAAACTATACATTTATGAATGGATACGTCCAGGACTGCTCCTAGTCTGCGTACAAATCCCATGATCTTAACTGGCTTGCTACACGACAGAGTCAAAAGGAGAGGACATTTTTATTACTCTATGATCAGTTTTGGAGGATCTTTTTTTAAAGGATTGGTGTCACTTTTCAGTGTGGCTGGCCACCTGTGAGGGCACAAGCGCCACTCTTGTCTTCAGCATTAAGTACCATCATTTTCTGTTGTTTATTTAAAATGGGTGAACGATGCTGCCTTTTCAATTTATTCCTTTTTTAAGAGCAGTAAACTGAAAATATTTTCTATCTAATGAAAGTATTTCATTTGTGAAATTACATTTCCTGCCTTTCATTTATCCATTAAGATCTTAGTGTTTTCTTCTCCACTTGTATGATCTCTTGTTTAAGAATTTAAGTCACCCTTTATCCACAGCCCATTGTCTTGCTTCTCTGATCTAGTATCTTTGAGAATTTCTTTCCTGGAGTTATAATCGCCTGGCTTCGGTAGGAGGAAGGTTATCTCACTTACACTGACACACTTCGTATGTATATTGATCAGCTCTGTGTAAGGCCTGGCTGAAGTAATTTCATTTGAATCTTCTTTGGGCTTAGAACGCTTCTGTTATCATATCTTAATCTTCCAAAGGACAAATCAAAATAGCCTTAAAATAAAGACCAATGAATTTTGTTTAGAAGCCTAGAAGGCCTAAACTATTTTAAACTGGGATAGTAATGATCTTGTTACAGCTCCATGCAGTTACTCACAGGCCTCCAGGTGCTGGGAACTGATGGAGATGCAGATGTGCCCTGTGCTGAACCACAGCTCACATACATTAGAATAGCCCCTATTTTTAGCACGTTTTAGTTTCTATTTCTAAATTACCTCTGAGGCTTCTGAGCATTTTCAACCTGTACTTCTGCAAGTATTTATTGATTAAGGAAAGAACATGAACTTTATACCATCTGGTGTAGAGGTGACTAGGTTATTTTAAAAGTTATTTAAAGGTCCAAATCACTTAGAAGATCTATCTCATTTCAGATATTTATAGAAAAGGTACTTTACTTTTAATTTTCTTCATAACAAATTTATGCACAGTATGCTCTGATTACTACATTTTTAGAAAATGTATTTTGTGAAAATTATGATTTAAAAATTTGCATTGCCCATTTTGTATTTATATGAATTTGTTTGAATGTAATTTGTTATTCAGTTATATTATCAATGGAAATATTAGCATGGTAATATTTTATGGATCATGAAAAATCTAAATTCCTCTGATGTAATGATAATTTATTCTATCACTTTAATTATGATATTACTAAGAGTAATATCTACAACTTTTCTCCCAAAATATTTGATCAGCCAGATACTCACCAAGGTGATTATATATATTCTCTCACTTTATTTTCATAAAACCTGTGAAGTAGGATTCTTATCTGTCAATTGAACACAAAGAGGTTAACTAAGTAACCCAAGGAAATTTATTTATGTCATCTTAAAACAAGTCAAAGAAACTATCAGTACAAAATCTGAAACAAGGTCTCAGAAAAGGTAGACATACAAATATCGAATATTACATGATTTCAGATTTTTTTATTAAACTTTGCTAAAACTATGAATCAGAATTCTAGAGATAGGTAAAATGATTTAATTTTTCAAGACTAAAATGTGTGGATTTGGTGTCATAGTGAATTGTATGAGTGTGTATGTGTATGTACTAATTTTTAAGACAAGTTCCCTATTATAATTTTTAAAATTAAGAGGACTGAGTAAAATATTATTATTTATAGAATCATTAGTGTGCTTGTTTGAGTCTTAGAACACTACCAAGTATGAAGCGAATTCTATTAGGTAACGGCCACAATATGCAGTTACTATTGCCTTCCTAAACACATTGCTACCTGAGCTTACTAACTTGTACACATGCATCTGGAAGGGTGTTTGTACCTTATTAGGAGATGACATCATCTTTTTATCACTAAAAATTGACCAGGTGCATTAGTCAAAAATCCATTATTAATTACTTTATTATTTTTGAGTTGGAACTGGGATGTTTGAAATTAACACATATATACATATTTTTTATATTAATAAACTGAGATAATTGTGATATTAACACGAGTTACAGTGAAACACTGACTATTTACACGTTGTCATTTATTATGTTTAAACTATGAAGAAGAAAAAATAATCAAAGAATCACCATCATCTCAAGAAACTGCCAGTCTAAGAAAAGAGGAAGGCGGACTTTCTTGAATAGTCAGGTAGTAGAAGTTTTAGGCTTTGCAGGCCGTACATTCTCTTTCACTACTCAACTCGGCCATGCAACTCTAAGGAAGTCACAAACAAAAAATGAATGTGGCTGGTTCCAATAACACTGCATTTGCAAAAATAAGTGCGATGTTTGATTTGGTCCATGGACCATAGTTTGCCAGCTTCTAATCTGAGTTTTTATACCAGCAGAAACAGTGGGAAAGTTAACGTATATATCAAAAATTATATGATATTAATAAATGTCTTATAATTGCACTAATAAATAAATGTAACAATAAAGAAATATGTTAAGATGTGCAAAAGAAACACTTCTCTGTGTTTTAACATTTTGTTGTACTGTAACTTCGACTTTCAATATCTCTATAATGAGAATAATTATTTGGCATATTCTTTAAATACAAATTATCAAACTGGAAATAAATGTCATATAGCCATTTCTGTTTAGTAGGATTCCATTTTAGTGATAACCAAATTGTCACATTGTAGCACAAAAATTAAAACATCATGAATGCTTAAGCCGGGCCTATGAACCAGGGTGTCATGGTTCAATTGCCAGTCAGGGCACATGCATGGCTTGTGGGCTTGATCCCCAGTGGGGGGCATGCAGGAGGCAGCTAATTAATGATTCACTCTCATCATTGATTATTGTATCTCTCTTCCCTCTCTGAAATAATTCCACTGGCATAAGAAAAAATATATATATTTTAAAAAATTAAAAAAACAAAACATTAATACTTCAGAGAAAATATATGGGACATTGCCTACTTCTTTGAAAAAAATATATTGGAATTTTATTTGGAATTACTTTTCTACCTTCTCTAGCATTATATTTTATTTTATTTTCTTCTCCTTATTTGATATAAAATAGAGTAGATACATGTCAAGGAATTAAAGTTCAAAATAGCTAGATTTTGGACAAAAGCCTAAACTTGCTGGTCCATTACTAAGCTTTTCCCACAGTTCTCTTGAAATAACTAGAAATGCTATTCATAAAATATACGTAAGGTGAATGCGTTGAAGCGCTAAATTTCTGTATTATATTCTGCCATCAGTTTATGTGGTTTCCCACAATAAAGTGCAATTTTATTAGACAGTTTACTCGTGTTTTTTTCTGGATCATTTTTTCACTATGACTATGTGAAAATTTTTAAATAATCTTGAATGTTTGATATCCAGAAAGTGAATGTATTATATATAGCTTGCTTATTTTTAACATAGCAATAGTTCTGCTAATATATAGAGATGCGTTTTTTAAATCTGAAAATGTAAATTTAAGTTGAAAGCCTTCCATAAGTGATTAAAGTCACATATGCATAACATTTTCAATAGGCTTTGATAAATAATTCCACTGGAATAAGAAATCAGTGGGTCAAATGAGAAAGACATTGTTCTCCAGCTGAAATATGTAGGGTCTATGCAAAACATGTTTTTGAGGGGCTATTTAAAATGTCTTCTGAATATAAAATTTGCCGGAATTTCGGAGGAGACATATATTTAAATGGGCTTACATATTTTTGCACTTCTATATTAATTGCATAAGCAAATGTATTAGTTCATATGTCCTTACTGAATCAGCACTTTAAGTAAAATAAAAATAACTATTTAATACAGCTCTGTATGTCTTAATTCCATAAAATGCTTCTTAATTTGAAGGGCATTGTGGAAAAAATTAATTGTATGCATAGAGGGATTTATAATTTTGAAAAGCAAAGCAGACACCTGTCTAAATACATAGTGTCTTTATGCTGTATTGAGGGAGTGGGATCTCTTCCTTATCTTGGGCTTTCTTGTTTGCTTTTCAGTTGCTGCGAATGTGGCTGTGGACGGGCTTCTTCCCTGTGCGCTGTTGCCCATCCAAGCCTAATATGGTTAGTGTTCCCTCCCTCTTTCACTCCTATGTGATGTCCCACCTACATGTATGATCGTCAGCATTCCTTTTTTTTTTTTTTCCATTTGTCTACATTTTAACAGTTAGTATGCCAGTTACACTTTAATAGAAGAATAGAATGAAATTGATTCCCAGGGGAGAATCTTAAGTGATTCCACAATAAATAATTTTAAATAAATTGTACCTATAGCCCTTCATCCCTATGTCAAGCATTTATACTTCTCTTCCAAGGCTTTTACTGTGGTCCTTATTTCACCCACGAAGTTGTAAGGGTGTAGCATCTGTTTTACATTTAACATGTCACTGCTTTTGTTATTTCATGAAGATTAAAATCATACCATACATGGAAGTAGCATGCGACTTCTGTCAAGGTGAAATCATCTTTGTCTCCCAGAACCGTGGAAAGACCATGCCATAACTGGGATCTTCTATTTTCATAATTGCCGTGGATTCATGTGGCATTGGAGAACAGACCACATGGAATTTTAAATGGTTTACTTCATACGTTTAAGCTTGAATCATTTCAGATATTAGAAGTTATTTTCTTAATTTGATACTAATGAAGTAAAAAATATGCACATTTTAAGGATTACTGTCCAAATGGGATGTCCTCAATTTGCAAATCCTAAATATATATCTGGGTTATAGCTGTAAACTGTAGGCTAGAAAGTAAGACCAGAGAACTCTATTCACAGATATATAAGGACTCCTACCCAATCGTGAACAACCTTGTAAAAAGTGAACTACACCAGCCCGACCAGCATCTCTCACTGACTGAGCACAGAACTATAAGCCAGGAGGTCATAGTTCATTTCCAGGTCAAGGCACATGCCCTGGTTGCAGGCTGATCCCCAGTATGGGGCGTGCAGAAGGCAGCCAATCAAAGATTCTCTCTCATCATTGATGTTTCTATCTCTCTATCTTCCTCTCCATTCTTCTCTGAAATCAATCAAAATATATTTTAAACAAGTGAAATACTCCAGATATTTTCATTCTAGATTAGAGTTCAAATCTCTATGCTAATGTATTGTTATTTGTAGTAAAAAATCTGCCAAGAGCAGCTGTTCTGAAGTGCATTTTAGAGAATTATAGGGTTGCCTTGTGGCTTTTTAAATTGTTACTTGTATTCTGTAGGTGTAAATTAATATTTATTGCTTGAAAAACCTGTGGTAGGAATGAGTGTGCACACATGTGTGGATGTGAGAAGTGGAGCAATGGATGCCAATAATCTGAGAACAAGCGACAGTCAACAAACACAGATTGATAAAATGTAGAAATGTGTTTCTCAACATTTTGAATTTTTTCTATTTGAAAAAAAATGAAGTTGATATGAAACTACAGATTTGTTTCAAATTATTTAATTTACTTAGGAAAGTACTTATATATTCATGATGTTTCAATGATAAATCATAAACCCCTGAAATTTGGCAATGGCTAAAGTATAACATAAATGGCTTTACACTGTCATTTTTTTTTTCTCTATGAAAATCTTATTGAGTCTGGAGAATAGTGTTATAATAGATAAATCATCACCAAAGCAGAATAGACAGAATTTATATCTTGGGGGGAAATTGACATCCAGACCTACCTTGAACAAAACCTTAAAGATATCTTAATGAGAGAATGAACATTTATGAAGCCATGATTTAGAAAGTATTGGCAAAAACCAACTTTAGCTGGATTTCAAATGCTTGATTTAAAAAAAAAATAGTATCGTTTTCTACTGTGTTATTGATCTCAGGGAGTTTATAAAGAGGAAAGGGAGGGAGGCAGAATTCTGCCTTCACAAAGAACACACCGGGAAACCTAAGACCAAATCATTTTCCTAATATCTTTTTTCAAATAATGTTAGTAATTGTAGAGGCAGTGAGCCCATGTGTGTGTGTGTGTGTGTGTGTGTGTGTGTGTGTGTGTGTGTGTGTGAGAGAGAGAGAGAGAGAGAGAGAGAGAGAGAGAGAGAGAGAGAGATTGCATAAAAAAAAAGTGGGAGGGGGAGAAATGTTTTATCCATAAATGTGCTTAGGTACCCAGTAAAATGCTAGCAGTTTTTTTGGAAAAATATATGGAAGTCAGAATTTTTAATGCATTTTAATAAAGCAAAATAAACTAAAGCAAAAGAAAAGTTTAATTGAGATTATATAAATTAGACAGTAAGAAAGTTATCCAAAATTATTACCAGGGAAAAATGAAAGCAAAAAATGCTTTTATTGCTGTGCTTTATAACTTAAAGTCACTATGAGGTTTTAGTTAAAGATATTTTGCTTAATCTGAAGGCTTTAATCTGATGCCTTTTGGTAGGAAACAACCTTAGAAAGTGGAAATTAAGGCTGAGAATAATAATTTTTCTTGTAGAGTCAGCAAAATATTGAGGAGTCGACCTTACATCTTGTCACCTAATTTTGTATGTGAAATCATAGCAGCATTTGTCAATTAACACATAATAATCCCCAAGGATCATTCTATCATTGTCATTTGTGAGTCGATATATTTACATTTATAAAGCAGAGCTTGTTAGATATTTTGAATTTTTGGAATCTTTTGTCTTTTATTTTTTGAAAGACTATTCATGAATATTTGGTTGGTTAGTATGACCTTAATATAATGCAATGCATATACTACATGAAAATTGCCTATGGTAAATATACTGGCTTTTAGAGGTACCTTGATATGCCTTCTGGAAATTTCAGGGTCTGAAAAGCATAATTTTACAACCATTGATATGGATCTTTAGTTGTACAATGCAGCTTTGCTCCGTTATTTTTCAAATGTATGATGTGCCATTTATAAGATGAAACTGGTAATTATATGATGCCACCTTTGATCTAAAATTACTTTTCATTATTCTGATTTCCCACTTTGTTGTGCAATCTATACAAATACACATAATGGTGATATTTCAAATATTTTCCAGCTTTGACTGAAATCTACCCAGTGATGGAAAATATTTTTATGATATTTCTGAAGAAACACATATGCCAAGATTTTTGGCACCCTATCTTTAAAACTGCCTACATTTTAGCAGAGGTATTTTTTATTAGTCATCTTTGACTTTATGCCATCACAACTGGCTTGATACTAAACATTGTTTCAATACTTAAAAAATCTATATTGTTTTGTTTTGTGGGGTTTTTTAGTACTCACCTGAGGATATTTTTCCATTGATTTTTAGAGAGTGGAAGAGAGAGGGAAAGACAGAGAGAAATATCGATGTGAGAGAAACACATCAATTGGTTTCCTCCTGCACGAGCCCTGACCAGGGCCCAGGTAGAAACCTGCAACTGAGGTGCATGCCCTTGACCGGAATCAACCCTGACCCTTTGGTCCACAGGCCGACGCTCTATTCACTGACCCAAACCAACTAGGGCTTCAATTCATTGTTTTTAATGTAAATAAGATTTTAATGTGTGTAATTTCAAATATAACATTATAAATAACATAATTTATCTTTTGATATTCATTTGCGATTATGATTATAGAATGAAATATATATTTATAACATAATTACTATGTCATTCTGAAATATACCATGGTCCCAAAGTAGTTTTAACTTTAATTAATTTATTTTATTTTATTTTTATTTTTTCCATCACCATTTATCCCCCCTCTGCCCTCTTCCACCCCACAATCACCACAATGTTGTCCATGTCCATGAGTTCTCTCTCTTTTTTATTTTCTTTTTTGCTCAGTATGCTCACCATCCCACCTGAGCCATCTGCCTGTTTTCCATCTATGAGTCTGTCTCTGTTTTGCTTGGAAGTTCAGTTTGTTCATTAAATTCACATAGTGAAATCATATGGTACTTGACTTTCTCTGACTGGCTTATTTCACTCAGCATAATGTTCTCCAGGTCCATCCATGCTGTTGCAAAGAGTAAATGTTTTTCCTTCTTACAGCGGAGTAGTCTTCCATTGTGTCAGACTAGTTTCTTCATTTATAAGTTTTTATGTTTTCCAGTGTTTTCATATCACTTACTACTTCTGAGAAACTTAAGTGGTGAAGGAAGTAGAGTTTGCTATTCTAAAAGTAAAAATATTACATTCTTAATTTGTTTATTTACCTTGTTTGTGATTTTAGACAATCACTTTATTTTTTTTTTTAGAATTTTAAAAATATCTTTAATCAGAGACACAGAGATAAACTGTATCTTCTCTTATAATTCAGAGATTGCAAACAGAAACAAATTTTACTGACAAAAAAGTATCCTGAATACATTGAAACATTAATCATATTTCTTCCTCTATGTTAACTGAACTTACCTTGAAATTTGAAGTAAGCCAACTTTTTTATTTCCACATACACTTAACACAGATTATTTTCTTTATTTTCATAAAATTTCTGCTGAAGAATGATGTGGAAGGACTATTTTATTTTATAAAATTAAGAAAAAGGCATAAAGAATGACATCATCCCTTTGTAATAATTCTAGACCCTATTTAAAGTGCTCATAGCAGGCAGATGTGAGGTTAACCTATTATATATAGGATATATTAAATTTCAATTGAAGGCTTGCTGTGCAAATTGCTCCAAAATTCTTTTTCTGGGGAATCTCAGACAATAAGAGATATTAAGTGGACCTACTGTATTTAAGATAGCCAATAGTCACATTTTGCAATAATTTAAAAATTAATAGAAATTGTCTACTCTAGTATTAAGACAAAATTACTGAAAACAGGGGGATTCAGTCCACAGATATCATACTTTATCAATGTGTCTTTATATTAAATTTCTAAGTCAACTAAATTCTAACTCAATATTTAAAAGTCTATGATTCATCTTTGAATTTATTGAAGTATTTAAAATTGTTCAAGTCTTCCTATTATTGCTAATTCTAAAAGGATTTGAATAGTTCACTAATGAACAATTGAAAAATTCATATGTACTGCACTATTTTGGAAGGTGTTATTTCTAATGTGTTCTTTTCTTTGTCTTTTAGGATATAAAAATAAAAAGGACATTTAAGAAATAAGATAAGAAATAAGTTAGCTTCTCACATTGTCATTCATCATTGAGTAGTTAGTGTCCTTGATAGAATCTATGATGGGAACCTAGTAATCTGTGTTCTCATTTATGCGGTATAATTACTACTGCAATCCCACAATCAAGAAATTTATGTTTCAACATGAGTACATTTTCTTTGATACATATATTAGAGAATTTTTAGTAAACAATAATAGATCAGTTGCATTTTTTGTAACTTACATCTGTAAGGAACTCAGAATCCCAGCACTTGTGTATACAAATGAGAACTATATGAATGAGGGTCTTAAGATCCTGCTAGTAAGGCAGCCTAAATATCAGATGTCCAATTTTACTGCATTTTCACTGACATTCTTATTAAAGAATGTGGTCCTGTAAAACAAAACAATCTATTTCCAGTATTTATTAGGTATATTAATAAGCTAATGTTTTATACGCTTCTTTATTTTATGAGGCTGAGTTAGCTGAGTTTTAATTAAAACTACCTTGGTTCAGTTGGAGAGAATCTTGAAGTGAAAAAAGTTAAACTATTTCCCAAAAAGTTGTAACTTCTTGTTTTCAAGATTCCAGCAATAAATTCTTACATACAACATTGTGCAGTGGTTGAAGTCATTATGTCAGAATAAGGGAGGGTACATATATGGAGAAATGTGTTTTTTAAAAGAGGCTAAGGTTACAAGCAGTTTTTATTTTCCATAAACAAAATATATGTGATCTAATGTTTACTGCAATGTGTTGCCTTTTGAATATTTTTTGTATTAAAGTATAAGGAAAGTATTCCTTAATAAATCTGGAAAATAGAGGAGCAATACATAGCTGAGTGTCCATATCTGATCTAGTAAATGCTTATGTTCACTCTTTTAAAAAAATCAAAATGCAAAACCCCTCATCCCACTGTTCCAGCCCTCCCAACCTTTTTTAGAATTAAGGTGAAAGAGTGTATATCCAGTTTTTATTTTTGTAGGCTAGGAATGGGAACATATGATTCTGTGGAAGCTGTAATTGAGCAAGAATCTACACTCTTCTCAGGCTGTTTCATTCACTCATCTGTCCTCACTGGCCATAAGGATGACATTTAGTAAATCACTAATTCTGTGTATCACTTTGTGCTCTGGTCCGCTTGGCATTTATACTTCAAATTTATTATCAAATCTTTAATTTGCACCTAAGAACCAAATTACTCATTAGAATATTTGTCTCTACATAAATATTATTATTTACTATATAGTGGACATTTCAAATATCCAAATTTAGGATGTTATGGCCGGGGCCTAGATTTTAAGATCAGCATTAATATCATCAAGGATGTGGTATTCAAATTCTTAGGACAGGTGTGAGAGAAAGTAGGTTGATTTCTAAATTACCTATAAAGGCATTGCTATATTTATATATTAAGCATCTCTCTAGCACTTCTTAGTACATATTAATAAATATTAATTATACCTACCTTTTATATGATTTCTCACACTCATCTCTACTACTAAAAATAAAACACCATTGTTTTCTAGAAGAAAAGTATAAATGACTAGAAGATGATTTTTCTAATTACAACACTACAGATATTTTTAGTACAATGATATAAAGCTTATTAAAATTGTGATAGGAAGCAACATGAAGAAACTGTTTATTTTCCTTTAAAAAATGGTTCTAGAATGTAGGAGGTGTGATTTATGCACAGGATGGCGTGTTTATTGATTGTCTGTCTGATTGTTTAAAATTATACATCTGGATCAGGAACAGAAGATGATACTGAATGAACAAGCTTCCCTCAAGGCCTTGTTAGTGAGTCTGATCCCCTCCGTGAGTGCCAGCCTTTGCCAGCTGCACTTTTACTTGTTGATCTTGATGCAACTTGTTTAAATGATGCTTTGGGGGGAGGTTCCAAAACTTAATTCATATGTTAATGTGACATGCAGCCATATATGTTATAGAGCTCCAGAGATGTCCATAGTCAAAAATAACTGTGTTGCCCTCTGACTCTCATCCCAGGTATTAAAATGTCAACTTCTCCTTATCAAGGTATTCCCAAATCACTTTTTTTATGAGATCCAAAGGTTTATTTTCATTTTTATATGAAGAATGTGCATGTGATTTAAGTATCTATAAGGCTTATTTAATGACAAAAACTATTTGAGGAAACAAGTTTGAAAGCTTAATTTTTTTTGAAGGCAGGAAAGTTGAAGATGAAATGGATGTTTGCTTTCTTTTTTTGTTAAATTTATTGTGGTGCCCTTAGTTAATAAGATTATCTAGGTTTCAAGTGCACAAATCTATGATTCATCTGTATATTGCATTGTGTGCTTACCACTCAAAGTCAAATCTTCTGTCACCATATACTTGATCTCCTTTACCCTTTCGTACCCCAAACCCTCTTCCTTCTAGCAGTTACCATACTGTTGACTATGCTTATGAGTTTTTGCTTGTTTTTCTTATTTGTCCATTTGTTGCTTTCAGTTTAATATCCCACCGATGGGTGATATGATTCTTAACTTTTTCTTTTACTTAGCATGTTAGTCTCAAGATCCATCCATGTTGTCTCAAATGGCAGTATTTCATCTTTTCTTATGGCTGAGTAGTATTCCATTAATTTCAGGAAAAGAAATGAAAAAAAAACCCTATTTGCAATTGCAACAGAAAGAGTAAAATACTTAGGAATAAACTTAACAAAGGATGTGAAGGACCTATATACTGAAAACTATAAAGCATTAATAAACAAGATTGAGAAAGACTCAATGAAATGAAACTATATTTCATTTTTATGGATTGAAAAAATCAACATCAAAATGTCCATTTTACTATAAAAAAATAAAGATTTAATGCAGTCAAATTAATCTATCAAAAACCCAATGACATTTTTAAATAAATTGAAGAAAAAATAATCAGATATTTGTTTTCTAATGTAAACTGCAGGAACTTGTATAATTTTTAAGACTCTTTAAAATCATCTTTAGAAAAAATGTTGTCAATGTTATTTAAATAACATAAATCTTAGGATGATTTCACACCATTGTATTTAGAGCATTGGTAAAATTAAAGATATCATTAACTTCACTGTAGAGGCATATACATAAAGATTGAAAGAATAACATCTATGAAACTATGAACAGTATTTTAGAATAATTTAAATGTCAACTTGAGTAGATAAAATATAATTGCAATATAATTTTATTTTTTTCTTCTCTTCATTTCACTGTGGTGAGATATTTCAAGATGTCTGAAGGGTTCTTGAATGATAAATGCACATAAGTGTTATGAATAAAACTTGAAATGCCACTAGATTCAGATTGTGTATTGTTCCTCACCCAAGAACACTATATATGTTAAATATATTACTTTAAGTTTATTCAAATTGTATTAGCTGTACTTTACTAATAAATTGGCAGTTCCTTAAGATGATAAAATGAAGATATTTTTTTCCAAAATTGGCACAAAGATGTGGTGTCTTATCTATTTTATGTTATCTATCTATATATTTACACACATATATATATTTACACACATATATATATTTACACACATATATATATACATATATATATACACACACACACACACACACATTATATTCACTAAGAAATAATATAGAATGAAATAGGTTTTATTTTTATACCAATAAAATATATAGACTTATTAAACATCCTTGAATGTGTACCAAGAACCAATCCTCATTAGTACATGTCAACTGAACATTTCATTTAGATCACTTAGTAATTTTAAACCAGTTTTGTAATGAAAATATTTTGTCAATATATTACTTTGGCTATATTTTCTTTATACAGAAATAAATGAAAATTTTGTATTGAATAAACTCAATTTTGTTATGAGAGCATATAAAAGTAAATTCATAGCCTTGGAGCTTCACTAAAATCATTTAAATATTTTCATTTTAGTCAGTTATTTTAATATTTTTTTAAATATATTTTATTGATTTTTTACAGAGAGGAAGAGAGAGAGACAGAGAGTCAGAAACATCGATGAGAGAGAAACATCGATCAGCTGCCTCCTGCACACCTCCCACTGGGGATGTGCCCGCAACCAAGGCACATGCCCTCGACTGGAATCGAACCTGGGACCCCTCAGTCCGCAGGCCGACGCTCCATCCACTGAGCCAAACCAGTTTCGGCCAGTTATTTTAATATTATATGGTTAATTATATAATATTAAATCTATTGAGTTTGAATGCCAATGAATATATCTATAAAATAAATCTATTATAAATAAGAGCATAACTTTCAAAAGAATTCAACCAGAGGTACTAGATGGTATTAATTAAATTGATGGAAATAGACGGGTTGACAGGAGAGAACCCTAGAAGTTCATGCAGAGGACCTACTGGTATAAATGAAGGAACAAAAACATCAAAAAGTAGTTAGGGATTTCAGTCAATCGTGAATGCTTAAAATCTAAGGAAAAGTCATTGGATTTAGATGTGAATATGTCGTTAGTGAAACTTTGAAGGATAGATTTTTGTAGGTACTAGAAGCAGGTCAAAAGAACTCAAACTAGGGAGTAGATGAGAAAACACACACACACACACACACACACACAGAGGAGAGATTAAGATTTGGAGGGTGGAGCTGAGAGAGCATGCAGATTGTGGTCAATTTGATACTGATCTGAGGGGATGTGAGTGGAAAAGAGCTAGTGCAGCAACTAATGATTCCAAAAGAAGAGAAAAAATAAAATGATAGAGTAAGGGGTTGAGGGTGGGAGACTAATGAATCAGACACATTTTGAGCTATTCATCCTGAAAAGAGTAGTCAGTGACTTCTGAGCTGGCAAAAGAAAGAAAGAAGAGGAAGGAAGGAAGGAAAAAAGGAAGGATGGAGGGGCAGGAGGGAGGGAGGAAGGGAGGGAAGGAAGGAAGGAAGGAAGGAAGGAAGGAAGGAAGGAAGGAAGGAAGGAAGGAAGGAAGGAAGGAAGGAAGGAAGGAAGGGAGGGAGGAAGGAAAGAAAAGAAAGAGGAATAGAAACATGTCTGCTGTTAGGTGTATGTTAAAGAGAAGTTAAAATATGAGTTGGATAGATTCAGACTTCTCAGTAAAATATGACAAAGAGTGAGAGGGCTATTGGCTAGAGCAGTGGTTGGCAAACTGCGGCTCGCGAGCCACATGCAGCTGTTTGGACCCTTGAGCGTGGCTCTTCCACAAAATACCACGTACAGGCGCGCATGTCAGTGCGATTGAAACTTCGTGGCCCATGAGCAGAAGTTGGTATTTTATGGAAAAGCCACACTCAAGGGGCCAAAGAGCCGCATGTGGCTCGCGAGCTGCAGTTTGCCTACCACTGGGCTAGAGTAATGTGACCAAAAAGAGTACTGGTGTTATTTCATACTACTAGTGTGAAAATCAGTTAGGGTTGCAATCATTTCAACTGTGTTCATGCTTCCGGCTTGATGTGATTCACCTGTTGGAGATGGGCTAATTGTAGCTTACTCTGTTCCAGGCGGTGTGGGTACAGCAAGGCAAAACAGGACCCAGAAGAGGAAAAGATGCATTTTCATAATGGGCACAGTAAGCGAATTGTAAAACTCAGAAGTACACAATGTCAGGGACAGATTATTATTATGGTGTGTTGTTGTTTTGCAGACAAGATTTCTATTAACGGACCAAAATATTGGTTTAAAATGTTTTTTGTTACATTTCTGTGTAAAGCATATAAGCGTAGGGCACTGAGACTGATTCTAGGCAACAGAGAGATCGTTCGATCAATTATTTACAGCATTCTTTGATTAGACTCATTAAAGTAGAAACCCTTTGATTAATATCTAGGCCAATTCTAAATGTTAGCAATACATTCAATAGAAATCTGTTTTTAAATCGCACCATCAGATTACAGATATGAAAATTCTCAGTATTTTTTTGCAGCATTATAACAGGACTTCCCCTGAGCAGATCCTGTAGCAGCAACCTTGGTTCCAATGACTTGAATAACTCTATATTTTTAAGAAATGCAAAAATCAAGTTTTAACAATGAGCTTTAAGAATTAGTAAATAGTTTGTAATTAATGGTATTTTAATATGTTCCTTTTGTCATTAACATTGCAGCATGAGTTGTTTCATCAAGTAAATGACAAAAAAGGGTTTCTTTTATTTTTGTCACTATTCTAGGACCATAAAAGACAGTCATTAAAGCCATACGTCATGCTGTAAAGCATTGAGTCCATTTTCATAATATCGCTATTTAATGTTACTTATCCTCAAAAAACAAACAAACAAAAAACACTGTGAGGCTGATGTTGGTAGCTTTTAAATAGGATGAAACAGGCTCATGGAACATAGCAGTCTATGCAGTAACACAGGTAGAGTGAGAAGTAGAGCATCTCTTTTTCTTTTGACTTCTCTGTAAGTCATATTGGACAAAAGCACCTGAAAATGTATTTTACATTATTTTTTAAACCAAAATCAATCATCTCTGATGATAATTTAAGTGTGACGCAGACTAACAAACCAACAAATAAACCACTGACATTTCATTGTCCCCTTTAGTAAACGAAACTGTTTGTTTGTCTCAGAGGCTAGCTCTGTAAAACATTGGTGTTGAAAGATGTATTTACTCATATACATCGCCCTGTACACATTTCTTGTACATGCCAACTATTCAGATTTCAAAATTATAAAAGGGACATAGCTGAACAAATGATTCCTATAATTCAGGAGAAGCTCTGTTCTTATAGCTCATACACTTAAGGATTAGGGATTTAAGCCACAGTTGCATGTTAATAACATTTATCATTTCACTCATCCAGCACAAGCACTTGTATCTTAATGCCCATTTATTTTCACAGTTAAACTGCCAGGAGTAAGAACTTATATCGATCCGCATACCTATGAGGATCCCAATCAAGCTGTCCATGAATTTGCCAAGGAGATAGAAGCTTCATGCATCACAATTGAAAGAGTTATTGGAGCAGGTATCACAGTGTGTTTAAGTCAGATTTTTTACTTGTGTTTAATGATAAGATTTAACGATAGAATGTAATGTGTCATTGTCCTGATCTAATACAGAATTTTTGTGTGTTTTTTTTATTTTAAATATGTTTTCATTGACTTTAGAGAGAGAGGAAGAGAGAGGTAAAGAGAGATAGAAACAAGAATGAGAGAGAAACATCAACATAGATTGGCTGCCTCCTTCACGCCCCCTGCTGGTCATGTGCCCTGACCAGGAATGGAACTAGAGACCTCTTGGTGAATGGGTGGATGCTCAACCACTGAACCACACTGGCCAGGCTAACACAAAATGTTTTTGATCTTTTGTAACTGACTCACTTTCAAAGTGGTATATAATGAATCATATTTTAATGCTACCTTCTGTGTAGCTCACACTTCAACCAGCAAGTGTCTAGTTTATGAAATAAAAAAAATAAACCAGCAATATATTCAAACATAGTGTTTCACCATCTACTGTTTATTTTAATACATATACATATATAATTTGTAATGCTGAAATTATTTACATATTTCAAGCACCCAGTTATTCTATTTATGAACATTTCTTCCTTACAATTGTTTTCTTTATTTTTTTCCTAAGAAAAGATTTGTCCGCTATAATCTTTTTTCCCTTTCTCTTCTCATTAATGGCACTACTAGAATAGAAAACAAAACAAAACAAAAAATGGAAGAAGGAAATTATTTAAGTCAGTTGCATTTAATTGTGTTGTAACATTTCCATTAAGGGTTTTGTTGGTGAGATGGATGAAGCTAATAACCCCCATAGTGTGTTATGATCACTTATAGATGATTGTTCCCAGTGTACCATTTATTTCTATTAGCGTAGGTAACTAAGTTTGGACTCCTTTGTTAACTCTGTTTCATCTATACCTTGATATTCTGAGTGCTTTATATTATTATTAGATTGAGGATTTCAAATGATTTTGTATACTTTTTCTATCTTTGTCACAAGGTGAATTTGGTGAAGTTTGTAGTGGACGTTTGAAACTTCCAGGAAAAAGAGAATTACCTGTGGCGATCAAAACCCTTAAAGTAGGCTATACTGAAAAGCAACGTAGAGATTTCCTGGGTGAAGCAAGTATCATGGGGCAGTTTGATCATCCTAACATCATTCACTTAGAAGGTGTAGTGACCAAAAGTAAGTTCAACCACAAATTATGCATGCATGTGTGTACATATCATGAATATCTGGGTTTCTATTAGCTTATTATTAATTTCAGAGTTGAGCCATAGTAATATTATTAATAATTCCTCTAATATAAGTAATCATTGTCCTGTATTTTAGTAGATTCAGGTCAAAGCTGATCGTCAATGAATCTGAATTTCTACTTATGTTTTCAATACATATGTATTAACTCATTTACTATTAATTCAGCACCAGAGAAAATGTATCCAGATAAAAGAAGCAGTAAAAGTACCTTTTTTTTCCCTCCTGGCTCTTTCACTTTTTATTCTAATGAAATATTAGCTTCAAAGTTTTTATTGAGGCATTGAAGTTTAACATTTAATAGAATTACTATAACCATAGGTGCCCTGCTTTTTTCAGAACCTTTTAAGTAGGTTTTACAGCCAGATGTGTTTTTTTTATTCAATCTTTTTTTTCATTGGGGTATTTTAATAGTTCTAGGGAAAGCAACAGTCTCAGAAGATGGTGAAAGTTCCTTAAGACTAATTATTTTGTTAAAGCAAATCAGATTTGTACTAAGAAATATTTAGAAATTTCACATCTCTTTTAAATTTGTACGAGTGTCTTGTAAATGTAGTTTTGTGGTGAACTTCCCAATATAAAGATTTCAAATAATTTTTAGTCACCCAATAAAGTATTTATATGGCACATAACTGAGGCCTTTAAGTTCTTTTAACCTATTTTTAGTTTGCCAATTGTATTCTCATTCCTTTCTTTATCATTCATGCCCTACATATCACTTACTAAATCATCTAAAATTGTGGCAAAGAACATCTTTTAGACTTTCTTTCAAGCATTTGTTCAATTTCCAGTTTCTATTAATCAAGTTTAAATTACATATGTCAAATATGCACACAAGCCATGTGTATTTAATAAATGTTTTTAACTGACAAATTTTAATTAATAAGATATCCATTTACTCCATGTAGCTTTTTAAAAATGAAAAACTAAACAACACAAATTTTTATATAACAAGTTTATACCAAAATCATAATTCAGTCATAATAGTTCACAGATAAGAATGCAAAAGTCTTCTCACCAGTTTGAGCAAAAGACCATAGCAGAAGTATCATGGAGATGATTGGTTGAACTTTTTTAAAAAAAAATTAAATTGTATTATTTTTAAAATTATTTTACATTTTATTGGAGTGACCATTAGTCAACATGAACATCTAGGTTACATGTGTGGATTACTAATTTACAAAGTCTGTATATAGGACCATGTGCCCACCAACCAAAGTCAAATCTTCTCCTGTCACTTCATATAGGACCCTTTTCTTCCCCTACTCCCCTTCCTCTGGCAACCACCACACTGCTGTTTGTGTACATAAGTTTCAGTTTTATATTCCACATATGAGTTAAATCATATAGTTCTTAGCTTTCTCTGTTTGACTTATTTCACTTCACATAATGTTCTCAAGGTCCACCCATGTTGTTATAAATGATGCTATTTCATCCTTTCTTATGGCCGTGTAGTGCTCCATTGTGTATATATACCACATCTTCTTTAACCAGTCCTCTGTAGTAGGGAACTTTGGCTGTCTCCAACTCTTGGCCACCGTGAATAATGCTGCAGTGAACATAGGGGTTCATATACCTTTGCATATAAATAATTTTGAGTTTTTCAAGTATATACTCAGGAGTGGGATTGTTGGGTCATATGGTAGCTCTATTTTTAATTTTTTGAGGAATTGTCAGACTGATTTCCATAGAGGTTGTACCAGTCTACATTCCCACTAGCAGTGAATGAGGGTTCCCTTTTTTCAAGAACCTCTCCAACACTTGCTGTTGCTTGTCTTATTGATAATGGCCACTCTAACTGGTGTAAGGTGGTATCTCATTGTAGTTTTTATTTGTATTTCCCTGATTGCCAGTGAGATTGAACATCTTTTCATATATCTATTGGCTGTTTGTATGTCTTCTTGGGAGAGGTGAATTTTCAGGTCTTCTGCCCACTTTTTGATTGAGTTGTTTATTTGTTTGGTGTTGAGTATTATGAGCTCTTTATATATTTTGGAGATTAAACCTTTGTCAGAGCTACTGTTTGCAAATATCATCTCCCACCTGGTTGACTGCTGGTTTGTTTTGTTGTCCATTTCTTTTGCTGTGCAGAAGCTCTTCATTTATTTTTGCCTTTACCTCCCTTGCCTTTGGGGTCAAGTCTATAAAATGTTCTCTACCAGCCAGGTCCATAAGTTTGGCACCTATATTTTTTTTCTATGTAACTTATAGTTTTGGGTCTTATGTTTAAGTCTTTGATCCATTTTGAATTAATTTTTGTACATGGGAACAAACTGAAATCCAGTTTTATTTCTTTGCATGTGGCTTTTCAGTTTCCTAGCATCACTCATTGAAGAGACTATCTTTACTCCAAAGTGCATTTCTGGCTCCTTTTTGAAAATTATCTGTCTATATACATGTGGTTTTATAGCTAGGCTCTCTATTCTGTTCCACTGATCTATGTATCTATTTCTCTGCCAGTACCATGCTGTTTTGATTTTTGTAGCTCTGTAGTATATTTTGAGGTCAGGTAGCATGATACTTTCAGCATTGTTCTTTTCTTTCAGAATTGCTTTGGCTATTCCGGGTCTTTTGTGGTTCCATACAAATCCGATAATTTCTCATTCTACTTCTTTAAAAAATGACATTGGGATTTTGACAGGGATTGCATTAAATCTGGATATTGCTTTGAGTAAAATGGCCATTTTAATTATGTTGATTCTTCCAATCCATGAGCAAGATATATATTTTTTTTTCCATTTTGTTGTGTCTTTTTCAATCTCTTAATAAAGTTTTGTAATTTTCAGTATATAGTTCTTTCACATTCTTTGTTAAGTTTATTTCTAGGTATTTTATTCTTTTGATTGAACTTTTGAATAATCCTGTATTGCTATGAGAATGTTTGACCCCATGTCTCTAGGAAACACACATCTCCAGTAAGAATGCCCATAGAATGTAGCATAGGAATAAAATAACATGCAAGACATGTGCTTTTCTTCAAAACTTAGATGTTTCCTCCTCTGTTGAGTACTCACCCATACATCATTACCTCCTTGACAGCAACTCGGAGAGTGTATTGCTGGAACAAGAAGAGCATCCTGAGGTCTTATAGAAGCAAACAAGTTGCTAAAGAAAGGTGGGGGGTGGTGTAGGGTCAATAGAGAGGCAGATGGGGTAAAGTACTATTACTTTTGAAAAAATAAAATAAAAGATATTTTATGAGCTTATACAGTGTGAATGAAATATGAAATAAACAACAGGTTTACAGGTACAATAAAATGAAACTATATTTTGAATTTCACTATACTAGTAGTTCATCTGATAGATTATATTCTATCAAGGGTAGAATCTTGAAAGGATATCAGTGATAGCATAGAGTGCTAGATACCATAGGAACAAGAATCATAGTAATAACTGAGTAATGCTATTTCCTATTCAGAAATGGTCTTTTCTAATATAAAATAGTGTTCTTAAGGATAGTCACAGTATAATAGCATGAACATATTTGAAAATTTCATGTCTTCATTTCATTTTTAATATGATTGCTAAATTTAACTTCCTCAAAATAAATTCTGACCATGACTTTCTACTACCCAGGGTAAATGTAAAACTCCTTAGGCTGCCAGTCTACCTTCTGTAATGAATTAATGTAATGTTTAGAACTGTGCCAAATTACTATTACTACAATGGAGACAATACTGTGTAATGGTCAGAAGCATGGACTATGGATCTAGCCATCTAATTTTATGTTGGTTCTACCATAACTACTATGTGACTGCACAAGTTAGTTAAACATTCAGCAACCTTAGTTTCTTCATCGAGGACATTAATTAAGAATATCTCCTAGTCATGTTGTAAAGATGACATGAACACAGGTAAAGTTCAATATGGGCATGGCACAGAGTGAGTACTTAATTATTATCTAACTAGAGGCCTGATGCACGAATTTGTGCACAGGTGGGGTCCCTTGGCCTGGCCGGCAATTGGGGCTGATCGGGGCCCATCTCACACAATCCTGATTGGGGCCAGCCAGCTGTGGGGAGGGACCACAGGAGGTTGGCCAGCCAGGGGGTGGGACCATGAGAGGGTGGCCTCATTTAGATATTTAAATGGATATGGAGAAGTTCAGAGCATAGTAAAAACGATAAATACAAAAGTAATAATCTATATATATATATAAAAGCTTAAGCAACTGTTACAACCTCATGACTGAATGACCAGAGGACCTGCCGATAGCTATGACGCGCACTGACCACCAGGGTTCAGATGCTCAGAGCTACCCCCTGGTGGTCAGTGTGTCCCAACAGCCAACTTCCTGTGGCCGGCCAACCTCCTGCAGTCCCTCCCGCCCAGCCTGCCAGCCAGCCCCGATCAGCCCCAATCGGCCCCGATTGGGACTGGGAGAGATGGTCCCCCTGATGGGCCCCAATTGCCTGCCAGGCCGAGGGACACAACCTGTGCATGAATTTGTGCATGGGGCCTCTCTCTCTCTGTATATATATATGATATATATGATACATTTATATATGTATATATGTATACATATATGTATACATGTATGCATACATGTATACATATATGTATATATGTACACGTGTATACATATATGTATATATGTATACATATATGTATATATGTATACATATATATTACATTTATATATGTCTGTATATATATTTGTGTTTTTTATTGATTTCAGAGAGAAAGGGAGAAGGAGAAAGAGATAGAAACATCAATAATGAGATAGAATCATTGATTGGCTGGCTGCTTCCTGCAAGCCCCACAACCTGGGCATATACCCTGACCAGAAATCGAATTGTGACCTCCTGGTTCATAGGTTGATACTCAACCATTGAGCCACACTAGCCGGACTCTCTCCATCCTTTTAAGTGAATGTATCAGATATTAGTGGGCAACATTCAAAATTTATTAGAACTAATATTCACCCACTTTTATTGAGTCCTGATTTATTACTGAACTTATGTGAATGGAACATGACTGAGATAAACTAAGAGAAGTAAACTTCTCAGAGACAAACAACTGAATTTATCACATGCATTATAAGCACATGAAACCTGTATTTATAGAAGCAAGTATCAATATCAAAAGTGATTACTAAATTCTGCAAATGCTAGTCTATAATAGTACTGTGATTGGAAAAAAAATGGTTTTTAAATGTCCCATCTCCTCACCAATTATCCTAGTTGATGTTTCTTCCATGAGGTTACACATATAAGTAAAACAAAATGTAAATATTTTAAATATGTCTCTGTCTTTAATTTGTGTTCTATGTGAATTGAAATTGTATTTCCCCTTATTGAATGTAGCTCTTGATGTTCAGCTTAGGAATTCTTCAACTTATTTTTAATTTACCATGTTGCAACTCACTCTATTTGTGTCCTTAATTTCATGCTTTCTGATCTGATGCTAATTTATTCAACAATTATTTTCAACCTGCAGCACACAGATAATGAGACATAAGTGCCATTGAATCTTGTGATTTTTCTGATTGGAGCTGAGATAGGGCGTCTGAAGTAACACCCCAATGTATGGTGCCATCACGCACCTTCGTCTTTTCTGTATTGCTGCCTGATGCACCAGAACCAGGGGCCCTCATTCAGATTTCTTCTCTGTTTTGTTGTTAAACAGGGCCCATCAGAAATAGATTCATATTCAAGAGAGGCTTCCTGACACACGATGTAAAAAAACCACAGTTCCTGGCTTAATTGACTCATTGGCAATGCAAGATGCTTTAATGTAATATCCACAGTGCCAGCTTTTACCATGTAAAAAGATTCAGGAATAAAATGAAAAGGAGAAAAATATAATTTTCCATTGCAGCATCCTTAGTTTAAGATTTTTTTCTCACCCATAGAAATTATTATCAAAATTGATTGAATGAATATTTCTATTGAGCCTTAAATTATTGTTATATTTCTTAATCTGAGATCATATAAAAATAAACAGTTCTGTACAATTAATAAACCAAAACATTAGAGGAACATTCTATAAATTTTTAAGTATCTTTTAAATATAGTATTTCATTCTCATAAAGTTACTTTTGTTTTCCAGGCCCTTATTATGTATTTCCCAGGGCTATCTCAGCAGTCTACTACTAGTCTTTCTATTCTGGTATTTTCCTGCATTGGTTCATTCCACACCTACTGTTCCCAGGTAGATCACTGCTTTCCTCTCATCACCAAACAAGCTAATAAATGGAACAAAACACATGCAAGGGTGGGCAAAAGTAGGCTGACAGTTGTGAGTACATGAAACACAGATTTTATTTTTCTATTATTTAATTATTAATTGTATTATGTATTTGTGTTATTTGTCTTTTTAGTGTTGTCACTGTTTAGTATACTTACTTAGGATTTATCTTTTAGGTAATGATGGCTGTGATTTAACCTATTTCTGCCCATCCCTGTATATTTTAATTGTAACCTGATATACTTTGGCTATATCTCCACTTCCTTTCCAGAAGCGTTCCTATGTGTCCTTGTATATTGCTCAACATGGGCAGCATTTCACATGTTTGTTGAATGAATGAATTCTTAGAGGCAATCTTATAAGTTCTAGTTACATTTCTCACACTATGAATTATATCATAATTATAACTCTACATGTCTTATAATATTTGCTATACAATAAGCTTATTAAAACTAATATGTGTTTATAGTTCCCCCACACTCAATGTCTATCACAGGGCCAGAGATATTAAATAATTTAAAAAGAGCATAAATTATATTAAATGAGCGAAAGACTAAATTACAATTATGTAAATATTTAAAACCAATTAGAGTAATATAGAGTTTTTATTTTAATTTTTAAAATTTTATTCTGTAATACCATAAGTGTTTTAGAAAACAATTAAAATTCATACAAAATAAATTGCCTGAGAATCTTTTTACAGAATCTTGTATATAAGTTATTACTACTACTTACCATTAACATTACTTTAATAATTTACTAAACTTAATGCTCTTTCTATATTACTCCTTTAATCTGCACAGTAATGCTATCTTTTGGACACTAGTATTTGTTCTCATCTTACAGATGGGAAAAAATTAACTTTAAAGAGGTTAAATACCTTATCCAATGTCATAAAACTAAGCATAGGATAATGCCAGACTTTAGAACAATTCCATATTACTCCAAAACCCACTCTTAAACAGTGTGCATTGCCAACCTCATGTAATTCAGTATACACTTGAGAAGAAATATTTATTTATGCATTCAAAAAGTGTTAATTGGTCACCTAATACATGTTTATTCCTATTAATCAGTGGGATCCAGGAGCGATGAAGCAACCTGAGTTCCTGACTTATGGAGCTTACCTTTGTGGGTGGGGGAGACATAAACTGAACGAACATATGCACTTACATTATATGAAATGGAGAAACTAAAGCTAAGCTAGGATATTAGGGATTGGTTCTATGAAGGGTTGGTGGTCTCTATTTTCCTTAGAAAAAGACCTCTCTGAAAAGGCTTGAATAAATAAAATGAAAGTGCAGGCTTGTGAGAACCACACCAGGGTTCCCCGGATAGTCAAGGCCAATAATAGCACAGAGGCCTTGTCAATACACCAGAATGGCCAAGGTCACTCTGAGCATGAGCCTAATTGGGGTGCCCAAGGCCAAGATACCATGAACAGGTGCAAGTACACACTGTGCCCTTCAGTAACCCAGATGATTGATGTCACTGTTAGCAACTGGCCTTCTTTATCTCTGGGGTAATAAAGAGGTTACTGACCAGAAGGAGTGTGTGTGTGAAGAAGTGTGCTAGAGAGAGCAGCTGGGCAGAGCAGGGAGAGAGCTCAGGAGAAGCAGAGGCAGCAGACACAGAGAATGTAGCTCCTATGTGTGCAGGAGAGAGGAGAGCTCAGACGGAGCTAAGAGTTGGTATTGTTACTATATAAGGCTAAGAGCTCATGGAGAGCTCAGATATAGCTGCCATGTTAACCAGCCAGCGTGCTGAGCCATAGGGGCTGGAGAAGCTGCTGAGTCAGAGAGCTCAGGTACCGCTATGATGTGAGGTAGTGAGTCTAGGGGGCAGCATGGGGCTGCTCAGATAATTGCTGTGGGTACAAAGACTGATGCTGCTTTGTAGGAAAGATGTACATGTTAACCATCTGGTGTCCAGCTGCCTGACTGGATGGACTTTGCTGTGGAGAATTGTCTTGTGTGGTAGCTATATGGCCACTGACTTCTGCAATAAAGACTCATTCTTATACACCCACAACTTCTTATGGCTTTGCCATCTAAGACCCGGCGTCCTAGGAGGTCCAGCCCTAGGCAGAGGTGCTTGGCCCAACACCTGTTACTAGTGAGCAGAGGATAAAGGAGGAACTTGGACTAAGTTCCCAACAGTGAATACAGTGAGCAGAGTTCAAGAAGGGATCTGCCCTGTGCTTGGCATAGTCAAATGGGAAGAATTTAGAAGAATATATGGACTCGGAACAACTCAGAGCAGCATGCTGAGCAGTGCTCTGGCTCTGCTGTGACAAGACCTTACAAATACCAGGGGTCAGAGTGTTATAGGAAGAAGGACCAGCAAGGCTGAAATACAACCTGCATGGAATGTTCAAGAAACAGCATGATGGCCATTGTTTCTTCAGTGGAATGAATGAGAGCAGTCCGGGAAGAACTTAAAAGAGGTAATAGGAGGATAGAAATGTAAGAAGTCTTTCGTCCCTGTAAAAACAATTTCTTAAAATGAACTTTAGAGCCTATAGAGCTAAAATGTAATGGAATCTGATGTCTACATTAAATGGATCAGTCAGGCCATGTTGAGGCTATGTTGAGTATAGATGGTAGGAGCCAGTGTTTAAGCATGGAGCAGTGAGGAGGACCCTAACATTATTCACACCTCATCATTGATTAGATCAGGACAGAGGTTGAATTCTGTAGATTTTTTTAAAAAAATATTTTAATTGAATTCTAGTGGGAGAGGAGGAGATAGGGAAAGAGAGAGAAAAATATCCATGAGAGATCAAAAAACATCAGTTGGCTGCCTCCTGCATGCCCCCACCAGGGATCCAGCCCAAAACCAGGGAATGCACCCTGGAATCAAACCTCCATGGGCAGTGCCCAACCAACCGAGCCACACCAGCCAGGGCCAATTCGGTAGATATTTTAAAGGCAATCAAAATATGGCTTCTTATGGTTTGGAAATAGAGTGTGAGGAAAAGAGAGGGAGTCAATGATAACTATACATTATTTGTCCAGGTACCTTGAAGATAGGAATTGCCGTTTATAGGGAACAATCTAGAAGGAATAAGACTTTGGTTGGTCATCAGTAGTTCAGTTGTGGATAAGTTAAAGTTGAGATGCTTATAAGCACCCAGTTGCACATGTTGTGTATAAAGTGTAATTTACCGTTAGTCCTAAAAAGTGCAAATTGAAATATTTAAAGACTGAGTATGCTATGAACCAGTGACAAACCATGATGCAAATAAACAAATTTAAAACAGACATAAAAACAGAAGTCAGCTCATTAATGTGGTACTTTGTTTTCTTTGTTATGGTATATACAGAGGCTTAATAAATACAAATAAAATAATTATTAAGGCTCTAACCGGTTTGGCCCACTGGATAGAGCGTCGGCCTGCAGACTGAAAGGTCCCAGGTTCGATTCCGGTCAAGGGCATGTACCTTGGTTGCGGGCACATCCCCAGTAGGGGTGTGCAGGAGGCAGCTGATCGATGTTTCTCTCTCATTGATGTTTCTAGCTCTCTATCCCTCTCCCTTCCTCTCTGTAAAAAAATCAATAAAATATATTTTTAAAAAAATAATAAAAAAATAATTATTAGGGATTTATAAGTGCTCTTCCTGATAAAATCTAAAACCTAATCATCTGAAAGAATATAAATCTATGGAAACAGATTTACTGTCTCATAGATTGACTGTTAGTAAATTAAAATATGTGTTTTAAAGTTATTTTCATTATTAATAAAACAAAACTGTCAGATTTGATAATTCTTAGAGTCCCCACCTCCTCTGAAAAGTCTATAATTTCTGATTTCATAACTAATTATTATCCATTTACAATGTCAGAATACTTCGAATCCATTTTTACTATGAGAAATGAATATCTAATGGAAAAGTTTATATCAATGTAAACAATATGAAATAAAAGAAAAAAATGTAAAGTTTGGAATTTCTACCTATAGAGACATTTGGTGTTTTTATGCTACTTTTTCAGTATAGGCTTTAGATTGTATCATATTTCCCAAATTTTAAAATTATATAAATATATATACACATATAGCTGAATATATATGTATATATGTGAGTATATACATTTATACATATATGTGTGTATATATGTATATATGTGTCTGTGTGTGTGTGTGTGTGTATATATATATATATATATATATATATATATATATTACCTTCCTAAATGTTAACCGATAAAAATGGTCCATAATTGAATGAAAATATCTGAGTTTCATTATAACTGTTTCATACTTTGCCTCCCTCCACCGTATAAACATTACCTGTTCCTATTATAAGCATAAGATCCCATTTTGTGGTTGGCTATTAACCATGAATAATTGAATCATGATATTTGCATTATCCCATGTTTCCTTTGGGAGAAAAATAAAAGTAATTTTAAACAGCTACAAGTGTTAGTATACTATATAGTCTACAACCCAAATAGAATGGCATAGTGAAATAAGACTATAGATACACTAGTATAAGCACAGAATTATTTTTAATTATTTATAAATCTTATAAAATGTTTTGTAGCAAACCCCAGTGACAATTATTTTCCAGTGATTCATGACGCTTCTAAATCAAATGCTCCCTTATGTCCCTAAGTGGTGTCATGTGTTTGTTGGTGAGTTAATAGTTTCGGAAAAGGGAGTGATATCAATGCAAATAAAATAATAAGCCAAGATTTAGCTGCAACTCTTGTGATATGGTCTAGTTCAGTGTTTCTCAAAACATAATGTGCCTCATAGGGTATTGTTAACATGCATAATCTGTTTCAGTAGGCAAGATCTGGCACTGAAATTTGGCTTTTCTAACAAGCTCCCAGATGATAACTGTGCTGCTCGTCAGGGACCATAGTCTGATAATCAAAGGTAGATCTACATCAACATTGCCCAAAGTTTGTTTCACGTAACTCTGAGATCTTATGGAAAAGGATTAAATTACCAAAAGTGGCTCCCTCTCTCCTCTCTTGGATTTGTGATGGACATTGGCACCAAAAATCATGTACTGGCGAAACAAACTCAAGTTTTAAATTGTGGTAGAAAAAAATACACACTTATGAAATCTACCCTCTTAAATTTTTAAGTGTTCAGTACAGTATTCTTTATAAGCACAATGTTATATATTTATTTTTATAAGTTTCCATACTGAATAACTGAATGTCTTTTGTGACATCACTTTTATAGAATTTTGATAACTATTGAAACTCTGTATGCATTGATCAGCAACTCCTCCTTTCTCCCTCGCCCCAGCCTCTGGCAACCATCATTCCTATTTCCGCTTCTATGGCTTTGATTACTATGGATATCTCATATAAGTAGAATCTGAAGCCATCTCACTATAGAACACGTCGGAACACTCACAGCATATATATGTAATGGTCATATATGTAAGAACATATTATTTATTGAAAGAAGCTGAATTCCCACCAGATCTGCCATCAGTGGTTGAATAGTTTGGTATGACATAGTAATGATTACCAAGCTTGTATTAATACAAAAGAGTAAATATTTATGAGATGTAAAGGTAAAATTTCAAATTAAAATAAATATTTTGAAAATACAGGCAGAGTATGGGGGAAAAGAAAACAGCTTTTATAGTCCGATGGACATAAATTTGATTCCCAATTTTTTTTCTTAGACAAGTTGCTCTAATCAGCCAAAGTAATATATTGAATCTTTCTAAATTTTACTTTTCTTTCTTTGAAAAATGTCTTTTGTGATATCATTTTATAGAATTTTGATAATTGAAATTATTATCATGTATTGCAAAGAGTAGCCAATAAGTCAATAAATTGTAGCTCTTTTATAATTATCAATAATGAATGTGAATTCCACAGATAATGTGTTTTATTACTGCTTAGCCTCTGCCTGGGCTGGGTCTCCAGTAAATGATATACAGTAATATAAAAGCTCTGGCCCGTGATTAAAATCATGTTTTGACATGCTTTATGAGCTCTCTTTATATGAATTTTTGATAATATGCTTTCAAAATTATTGGCAGATCTACTCTTTGTCTGTACTTCAAGCTGGGTAATGGAAAATGATTTATACAGTTTTATTGAATTTACAAGGACTAGAGTAAGCCATGCTAATTATTGCTATGTCATTCTTGCAGGCTAGCAGGAACTGAGACAAAACATAAGCCAAACTAAACATAATTAGCATTAAAATGACTCAAGCATGAAATATAATCAAATGGGTCCTGAAGTGTCTTATTTTTTGTCCACAAAAAAGTTTCAGGCTTGTTTGCAAGCATTCACTTTAATTGCTTTTCCCTTATTTTTCTGAAATACGGGAGGTGTTTTAGGTCCCTATCATATTTCTCAAATAACAATTTGTTATTGACATTACAACCTACAGTTTCATAAATAATTAATCTGACTTTTAAAACTAGGTGATGCTATCTATAAAATCTTACAGGATGAATACCAGGTGCCCATCTCCCTAAAAGTAATCATTTTTTCTTTCCAAATGTATAATATTAAATGTCCATGAGTTTTCTGATAAGTTCATTCTCTTTAGAGTATAAAGTCTTTCTTCTAAGCTCAGTAAATTTGGATTGAATTTAAAGAACAAATTTACCCCAAAAAAGATATATTTACATGGGAATTCTATCCAATCCCTGTTCATTAGACCTTGGATGAGCAGTGCCATTACTGTAAGAAGAGAGTCTACAAAATTAGAGGGTAGGCAGAAAAAAATATATAGGCAAAGAGAGAAGGAACAAAGTTTTATAAGTAGAACTATAGGGAACATGGCAGAGACATAAAGAACTTGTGGTAGAGTAAATAATAATAGACATAAATTAAGATTTTGCTTTTATGGATAAGGCATCTGCTCTTGTGGTAGGAGCTGAGAGGTGCCAGTAAAGCAAAGCTAGTCCTGGATATCTGCTGGAGTTCAGTTCTTCCCATTCTTTACAGTAAGATAACTCCCTCAGTGAATTTCTGTAAGTGAAAGAAGAAATCAGGCAGAGTCAGAGGGATTCCTGGAATCACTGGCTGACTCCAGAAAGTGAGGGCCTCCTGATTTGACAGGGCTACTGTTTGCAGCAAGTGCAATACCCTTTGGCTCTATTAGCTGTACATTTTTTGAAAAAATGTGGTTAATCCTCACTTGAGGATATTTTTTAATTGATTTTTAGAGAGAGTGGAAAGGAGGGAGGGGGAGAGAGATGAGAGAGAGAGAGAGAGAGAGAGAGAGAGAGAGAGAGAGAGAGAGAGAGAGAGAGAAATTGATGTGAAAGAGACATTGGATGCCTCCCACACCTTGACCAGGGCGGGGAATGAACCTGCAACCCAGGTGAATGCCCTTGACAGGGAATGGAATCCTCCACCCCTCAGTGCCCTGGCTAATACTCTAACCACAGAGAAACACCATCCAGGGATATTAACTGTAAATTTATTGAAATGCTTCTATTGTGCTTGATTAAAATCTGGTGACTGGACCCCCAGGTGTCCCTACTATCTGCCTGCTCAGCTCCATCCCTGGGTACTTCTGACTTCCTGAAATGGGGCAAATGAAAGGGTGATGTCTGGTACGACAGGACATTTTAGCATATGGCATGTGTAACTTCTGTCACAAAGGTAACTGTGCCAAAGCAGTTATCAAATATGTTGGCTATTCCCCTTGGGGAATATATGTTAATTCTGGACTTTTGAAAGAAAAGGGACTTCAACATTAAAAAAAAGACTGAAACGGTCTCTGATAAGTAAGAATGGGACTTAAAGGGACCCAAAGCAGAATTTTTGTTTATCTTAGAGTTTGTGCAAAGTCCATTAAGACGGGTGTGACAATATCATTAAAATAAAGTTAAATTGGAAGCATTTCTCTATTCCTGAACTTAGATTACATATATACTAAGAAAAAAAAAACACATTTATAATCTTTTCTACTCTTGTGCTGTCAAAGCCAGTTACAAATGCAATATGAATCTTTTCTTTAAAAAAACAAAAACAAAACACGAAGATATTGTATTTCCAGTCAGTTTTAAAATCAGTTTTCCCCAACTCATTCCCTGTCACTTCCTGATTTACAAAGAAAAAATCCAGAGCTCTTCAAAAAAATCAAATATATGGCTCTATTTGAACTTGATGGGTTCTTTCATAACAAGATCCCTTGGCGCATGCTGCCTCTTCTTCCTGGAATATCCATCACCTTGTATTACACCAGTGACCCTTTCAGTTTTCAAAGTTCATATAGAATGACATCTCCAATGCATATTCTCTGCATACATGATGTTTCACCTAATGTAGGCATCTACAATTTTATGCCAAATGACTTATTTTAGATGAACTTATTTTTATAACTTTTTTAAACCTTAAAAAGGGAGGAGATAAATGTGTCTGCCATTGTAATATACTTGTGACACTCCATGAAAAGAATATTGCTCCTAAAATATTTTAAAAGAAGATAATTACCTGAATGAGGAACAAGATTGATCTACCTCAGTGCTCTAAACAGTGAGTTTTAAGTGACTTTGGAGTGAAAAATCCTTTTACTTCCTAGTCATTCCTTATTTATAGGTAATTGTGTTGCTGTCTACATCTCCTTACACTTCTGGATGACAGTGAATGAAAAAGCATGCAATTTCTAATTCTGTGACTTGAATTAATCACTTCTCAAGTAAAGTACAGATGTCCTTCTGGAGAATACCATTAAGTTAATTATAATGCACTTAATGATTGCATAGGCCTTGTTTTCCCTTCATAATGCATAAAAGTTAATAGATGTATATGATAGTAATTTTCCTGTCATAAAGTCTCCTTTTACTAATCTCAAAATAGTTTAAATTAACACTTAAAATTTATGTAGTATACTTTTATTGAAGAGTAAAGGGGCCTGTTCTAAAATAGAATGAGGTTAATGAGAAGTGATAAAACTAACAACTGTATTTTAAGTATTCGCTCCTTTAACAAGGATTTTTTATCTTGTATTTTTCTCTTGTATCACAGACATATTATAAGGAAAATACCATCATTTTATGGGGGATAAAATATGATTTATTCTCCTAGCCAACTAACATATAACAAGGAAATTAACCCACAGATTTGATTAAGTTTATAAAATAATAATACACAGCAAATTCTAAGTTGTAGGTGCTATTTTAAGTTCCTTGGAAAATTATTTGACTTTCATACTAACAAAAACCCTACGAGCAGGTGCCTTTAATATACTAATTTTACTGATGAGAAAACTGAAACACAGAGATAGCAATTGATATGCCCAAGATCACATAATAGTGATTGATATGGGTTCAGAGCCCAGTGTCTGCCCAGCTAATCTCAAGGCTGTGCTTCTATATCAGATATAAAAGGACCCCTACCATCAGAAATGATGACTGCAAGAAAAGTTTCTGGATAGCAAGAGGAATTAGAACAGCATTTTGAAGAATAAAAATCTTTGGATTGATAGAGATTATAAGTGTGTGACAGAGAGGGGAAAGGGAGGTAGCCATAAGGTAACGAGTTATAAGAACATGGAAATAAAAATACAACATATATTCAAGGGATCATAAAGCAGCAGCTAAACTGGATCAGAGATTTTATTGAGAATTTGAAAAAGATGAATATGTTCACAATGCTTTGCTGGATATTAATTTTTGGTACATTATATGATTACATCTATTAAAATTATATTTATTAATCAACTCATTGTCTACATAAATTGATTTTTATATTGACAGTTAACTATATCAATCTGTTATTATTCTTGTGATACTTTCTTCTCACTGGCCCCACCATTTTACTAAGATATCACAGTGTCAGAAATTTACTTGCAACACAGCGGACTTTAACAAAAATAACTGTATGTACTTTGGACACTAATAAAAACTTCCAGGTAAGCTTTGCTTAGATAAGAATACTAAATAGAAAAACAGCAGCTCATCCATTGTTTTCTTTTCAGGTAAACCAGTGATGATAGTGACAGAGTATATGGAAAATGGCTCTTTAGATACATTTTTAAAGGTAAGATTTGAGGCATATTTAATTATTCAGTGTTATTTATATATTGATAATGACATTGAAGTTAAAATTGAGCTACTTTAAAGCTGAATTTTAAAATAGATGGAAATACCTGGAGTCAGAATAATTACACTCCAAAAAATTAACTTTGGTTTGAATTTTTTTTCTTTTCAGAAAACTTATACAAATTCAAATTATGTGTGTCTACAGTTTTATATAATTATATGTTACTTTGCCTGAAAAAGAAATGAAAGAAGGGGGAAAGGAAAGAAGGAAAGAAGGAAGAAAAGAGATGAAAGGAAGGAAGAAGGAAGGAAGGAAGGAAGGAAGGAAGGAAGGAAGGAAGGAAGGAAGGAAGGAGGAAGTATGGAGGAAGGAAAGGAAAAAACAGAAAGTAAACAAAGAAGCTTGTACAAATATCTAACTTTCTCAAAGTACATATTATCAGGCAGAGCTAGGAAAAACTGTCCCAAAGCTCCATGCTCATTATCTACAATGAGGGTTAAATAGACTTACAACCCATCTGGGGTCAGCCTCGGCTTGTGCCCTTGGAGTCCTCATGTGGTAATAGATGATACTGATCCTATATTGTTCAGTCTGTGAGTCTCAGAAAAAAAAATGTTTTTAATGTGTAAGTTCTTCAAATTTTAAATGATGTAACACATCTGCAGGCCTGCTTAAATCTGTGGGCTGGCAGTTTTTCATCTTCCTTAACGATTATTGCTATGGATTAGGAAAGGTGATGGGAAATGGCATTAATGACAATTATAAGAGGGGTCCGAGCATTGAATATGACATCAGCCCACTGACAAGGCGGCTGCTGTCATATTCCCTTCCGTTCTCCAGATTCTGTTGCCAAATTTCTTATACATGTCTTCTAGTTCTCTAGTCTCGTAAAGTCACATCATCTTCTTTCTTTTTTAAAATAATCATTAGGTGAACCTTTTTCTGTGTGTGTGTGTGCAGTAAATTGAGTGCCCCTGAAAAAGACTGTAAGCTTCCAAGAAATGCAAATATCTTCTGGGTCATTCCTTAGCCATTCCCTTCCCATCTGCTGCTGAAGACTCTCCCTCCATCTCCTCTGGCCATCTCTTCTTTATAACAATATGCCTATCGAGCTAGTTTCCTCTACAGCACCTCAAAAATGTGTAGTGTTAACCCCAGGCTGCAGTAATGAACATACTCCTCTGATGACTGAGAGTATAAGAATTGCAATGCAGAGAAGGGCAATTAAATGGGATTTTCCATAAGGGCTTTCAAAACCCTGATCTGCTTTGATCAAGGAAAGAAGTGATAAATATTACCAACTTAACTATATATTTCCCAACTTTTTTTGTTCTTCTTCAAGTAGAATATGCATATGAATTTGGGGGTAGTATTAATTTGGGATTGACTGAAAACCCTTTCATATCCTCCCCCCCCCCCCACAGTGATTGGTGTTGCAGGACTAATATTGCTACATCATCTTTACAGAAAAATGATGGGCAATTCACTGTGATTCAGCTGGTTGGCATGCTGAGAGGCATCGCTGCTGGAATGAAGTACCTTTCCGACATGGGCTACGTGCATAGAGACCTCGCTGCTAGAAACATCTTAATCAACAGTAACCTTGTGTGCAAAGTGTCTGACTTTGGACTTTCCAGGGTACTGGAAGATGATCCTGAGGCAGCCTACACCACAAGGGTAAGTTCTAACAGAATGCATTTCTGACTCCCTAGACTAGAGGCATTTAATATTTAAAGATTTTAAAGGAAATAGCAAAAGGCATTTTTCCAACATAGGAAGAGAAAGAAAAGGAGGGGGTGGGGGAATAAAGAAATCCAGATGATGCTCCTTGTTAGAGATCAGAAAATTCATATATTAAACTCAGAGAAAAACGTATTTACCTAATAAGCTCAATAAATTATTTTTTTCCTACCGAAACTGAAAATAAAAAATTTCAAATTTAGATCATATACAACAATGTAAAAATCATATAATGTTTTAAGTATAAAAAATAAAGAATATCCTATATTAAAAACAATAAATATGTTATCTATACATGTACAATAAATATGAATATATACATCTATAGCATTATGGGGTAGCTTAAACTCTGCACGATCTTCTTTTATAAAACCAATGCAGGTTTAGATATTTATCTAAACCTATGTTTTAAGGAGTCACATGGTATAGAATAAAAGAGCTATTCCTTCAAAAACTTTTGATTTACTAAAATTATGTCTGATTTCTTTTTTACATACGATGTAAACTGTTAAGCCCGTGTCTTTGGAAAATTGGTCACTAAATTATTCTAATTAGCATAAATCAACACCCTTTTCCAGCAATGTAATTGGTTCCTGAATTGATAAATTACATAATTAATAAATCTTTCTGTGTAATACTGTGAGTACAATGAAATTTAGGGGGCAATCTATGTATTGCACTTCTTCAGTTACATCCCTTATGATAAACTACATTTGTTTAATTCTAAATCTTTACAATGCCATCAAGTTCAAGATTTAAACTTCTTGTGAAGACAGGAATTTGTCAGTGCATCTTTTTCACACTACAGTTTGGTTAACTTTGGTTTCCATACAAAGGAACACTTTAGTCATCTCTTATTTTTGTGATAGATGTGTTACACAGTTTCTTATTTAAGTCACCTTTTTAAAAATCACTTCTACTCATAGCCTAACAATAAATCTAGTTATATATTATAAGGCTTTCTTTTTCAATGTTGTTTTATGTATCAGATCCTTAGAGACTGTATTATGCTGAAGATCACATGCAAATTATATAAGTAAATGGAGTCCTTTAATATGGTCAGCTTGACAAATCAATAAATTAATTGCTGGGATATCACTTCCTCTTTTTCTAGACATAATTATCTTTGTCATTATTTGCATTAAATGAAACCTCATTCAAGAATCCCTTGGAATTAGTGTTACACTTAATAAACTTGCCCTAAATAAGATTGAGGTTATAGGAAAATCCATTCCCACTATGACTGCTTGATGACTTAGTTAAATGCATAGAGTAGATTGTCCACGTGTGTCAGTGTGTCATGCTGGGGGAAAGGGAGGGCGAGGGAGAGCAGAGATCCTGAGACCTCAAGAATTATTCCTACAAAATGATACGTTATATAATTAATAAGTCTTTCTGTGTAATACTGTGAATACAATGTCTATTTAATTTAGGGGGGAAATAGGCTTTCTCCATGGTCAGAAGATCAAGAGAAAAATTCTAGGCTGAAGTTTAAAGAAATCCACAAACTGTAATTTTAAGAGGTATAATAATAATAATATGTTATGGAATATCGCAAAACAAATTGCCAGAACTAATTGTGTGACCACACCTATGGATATTTAACTAACAAAAGTATGTTTTGGGAAAGTCTTCTTAAATTGGTGTTACCATATTTCCAAGGAGAAAATAATTCAAACTTATTTGAATAATTCAAATTAACTGCAACTCAGCAGTTTCAAGCATTACATAACATTATTATTTTCTCATGTCTTGAAACTTTGGTTCATAAAGAGCAGTTTAAGTTCCATTTTTCTGGTATTTGAAATACGTTATTCCCTTCTTGCAAAATGGAAAGGCATATGCTAGTCGTTTTATGAGAAAATATCCAAAACCTATCTCTCTCTCTCTTTCTCTCTCTCTCTCAATCCACCATATTGGTTGATTGATTGATTTTTGCTTATAAATAAAATGTTTGGTTGCTTGGGGTTGCCTGCTTTTAAAAATTATGAGGAAAAATGTTCACCCTTAAAGGGGAAGGTTAAATGTTTATTTTGTGAACTAAGAGAAAACCTACTAAAGCATTTTTTTGCCATGTTAAAAGAATCCCATACATAATAATGTTGTAAGTTTTTCCCCCATCATCTAATTTTAATAATTTTTAAAATGGTTGAATTAGATAAAAAAAAAAAAACCTATTTCTTAGGTTCAAACAAAAAAAACAACCTATCCAAACAAATAAAAATATGCCAACAGAAAATGAAAGAAATCAAATCTAAAAGAAATTGCATAATATATCTGATTTTCATGCTTGTCTTATTAGCTATTAAACTTCTCTGTCTTGCATTCAGCAACTGAGACATTCCACTTACAATTCTCATATCAAAGTAGATAAAAAGCACCCAGGAATCTGAGTCTTTTTTTTACTCAGGTTGAAAATCAAGAAAGTCACCTTATTGATTTGCTTGACTGCTTGCTTTCCCCACTGAGAGCTGCCATTCTGGTACTTTAATTGAGATATGGGTCCTGTGTGCTCCAGTGGTCAAACAGAATTTAAACCAGAACCTTCCAGACAGCCAATTAGCAGTCAGTCTACAAGTGCTTATGGACCGATATGTGAAAAGAGACTGCATGATGTCAAACAGATTCACTTAAAAATGCTACATCTCTTTCTAGATCTTTTCAGTGAAGCAGCAATATCCCTAGGTACATTTGAAGTGTGTGAGAATTGTTTAAAATTCTTTTTTAATTTCAGGGAGGCAAAATTCCAATAAGATGGACTGCCCCAGAAGCTATAGCTTTCAGAAAGTTTACCTCTGCTAGTGATGTCTGGAGCTATGGAATCGTGATGTGGGAGGTTGTGTCTTATGGAGAGAGACCCTACTGGGAGATGACCAATCAAGATGTAAGTATGCAGCTATCCTCACTCAAGTTTGCGATGAAATGCTTAGCTCTCTGTGTCAGGAGACTTATAATAGTTTTCATTTCTGAACATGACAGTTGCTTTAAAAAAAAGAAATACTTTGCTTACCCTCTGATCTACTTTGTTGTTAAAATATCCTTTACGCAGAAGCTCAAAATGAGTTAGCACAAAGGAAAGTAAGTCACTATTACATAAAAGCTCAGTCCCTTGCCAGTTTTAGCTGTATTGTGGTGCTATTCCTCTCACTTAATGTCAGTATCATTTTCAAAGATAAAGAAAGAGCCATCAAAGAATGAGTACTGACAGGCAAGGTTTTATGATTTGCATTTGATGGAGGCAGCTAATACTCTAGTGCAAAAGGATGAATGATACTGACTTCATTCTGGATGCTCTTAGAGGATAAAAAAGGAACAGTCTATGTTTTCTAAATTAAAACATGTAGGAAGAGTTGTTATTGTCTATTTAATTTAGAGGGAAAGTAGGCTTTCTCCACATGGAAAAAATAATTCATGCATAGAATTATAGAATCCTAGAATTAAAGGAACCATGAAAAAATCTTCTATTCAAGTTCAGAATTCTTATTACATGATACCTCACACATGACTTTTTTAGTCTTTGCTTTTATAATTTTTCATTGTTACTATTACATACAGCCCTTTCCATTTTGAATCACCTTTACATTTTATGTATTTCCTGTCTAATAGCAATAACAATTATAAAAGCAGCTAACATTTTTGAAGCCTTACTATGTGCCATATACTGCCTTAAGTGGTTTACCAACTAATATCGTATTACTTGTTTATAAAACCAGTGTATTCAAGTCTTACCTCAATAGCATGCTTTAAAACATTCTTCTGCAATTATTTCTTTCATCCGTACTCTATAAACTCTCTCTCTCTCTTATGCCTTCTGGGGTTATTAGTCAGGTACTATCTTTCAAGCCTAATTTTGTTGAAGCAACAGTCTTATGCCAGTGATTAAGACCCACTTTCAGATATAAAAGTTCAAGTCCAGTCTAAATGAAAGTCAATACCATATCCATTTCGAAGTGTTTTCCAGTGTGACCCTCGGTATCTAGATTGTAAAGGAAGAATGGTCAGATTTTTGCTCCTCCTCCTCCTCTGCCAAAGGCAGTGTCTGGACTTTTCAGGATCTTCCTAGGTAGAGAGGTAGACGGGAAGGGGCGATGATGCTTCTCCAATGTTGGGCTGTTGATGCCTCCTGCTCGGCAGTAACCCAGACATTGTTTTTTGTTGAGATTCATGTCTGAGCTCTTCCAGAGGCCCTTGACGAGGACCTCCTCTCTGCAAGGTGTTCAGAGAGGATGTACTGAGCTCCTAGAACCTCTCACTTGCACCAGCTCCACACTCCACAGTCTTTCACTGCACCATACACATGTCTACTAAGCCTGATGAATGTTGGATTCTCGACCAGTGCTTCCTGTTTTGGATACTACTGCAGGCTTTCTCAGCCAGCCTGCCTTCTTCCAATTTCTTCAGGTGAGAAGCTACGGTCACACTTCAGCTTTCCCAAGGATTACAGTTGACCTTTTAACAATGCAGGCCTAAGGGGCCAAACCCCACAGAGTTAAAAATCTGCATAGAACTTTTGACTGCTCTAAAATAACTCACAGCCTACCAGTTGACTGGAATTCAATAACATAAATAGTCAATTAACACCTATTTTGCATGTTATAGGTATTATGTGCTGTAGACTTATAATAAAATAAGCTACAATAGCTGAGGCCGGTTTGGCTCAGTGGATGGAGCGTCGGCCTGCGGACTGAGAGGTCCCGGGTTCGATTCCGGTCAGGGGCATGTGCCTGGGTTGCGGGCATATCCCCAGTGGGGGATGTGCAGGAGGCAGCTGATCGATGTTTCTCTCTCCCTTCCTCTCTGTAAAAAATCAATAAAATATATTTAAAAAAAATAAAAAAATAAGCTACAATAAAGAAAATGTTATTAAGAAAGTCATAAGGAAGAGAGTATACAATAACAGTACTTATTGAGGAAAATTTGCATGTAAGTGGACTCATGCAATTCAAGCCCTTGTCATTCAAGGATCAACTGTATTTCATAGCATTCTTCTCTGATAGCAATAGTAAACTGGGCTGATGGATTCCTGTCTCTTGATAAGTATACAACAAGACATCTAAAACTGCTTTTGCAGGCATCGAAAATTGCTACAATCGTTTTGTTTTTTGTTTTTTTCCTGCTACACTCACTTGATTTAAGGGGGGACTGCTGACATTTATTTCTCTAAGTTTTGGAGAACACAGTACGAGTATCTACTGTGCTCAACTTTCTGATATTAAGGCCAGGACTATGATAAAAGTATCATTGAACTCTCAGTATATATTTAACAAACCAAGAGAGGTATTATTAGTCCTGTTTTGCAGTCAAGGAACTAAGACTTAGAGAGATTAAATGACTTTCTTAAGGTCAAAAATAATAATAAATGTTATACCATAAACTGAACTTGGTTCTCGAAATTTTGTGTACCTAACCATCACTCTGTCTCCAATTGAATCAATGTCTACTTCCTCCCTTTCATTTCCAACCAGCAATCCTAGATCACCCTTCAATTGAATATAACATATTCAATTCAATATTTAATAATTATTCTGGATCTATCTAGTCTAGACAAAGGTTAGATCTATTTGCTACTTTCTGTTTTCCAGATAAATGCCAAATGCTAACTTGAGCTACAGAGTGCTTTGTTGTTTTTCTTCTATCTTCTTTCAAGGCTCATTTCAATGCCATTGTTTTGTTTAAATGCTGTGAAAGTATTTTATTCTGTCTGCCAACAAGCTTGGTCCTTTCACTAAAGAAAAACATTTGTCTCTTATTTGTTTATTAGTAATGTCTCACAATTCTGATATTTTTAATTCCAATTGTGTCACTCAGAATTATTTGTACTTCCCTACTAGTTGCATAATATTTATGTCACCCACATTATTGACAATTATACCTGAGATAGTTTTATCTGTCACAAATAAAATTATAGACCAAAGTAAAACAAGATGCTAGGTGAATGCTCATAAGTTTTTGTTGATTTTAACTGGGCTTGTTGAAGTTCCTTGGAGTTGGCTGGTATATACTTGCAATTCACAGGGACTTCACCTTCCGCTGAAGACCAGCAGGCGAGACTAGATGTGAGCTAATTTGTCAAATGACTGAAGGGCAAAAATGAGTGCATTTGCTCCTCAGCCTAAAACAAATCTGCTAAAATCCCATTGGCCAATCCCATAATCAAAGTATGGTACATTACACTGTTCACTGTGAATGGACAATATAAAGTTACGTGGAGAAGGACGTAAAAACAAGGAGGTGTGAAGGATTTGGGACATATTTTTTTCCAGATTTCAGCCATTTGAGAGTCTTGATACTTTTCCAGATAATCTGATTTCAAATAATTTAAAAAAACAACAAGGAAATGCTGATGTAATAGTTTCAGGAAGTTATAAAAATAAAAACTAATATTTTGACTCTGGCTGGGTTTTCTAAGCATCTAAATAAGGTTTACAGAAAAATGATTTTACAGTCACAGATCTTTCTAAAATGCCTGCCTTTGAAAGAGTTCCCAATACATGCTCTGTATTTCCTCAGCAAGTTCATGATCCATAGTGGCATTTAGTTTTTAGATATAGCACTAAGTTTTATATGCCTCAATTTCTACCTAAATGTGCGTCTGGGCAACATGACAGATCTACTCTATTTGAAAATCGTGATTACTTAATATCTCTTTGGGGGAAAAATATCAGAGAACAAAGTAGAAGTACTGATTTGGCAGTTTTGAATGATATATTCCATAATCTCTACACTCCAGATACTATCTGATTCAGAAAGGGCTTTGCCACCATGAAAATGTTACATTACCCAGACAGGGAGAATCATCTACATCCATCAAAGAAGACCTCTGGCTGTGTCAGAGGGAGAGGGGAATGCTGCAGTGGGCTTCTTTTGATTTAGGATTGCCTCTGTCATCACAGAGAAAAATGATAGCGATGCATAATAAAAATAAACCAGAATGGCTAAGATGATTTAGGTAAATACCAGACCATGAACTCTCATTCAAGCTTGGGAAGTAAGATAATATCCTGTAGTCAGTAGAAGCTTCTTTATTGATCACAAACATTTTAAATGTCAACATTTTTCAGAACTTCAAACAAAAGCCAAAATAAAAAGATTTCATTGCATTGCATTTTTATATTCAGTGGCAGTTTTATTCTCTTGTGTATTTATTGTAAAATATATGACTATATAGATTATATTAAGCACATAGATTACAAAAAGCTTTAATAACTCATTAAGTTATATGTTTTTCAATCTCCTAATGTTAGAATTACCGGTGCCTTTTTTGAGGGGAGGGATAGTTTTCTATTACCATTTCTGTTGGCTCCCATCTTACGTATAAGGCAGCAAGAATATTTGCCTCCAAAAGAATATCAACCCACTTTGTATGGGCTATGTCTCTCTTCTTTGTTTATGTTTTCAGTGCTACAAAAGAGGTAGATACAGGTGTATAGATATGCTTATATAAATATATGTGATCCTTCTTATATTGTTGGAATACTTTATGGTAAAGTAAATAGAATATTTTATGGTAACACAGCATGTTACAATTAGCTAAAATATGAGGACTTTAGTTCTCATCCAAATACTGTACATTTCCAAGATTTGACAGTGAGAAAAGTATTAAACTTCTTAACCTCAGTATAGTAATGTCTATATAACAATGAGTGTGTTGGACCAACAAAATGTGGTCTTCTAAGATAACATTGGTCATCTAAGGATAATGCTGCACTTGGATGCAAGCAATTATTTTAGGAACTGGTAACCACATAAAAATTCTGACTCCTTTGGAAAAAGTGATACATATTAGTAAATAACAATCTATAGTCCAAAATTTCTGTACCTTGCTATTTAAAAACAATAACAAAAACAAACAAATATATTGAACTGAAAGTCATTCATCTTGGATTCTATACTGCTTGGTCAGTTTCTATGACTATAAAGGGAATGGACTTGAATAAAAAGATTTCTAAGATCTCTTTAATCTCTGGAACCCTAGTGATCTAAGATTGATGAACTAAGAAAAAAAGCACACCCAATATATCTTTAATAACTATTGGCAATAGGAAAAGATCATAGAAGAAACTGGTATATCTGAAACTATTTCTGTGGTATCTGAGATTATTTACAGGAATATATTCTTAAACTCTAGTCACTTATGGGGAGCTTCATATCACATAGTAACAAAAGGACTCATATGTGAGATGTTAAGTAACTACCTAGCAAGATAAGTACTCACGACCTAGACAGAACTTATTCACCAAAACACCTAGCTAAAGCTCAAGTTCTCCCTACACATTTCCTAGCACTCAGTTATCCATCCTACATTTTTCACAACTCCTGTGATGAAGAATGCACTGTCTTTCAAAATAACTCCTTTTGATCCTGGATATTATTTTTATCTATGCTGTAAAGAATCTGATTCCATGAAGTGGGAGCCATATCTCACTTAAGATATTTTGGGGGGAAGTAATTATTTCTTTTTTTTTTGTTTGTTTTGTTTTTTTTTTTTTTTTTATTGCTTAAAGTATTACAAAGGGTATTACATATGTGTCCATTTTATCCCCCCGCCCTAGACAGTCCCCCAGCCTCCCCTATCCCCCAGTGTCTTATGTCCATTGGTTATGCTTATATGCATGCATACAAGTCCTTTAGTTGATCTCTTACCCCCCTACCTCCTGCCCCCCAACCCTCCCCGGCCTTCCCACTGCAGTTTGACAATCTGTTTGAGGCAGCTCTGCCTCTGTATCTATTATTGTTCAAAAGTTTATAATGGTCTCTATTATCCATGAATGAGTGAGATCATGTGGTATTTTTTCTTCATTGACTGGCTTATTTCACTTAGCATAATGCTCTCCAGTTCCATCCATGACGTTGCAAATGGTAAGAGTTCCTTCCTTTTTAGAGCAGCATAGTATTCCATCGTGTAGATGTACCACAGTTTTCTAATCCATTCATCTACTGATGGACACTTAGGCTGTTTCCAGATCTTAGCTATGGTGAATTGTGCTGCTATGAACATAGGGGTGCATATATCTTTTCTGATTGGTGTTTCTGGTTTCTTGGGATATATTCCTAGAAGTGGGATCACAGGGTCAAATGGGAGTTCCATTTTCAGTTTTTTAAGGAAACTCCATACTGTCTTCCATAGTGGCTGCACCAGTCTGCATTCCCACCAGCAGTGCACAAGTGTTCCTTTTTCTCCACATCCTCTCCAGCACTTGTCGTTTGCTGATTTGTTGATGATAGCCAGTCTGACAGGTGTGAGATGGTACCTCATTGTTGTTTTGATTTGCATCTCTCGGATGATTAGTGACTTTGAGCATGTTTTCATATGTCTCTTGGCTTTCTGAATGTCCTCTTTTGAAAGGTGTCTATTTAGGTCCTTTGCCCATTTTTTGATTGGATTGTTTATCTTCCTTTTGTTGAGTTGTATGAGTTCCCTATAAATTTTGGAGATTAGGCCCTTATCAGATATAACATTGGCAAATATGTTTTCCCACACAGTGGGTTTTCTCGTTGTTTTGTTGATGGTTTCTTTTGCTGTGCAGAAGCTTTTTATTTTGATGTAGTCCCATTTGTTCATTTTCTCTTTAGTTTCAAGTGTCCTAGGAGCTGTATCAGTGAAGAAATTGCTTCGGCATATGTCTGAGATTTTGTTGCCTTTGGATTCTTCTAGAATTTTTATGGTTTCCTGTCGTACATTTAAGTCCTTTATCCATTTTGAGTTTATTTTTGTGTATGGTGTAAGTTGGTGGTCTAGTTTCATTTTCTTGCATATATCTGTCCAATTTTCCCAACACCATTTATTGAAGAGACTATCTTGGCTCCATTGTATGTTCTTGCCTCCTTTGTCAAATATTAATTGAGCATATTGGTTCGGGCCGATTTCTGGGCTCTCTATTCTATTCCATTGATCTATATGCCTATTCTTGTGCCAGTACCAGGCAGTTTTGAGAACAGTGGCTTTGTAATACAACTTGATATCTGGTATTGAGATCCCACCTACTTTGTTCTTTTTCAGGATTGCTGCAGCTATTCGGGGTCTTTTTTTATTCCAGATGAATTTTTGGAGAGTTCGTTCTATATCTCTGAAGTATGCCGTTGGTATTTTAATGGGAAGTGCATTGAATTTATAGATTGCTTTGGGTAGTATGGACATTTTAATGATGTTGATTCTACCAATCCATGAACATGGTATGTTCTTCCATCTGTTTATGTCTTCCTCTATATCTTTTTTCAACGTCCTGTAGTTTTCTGAGTAGAGGTCTTTTACCTCTTTAGTTAAGATTATTCCTAGGTAGCTTAGTTTTTTTGGTGCGATGGTAAACGGGATTGTTTTTATAATCTCTCTTTCTGAAAGTTCACTATTGGTGTATAGAAATGCCTCAGATTTCTTGGGGTTAATTTTGTATCCTGCTACATTGCCAAATTCATGTATTAAGTCTAGTAGCTTTTTGATGGAGTCTCTAGGGTTTTGTATGTATAATATCATGTCGTCTGCAAATAAGGACAGTTTTACTTCCTCTTTTCCAATTTGGATGCCTTTTATTTCTTCTTCTTGCCGAATTGCAATGGCTAACACTTCCAGTACTATGTTGAACAGGAATGGTGAGAGGGGGCATCCCTGTCTTGTTCCTGTTCTTAGGGGAAATGGTGTAAGTTTTTGTCCATTGAGTATGATGTTGGCTGTGGGCCTGTCATATATGGCTTTTATTATGTTGAGGTATGATCCTTCTACTCCCACCTTGCTGAGAGTTTTTATCAAAAATGGGTGTTGAATTTTGTCAAATGCTTTTTCTGCATCAATTGATATGACCATGTGGTTTTTTTCTTTCAATTTGTTTATGTGATGTATCACGTTTATTGATTTGCGGATATTGTACCATCCTTGCATCCCTGGGATAAATCCTACTTGGTCATGGTGTATGATCTTTCTGATGTACTGCTGGATCCGATTTGCTAAGATTTTGTTGAGGATTTTGGCATCTATGTTCATGAGGGATATTGGCCTATAATTCTCTTTCATTGTGTTGTCTTTACCTGGTTTTGGTATTAGGGTGATGCTGGCTTCATAGAATGAGCTTGGAAGTGTTCCTTCCTCTTGAATTTTTTGTAGTAGTCTGAGGAGGATAGGTTTTAGTTCTTCCTTGAATGTTTGGTAAAACTCCCCTGTGAAGCCGTCTGGTCCTGGGCTTTTGTTTGCTGGAAGCTTTTTGATGACTGCTTCAATTTCTTCCATAGTTATTGGCCTGTTGAGATTTTTAGATTCTTCCTGATTGAGTTTTGGAATGTTGTATTTTTCTAGGAATTTGTCCATTTCCTCCAGGTTGTCTAGTTTGCTGGAGTAGAGCTGTCCATAGTATTTTTTAACAATCATTTGTATTTCTGTGGGGTCTGTTGTTATTTCGCCTCTTTCATTTCTGATTTTGTTTATTTGGGTCCTCTCTCTTTGCTTCTTGGTGAGTCTGGCTAGAGGTTTGTCAATCTTGTTTATCCTTTCGAAGAACCAGCTCTTGGTTTCATTGATTTTCTGTATTATTTTTTTGGTGTCTATGTTATTTATTTCTGCTCTAATCTTTATTATCTCCTTCCTTCTGCTCACTCTGGGGTTTTCTTGTTGCTCTCTTTCTAATTCTTTGAGTTGTAGAGTTAGCTGATTTACTACCATTTTTTCTTGTTTTTTGAGATAGGCCTGTAGAGCTATAAACTTCCCTCTCAGGACTGCTTTCATTGTGTCCCATAGGTTTTGGATTGTTGTGTTTTCATTGTCATTAGTTTCCAGGATGTTTTGAATTTCTTCTTTGATTTCATTGGTAACCCAATCAATATTTAATAGCATGCTATTCAGCTTCCAGGTGTTTGAGTATTTTGGGTTGTTTTTATTGCAGTTTATTTCTAATATTATGCCATCGTGGTCTGCGAAGACGCTTTTTATGATTTCAATCTTCTTGAATTTGGGGATACTTTGCTTGTGACCCAATATATGGTCTATTTTTGAATATGTGTCATGAGCACTTGAGTAGAATGTATATTCCGTGGCACTGGGGTGAAGTGTTCTGAAGATATCTATTAAGTCCATCTGATCTAGTGAGTCATTTAGTATTGCTGTATCTTTGCTGATTGTTTGTCTAGAGGACTTATCCAGTGATGACAGTGGTGTATTAAAGTCCCCTACTATGATTGTATTTTTGTCGATCTCTCCTTTGATATCTTCCAGAAGATTTTTTATGTATTTGGGTGCTCCTGCATTGGGTGCATATATGTTTATCAGGGTTATATCTTCTTGTTGTATTGATCCTTTTAGTATTATGAAGTGGCCTTCCGTATCTCTTGTTATGGCCTTCACTTTGAGGTCTATTTTGTCCGATATAAGTATTGCTACCCCAGCTTTCTTTTCTTTTCCATTAGCCTGAAAGATATTTTTTTATCCCTTCACTTTCAGTCTGTGTGAGTCCTTTCTAATGAGGTGGGTCTCTTGTAGACAGCAAATGTATGGGTCATGATTTTTTATCCATTCAGCCACTCGATATCTTTTGGTTGGAGCATTTAGCCCGTTTACATTTAAAGTTATTATTGAAAGGTACTTGTTTGTAGCCATTTCTTTTTGTGTGTGTGTGGCTGTTTTCTTTCTGGGATTTTTATTTCTTCTTTTTACACCAGTCCCTTTAGTATTTCTTGCATTGCTGGCTTGGTGGTAATAAACTCCCTTAGCCTTTTTTTGTCTGTGAAGCTTCTTATTTCCCCTTCAATTTTGAATGATAGCCTTGCTGGATAGAGTATTCTTGGATTCAGTCCTTTGCTTTGCATCACTTTGTAAATTTCCATCCATTCTTTTCTGGCCTGATGTGTTTCTGTTGAGAAATCATTTGATAATCTAATGGGAGATCCCTTGTATGTAACTTTCCGTCTCTCTCTTGCAGCCTTTAAGATTCTCTCTTTGTCCTGAACATTTGCCATGGTAATTATGATGTGTCTTGGTGTGGGTCTTTTCAGGTTCACCTTGCTTGGGACTCTCTGGGCTTGTGTGACTTTTTTCTTCCCCACCTCAGGAAAGTTTTCTGATATTATTTCTTCCAATAGGTTTTCTAATCCTTGTTCATCTTTCTGTTGTTCTGGCACCCCTATTATTCGTATGTTGTTTCGTTTCATGTTGTCCCAAAGCTCCCTTAGGCTCTCCTCCTGTCTTTTAATTTTTTTCTCCAACTGAAGTACAGTTTGGGTGTGTTTTGCTTCCCTGTCTTCTAATTCACTAATTCGGTCTTCCGCTTCTCCTAGTCTACTGTTGATACTTTCAATGGTGTTCTTTATTGCAGCTATATCGCACTTCATTTCTTCTTGGGTCTTAGTTAAGTTGTCGATTTTTTCATCTGTTTCTTCTTGCTTCTTGGATAAGTTGTCGATTTTTTCCTCCATCCGGTGTATGCACTCTAGGACCCTTATTCTGAATTCTTTTTCTGTCATGTTGTATGCCTCTGTATCACTTAGCTGCTTTTCTGGTGAGTCCTCCTTTTCTTTCCTTTGGGGATTTCTTTGTCTACCCATGTTTGATCTCAGTGACGTATATAGATATTGAGTCATTCAGTGGCTGCTCCCTAGGTGGCAGTGGCTCCTCGGGCTGTGGTTGCTCCTTGGGCGGTTGTGGTAGCAGCTGCTCCTCTGTTGTTAGCGGGTCTTCTGATAGGTGCTGTTCACAGCTGTTGTGGCTCTTCTGGCTGGTGGAGGGAGGCTTCACCCACAGCAGCTGTTCCTCAGACAGAGCGTGTGGAGATCAGGAGGCCGCTGTTGCTTGGATCTGCTGCGTTGATTTAAAGGCACAAAATACAACACAACAAGGCACAACGTACCAGGCACTGAACACAAATGAATTACGGTATTAATAACCCCAAATAAAGATGGCCACCCGAGCTAAGAGAGTTGGGGGGTAAGGAAGAAAGAAAAGAAAAAGATAGAGAGAAAAACAGAAAAAAGAGAAAAAAGAAAAAAGGAAGAAAAAGAAAAAAAAAAGAAAAATAGAATGAAGTAGAAGAGGGGAGGAGACTATTCATATGAGGAGAAAACTCCGATAGAACCGCCACTAATCCCAACAAATTCCAGCAACGGATCTCTGGAGTGAATACAAACTACAAACAGCCAATAATATCAAGTGAGGCAAGGGAAAGCAGAAGCACAAAAATAACTGGCCGGGGGGTGGGGGGTGGGGAGGGGGAATGGGAGACAGAAAAAGAAAAAGAAAAAGCAGAACAACCTCACATACAATCCTTAAAGAAAAGAAAAGAAAAAAAAAACAATATACTCAACAATCGAGCAAGCAACAACAGAACAATAGAGAAAAGGAGAGAATAAAAAATTTGGATAGTGAAGAAAGATAAGGGAGAGGTGGATAAGGATTTAGAGCAGGTGATTGGAAAAGGGATATATAAGTAGGGTGAAATTTAGACAGGGCGTATGAAGAATAGGGAAAATCTAAAGCAGGAATAGGGTAAGAGAAACAGGACAGCAAAAGGGGAAAAGTGGGGAAGAGAGTTTTAGCACAGCAGCACAATTGAGGTAGAGGAAAATGATGCTAAAGGAACGATGAAAATAGAATGGAGAACCTTAGTCCCAAAATAAAATAAAGAGAAAATAAAATGACACTTTAAAAAAAAATGGTAAAATGGCAGCAGTAATAATACTGGTTAAAAATAAAAATGTAGTAATTAAAAGGGTAAAATCAGGTGATGAAAAAAGAAAATAAATGGTTTCTTAGTTAAAAGGTGAAACAATAATTTTAAAAAATAATTTAAAAAAAAAACGGGCTGTAATGAAGGTGCCTCAGATCTTCTGCTCCTCTTTTTGGCACACCAGGTATTCAGGAGAATGTTGAATTTTCCTCTGATACACTGTTCCTCTGTGTTGTAAGCCACAGTCCTGATTTTAAGGCAAGCTACATTGGTTTCCCAGACAGCCCTTATCTGTATTTACAGAAGAGTCAGTTCGTGGCTCTGCCTCTGGGTGGCAGTGCGTCGGGATTGACCTCCGAGGGTATAGGACCTCTCTGACCAGTTGTTCTCTATTGTACTGGAAGCTGGTTTGGGAATGTCCTCCGCCCAGAGCTGGTTTTCCAGTAGTCACTCCCCGCTCTGTTTCCCAGGCTCCCCCAAAACAGCCTTCTCTTACAAGCTCTGTGACTGACCCCAACTGGGTAGTCCCTTGCACTGGGTTCAACAATCAAACGCACAGATTTAAGAGCCTGGGAAGTTGTGCGAACTCGCAACGCTTCACCTTCCAAATCTGCGCGAAGTCTCTGCGCGCGCTCTGGCTCCTGGCACCGAGTAGCCGGCAAACTGGCGTAATCTGAGGCTGCCCGTTTGTGACCCGTCCAACTGTGTGCTTATTTATAGCGTTCCCTTCTGCCAGCAGCCCTGGGGGTGCCCTTCCACACTCGTGGGTCACGCTGGCTCCAACGGCCGCGGTCTTTGTGGGGCGCAGAGCCCCCACCCCCCTGCGCGCGTTCCACTCTCCAACCTAAACTGCAAACCGCACCTTTGGGGAAAGTCTAACCTTTCTGTGGGGAGAAGCAGAGTTCCTCTGAGTTCACGTAGTCGCGCTGCTTGAGAGCCGTTGTTGCCGGGTTAGTAGCTGGTCTTTGGATGCCTGCGACAGTTACCCAAGATGGCACGGTCTCCGCGGCTGTGCCGGCGCACCTCGGAAGTAATTATTTCTAATTCTAATAGTGGGACTCAACTCCAAGATAGAAAAATAAATTACAGATTAGATTTGTATCCCAGAGAGACTTAAATGTGAATCTTACTCTGCTATTTCTTAAATATAGGGAATATTTAACCTCTGGAATCTCAAGTGTTTCATCTATGATGTAATATTTCCTCTCTTGCAGTATGTGGTAAGAATGCATGTAGATTATATAAGTACAGTTTGCATCACAGTGCCTAGCCTAGGTCCTCCAAGAAGCCAGGAGGGGATTAGGTATACATTAGTGTAATTAAAGGAAAATGCTTGTAAGGGAAAACATAGGTGGATGAGAGGAAGGTGGGAGAGAGGTCACATTGTGATACAGGTACAGTGGAGATGAAAGGAAATTGATTGTGTGCAAGCATCTGAAACTGAGGCGCGGTTCTAAGAGAGGTTGGCAAGGCAGCCAGGGAATCCTTAAGCCAACGTATCTTATTATCACTGCCATGTTCAATAATTGATTAGGAGTAACTTTGTCAAGCATGTCCTTGGTGTAAATGTGATGATGGGGTTTAAGGGTTGTTGGTAACTTACCATCCCTGCAGGAGAGGATGAGAGATAAATTTTCAGATGCTGAGCTCCACCCTTCTGCAGCATAGACTTACGCTTCCACACAGGTTCATGGAGCATCTGGCCTGGGACTGTGCTGATTCTTGAGGGGAAACTCAAGAGGCAGGTTATGGACTGCACTGCAGCTCAGTAGCTTTAGTTGATCTCAAGACTCACCTGGTCTTAAGCCTCTACCTCCTCCCACTATCCATTCCGTCATCTATCAACTTGGCAGATCATTGTAACTTAACTGGTAGTCTGAACCAATCCTTTATTCTCAGGATAAACATTTTCAGGACACAGTTGTAATAAAGGGATAAAAGGACGGCCCCAAGTGTATCATCTGGGCTTCACTCATTTCTCCCTGTCCCATCTGTGTGAAAACAGATCAAATGCCTCCTACTGCTCAACATCAGTTACCTTTGCCAGCATGAAAACTCCCCTTCTCTTTTGCTTGTGCCTGGACATAAGTAATTCAAGTGCCCTGTTGGCATCCATAACTGCTAGTTCCATGGAACCCTTGCTGTGTTCCCTGGAAAGAGGCACTGGGAACAGTGCACAGTATAGAAGTTTCTAATTTAACACACCCACTGCATCTTGAATAATGGCACCAACTCGTTACAGAGTTTTGTCTACAAGTTGGTGCTTCAGCTTTGCCTTTAAAAGGCTTATAATGCCCAGCAGATATAGCTTAGTGGTTGAGCATTGACCTATGAAACAGGAGGTCAAGGTTCGATTCCCAGTCAGAACATTTCTACCTGCATGAGATTATATTGGTAGCTTGCAATTCATATGAAGGGAGTATTTATATCACACTAGAGGCCCGGTGCACGAATTCATGCATGGGTGGAGTCCCTTGGCCTGGCTGGTGATTGGGGCCAATTGGGGTGGCGGGAGGTTGCAGGGGTTGGGGGAAGGGGCTGTGGGAGGTTGGCTGGCTGGGGGGAGGGGCCACAGGAGGTTGGCTACCCCGATCGGGTCATCCAGTTCAGTAAGCTGGGAAAGGAGCTGTGGGAGGTTGGTTGTGGGAACACGCTGACCACCAGGGGACAGGCAGCTCATGCTTGAGTATCTGCCCCTTGGTGGTCAGAGCACGTCATCACGACTGGTCAACTGGTCACTTAGGCTTTTATATATATATATAGATAAATGAGAAAATGTAATAAATCTCTTTCCCCAGCAGAAAGAGCCAGTTGTTAAATATCTAACACATCACTGAGTATGTGATAACTCTTATGTATCCTTCACTCTGAAGTGGGTAACCTTGCTGTGTCATATGCTAGATAGGATTCTGGGTTTCTAGGTAAATATTCCAACCTTATAATGTTGGGTGAAGCTCTTGGGCAGCAAAAACAAACAGTACCCAAAATAGGTATTTATATCTGAAAAGCTGCACCTACTGGCCCTTACATGATGGAAAGGGCCCAATAGAATTACTTGCCGCCAAGTGAATAGTGCCATGTTGGACACCCGCTGTGGCAGGTTTATGTATTAGGAGAGGTATCATTCTTTAAATTGTGTTTAGACTATTTATTTGCATGCCAATGCCAAAAATGCAGAGCTTATGGTAGTATTTCAGATATAGCACGTCTGACATGGTGCCAGATTGTCTATAAAAATTATGGCCGTCTTTTTTTTCTTTCCTTTTTTCTTTTATAAGCTTTTGGTTAGTAGCTATTTCTCATTTATCTATTTTCTTATTTTATTTTTCAACTAGAGGCCTGATATGCACAAAATTTGTGCAGGAATAGGCCTTTCTTCCCCTGACTGCTGGCACTGGTTTCTCTCTGGCACCCGGGACGCCCTCTGGCTGCCAGTAAGCACCCAGGACCCAGGCAGTCCCAGCTTCATCCGGAAGGTTGTCTGGAAGGACGTCCAGTTTAATTAGCATATTATGCTTTTATTATTATAGATATGTCTGAGCTTTAACTACATTAGATATATTAATCATGTTTTAGTTTTTGTAGCATTTTCTATTGTAGTTTGCCTTTTAGGTTTTTTTTAATTTAAATTCTTTATTGTTTAAAGTATTACATATGTCTCCTTCCCCCCCCCCCTTTTTTTTAATATATTTTATTGATTTTTTACAGAGAGGAAGGGAGAGAGATAGAGAGTTAGAAACATCGATGAGAGAGAAACATCGATCAGCTGCCTCCTGCACATCTCCTACTGGGGATGTGCCCGCAACCCAGGTACATGCCCTCGACCGGAATCGAACCTGGGACCTTTCAGTCCGCAGGCCGACGCTCTATCCACTGAACCAAACCGGTTTCAGCTCCTTTTTCCCCCTTGATCTCTCCCAGACCATTCCCACCCCCCTACTGTCTGTGTCCATAGGTTATGCTTATATGCATGCATACAAGTTCTTTCGTTGATCTCTAAAACCCTCCCCCACACCCCCTGTCTTCCCTCTAAGGTTAGGCAGTCTGTTCCATGCTTCTCTGTCTCTGGATCTATTTTTGTCCATCAACTTATGTTGTTCATTATATTCCACAAGTGAGTGAGATCATGTGATATTTATTTATCTTTCTCTGACTGGCTTATTTTGCTTAGCATAATGCTTTCCAGGTCCATCCATGCTGTTGTAAATGGTAAGAGTTCCTTCTTTTTTATAGCAGCGTAGTATTCCATTTGTATAGATGTACCACAGCTTTTTAATCCACTCATAATTAATCCACTCATATGCTGATGGGCACTTAGGCTGTTTCCAAATCTTAGCAATTGTAAATTGTGCTGCTGTGAACATAGGGATGCATATATCCTTTCTCTTTGGTGTTTCTGATTTATTGGGTTATATTCCTAGAAGTGGGATTACTACTCATGGGCAGTCAGGAGACACTGACAAACATGGGCAGGCAGGTCATGGGTAATCCTCACAGTCAGGATCTGGCAGAACTGGAAGAAGGGGATCTAGTCACAATGAGGCCAGTGAATGGCATTCCGGAGGCTCCCAGAGACAGTCATGGCCAGACTGGATCTCAGCATGGAGAGTGGAAATCCTCTGGTAGAGGGAGACAGGGAATTACTCATGGACAGTCAGGAGACACCAACAAACATGGGCAGGCAGGTCATGGGCAATCCTCACAGTCAGGATCATAGCTTTCAAGTCCTTTCCAAAAGGCCTTTCAGGTCCTTCTCCTCTTCTTTCCCACACAATCCAATAATTGCATTCTTTAGACCTCTGCACCCCTATGTTCATAGCAACATGATTAGATCTGTCTCCCATCAGGGCCCTGACACACAGGGGGAGCCTTGGCACTGCAGATCTTGGCTCTATGCCTCAAAGGCCTGGATCGTGGGCACTTTCAGCAGCCACTCTGCTGGCTCAGCGCAGTGGAATCGCCTTCATGGAATCGCCTTTTAGCTTTTTATGTTGTTTTGAGTTGTTAACTAAGGTGGTAGGTGACTCTCAGGTACAGCAAGTCCCTGACTTATGGTTTGACTTACAACTTTTCAACTTTATGATACTGCAAAAGCAATACCCATATCAAATTGCAAGAGATATTCAACACTTTATTATAAAATGGGCTTTGCATTACATGATTTTGCCCAACTGTAGGCTAATTTAAATGTTCTATGCAAGTTTAATGTAGGCTAGGCTAAGTTATGATGTTCTGTAAGTTAGGTTTATTAAATGCATTTTGACTTACTATATTTTCAATTTACAATGGGTTTATTGGGATGTGACCCTAATGTAAGCGGAGGAGCATTTGTATTTTGCTCATAATTATTCAATATTTGTTTAAACATTTATTTTCAGAGTTCTCAACTACCTGAACTTAACTACTGGTGCTTCTCAGAAGCCTTTATTTTATGCATTTCCCAGGACGATATAAACTACACCTGACTTTAGGCTGTGACCGGGTGCTGATGATGCTATAGTTTATACTATCAGCCTAAATATCTCCTGTGCCAGATTTCTGCATATTGCCATATGAATGTTCCCCATTCACATCAAATAAAACAAGTACAAATTATACCTATCAACATTCATTACCCCATATATGTACTTGCCTAAAGTTAACAGCAACAACCATCCATGTGATAGGCCTGAACTTGTTTTATTGCAAATACTTTCATCTCCCCTCAATCTCTTTGTCACAATGTCCTTAAACCTGCTATTTAACCTTCTTTACACCTCAATGATCTTGTTCAAATGGCATTGCCTTTATCATAAAGAGATTGGCTTCTTCCCAATCACTCAAATTATCTTTGTAAATTTTCTATTCTAATCATTATGTTTTTTTCCATTTGTCAGATCAATCAAAAATCTTTATGAAAAAAATGTTAATTTTCAATGTTAAGGAAATATTTGCAATAGGATTTTAAGAAATATATTCATTTTTACTGGATTTTTCTATCACAAACTTTTGATCTTTAATAATTGAATAATACCTATATTATTATATTCAGTTGCATAAATACATATTTTCTGGAGTTAGACATTGCAAATGTTTTTGATAAAGCAATCTTACAATTAGACTGATATTCATATGTGTGTTTTTCATTTAAAATCAGTGATATTTGTAATGATTTTGCTACTAGACAATTATTCTAAATTCCTGACAGAAATCAGCAGATGACAATAAACAGCAAGAACTAGACATTATTAAATGATACATGAGATCATTATACTAATCTAGCCTTTGACTTATCCATCATTTCCCGTCCAAAACTCTCTTTTGAAATAAAATTGCAGTTTCATTACTTTAAAAAATGTGGTTCTGCTCATACATTTTCATTAAAAAGACATTAACTTTTCAGAGAAATCACAAAAAGATTTAATATCTATTTGATTCTAGAATTCAAGGATAAATAAAACATGAACTGTTTATTTTTGTCAATTAAATTTACAAATCGTCTTCATCAAGTTCTTTGGTAAAAATGATTACCATTTATTTTCCTTATAATATATGAAGAAAGCCTATATTTTTATATTGTGAGAGTACATTTATTTCTTTATTTTGTTGTTTTATTTCACAGCAAATGGAAGTAATTGGGAATTTTAGAGATAGTGAACCTGGTTGTTATTTCAAGAGTTAAGCATAAGAAAGGATGAAAATTAAATAGGGGGAAATTTCTCTACTAAATGTGTGGTGTTGGGACTCGTTCTGTTTTGCTTTACACAGGTGATTAAGGCAGTAGAGGAAGGCTACCGTCTGCCAAGCCCCATGGACTGTCCTGCTGCCCTCTACCAATTAATGCTGGATTGCTGGCAGAAAGACCGAAATAGCAGGCCCAAGTTTGATGAAATAGTGAACATGCTGGACAAGCTGATACGTAACCCAAGTAGCCTGAAGACGCTGGTTAATGCATCGAGCAGGTACAGGCCAGACCTGAGAGATTATCCTGAATTTAGCTAATTCAGATTGATGCAACAAATTTTAAATCACTATGGACATAAATTAACCTCTAAATATGCATGATACTAATTTATTTGACTATCATTTTTTTTGCATAAAGTTACTCTCTTACAATGAATGAAATATAAATGATTATACTTAAAAGCACATATACCTGCCCTAACCGGTTTTGCTCAGTGGATAGAGCATTGGTCTGCGGACTGAAAGGTCCCAGGTTCGATTCCGGTCAAGGGCATTACTGTGGATGTGGGCACATCCCCAGTAGGGGGTGTGCAGGAGGCAGCTGATCAATGTTTCTCTCTCATCAATGTTTCTGACTCTCTGTCCCTCTTCCTTCCTCTTTGTAAAAAATCAATAATATATATATATTTTTTTTTAAAAAAAAAGCACATATACCTAATCTAATAGTGTAACATGCCCATATCAGAAAAATGCTAACTGTAGTCAAGTTTAGGTAGTATTTTTTTAAAAACCAAAACACTCAAATGCATATATTTCCATGTATATTGGACCCCACATAGGTGTGGATGGGGAAAAGGTAAAATTATGAGACCATAAGGAAAAGCCAAATAAGCACTGATCTATTTTACACTAGAGATATCTACCAATAATTACTTTTCATGTTTTTAGAATTGGTTCTGGTGTCTGTATATTTTATGAATATCGACAATGCTTTTAGCGACACTTTACTCTTACCTAGTTGAACACAGACATGTGGCTAATCAAATATGAGTAATTTTGTGGCAAGATTTTATTTATATTTTTTTTTCATTGATTTTAAAGAAGAAGGGAAAGGTAAAAACATCAATGATGAGAGAGACTCATCAATTGGCTGCCTCCTACTCACCCGCTACTGGGGATCAAGCCGACAACCCAAGCATGTGCCCTGACCTGGAATCTAATTGCATGACCTCCTCACTCATAGGTTGATGCTCAAACACTGAGCAACACTGGCTGGGCTTGTGGAAAGATTTTATATGAGCAAATATATATATATATATATATATATATATATATATATATATATTTAAACAATGTTGCATTTTTATAAAACATACATTATTCTTTAACCTGAAAAGTTATAGAATTATTCTCTCAAAAAATAAATCAGTTTGATTCTTTACTATAAGATTTGTCCAATTGTTATTTTCACTGTATTTGAGGTAATAGTATATTTTTATAAGAAAAAAATTGTCATGCCAGGAACTGAATTGGCTGTGTACTAACATGAACTAAATGAGAAACAATTTGTTGATAAAGTTACATAAGTTTTATGATTCTGACATAACATTTGTTTACTAGGCAAAATTCATTTTTAAATACAAATGAGGAATGAATCTTCAAACTCTGTTCAGGGATCATTAACTTTATGTGGCAGCAACTGGAGAATGCATCATCTTAGCAATCATTCCTTATGTTGTTCCTAAAATATCTGCTTTCAAACTGTTTATTGCCATATAAAATATTAAATATTTCTCTCATCTACTTATTTGAATTATGCTAAGCTGTCATAAAGAAAGAAAATCAAAAGGGACATTTTTATGTTCTAAAATGTGTTAATTTATATCAGAATCATCATTGTAGCTTGAAAGCAGTTTAAAAATCTACAAAGAATTTTAGTAGTTTCATGTGTGCAGTATGTAGAATCAGCTTGCTAGGTTTCATTTAAACAGATTTGGCTTAAGACTATACCACTTACTAGCCATCTACAAATCCCAAATCCAGAAGGTGTTAGTTCCTGACTCATTCACTTTCTCTAGTCTGTCCCTATCACAAAATTTGGTGATTTCAGTAACCATGTCGATGATGTTTGGATATCTCTCAATACATTGAAGTTTTCTCCTTTCGTGATTTTGGCCTCTAAAATACCTTGGAATCTTCTTGTCATAGTCACATTCTAAACTTGGCCATTAACAAAACTTGCACCTCTTCCACAATCTCAACTTCAATATCCTCCTCTCCAGCTGTTTCCACCTATATTTCATCTTCAATGAGTCTTTGATCCTAATGCGTAATGGCTACAAATCACTACAAGATTCCCATTTACCCATGCAACAAACAGCTACTGTGTCATGCTGTGGGCTGGGTGCTGAGTATACAGCATTGAGCAATACACTATTATGGAAGAGATACACTAAACAAAATAAAAACATTAAAAAACAACTTTGGTGTTGGAATGGAGAGAGAGAGTACAATTGATGAGGATAACTGGGAGGCTAGAGTAGTTGTATAGGTAAAATGATGATGTCTTGAACTAAGGTGGTAACAAATGAGATAGAAAGAAGTGGTCAGATGTGCAATATAGGGAGGTAGAATGGATAGTATGCACAATGATAGATTGTGAAGGATTTGAAGATAAGGAAGGAGTGAGTGAACTATTGTATCATATACTATACTGGGAGCACTTCAGGAGGAAATGAATGTAAAAAAGATGAGCATGGTTTTAGAAATATTGGAGTGATATTTCTATGAGAAATGTGGAGGCATGATGTAGGCACATAAATATAGGAGTAGCCTATACAGGAGATAAAAATTGGGTAATAGTAGATGCTAGTTGAAGCAAGAAATTGAGTAAAATTGTCTAAGTAGACTGGGGTTACAGCCCAAGCAGAAAATATAAAAGGCCAAGTCCTAGTTCCCACCAAATTTTAAAGTTAAAAAAAAAAAAAGAAGAAGAAGAAGGAATAACAGGCAAAGGAGAGTAAGAAGAAAGCAGGAACATTCAAGGTCATGATAGCCAAGAAAGAGAATGGTGATTCAAAACCGTTTGAGAGGGAGATAGTAGTGGTGATGTTGGATGTTTCTGAGAAGTCAGTCATCTTACAGGTTGGGAAATCTTCACAGACTTTGGCAACATAGCGGTAATTGCTCAGCTCAACCAGAGCAATTTTTATAGAATTGGTTTGTAAGAAACTACACTGGGGTAGTTTGAAGTAGAAATGAGAAATGAGAAAGTGCAGAGAATATGAGTAGAAAGAAAGATATCCTATATCTTATGGTTGAAATGTACTTAAATAAATACCCATTAATGGCCATTTAAATTGTTTTTAATGTTTACTCACAGTCAAAGAAAAAAAATTGTACATATACTCTTTGCCCTTTCCTCTAATTATTTCCTTAAGATACATGTCCAAAAATGATTATCATCATTATAGTCATGTTATTTTTGGCCGAAGAATATGAATTTGTTTTTTAAGAGTATGGATTTAGAATAATGAAAAAACATCCCATGGTTTGATTGGTCCTATTTAGTTCTCTTATGTGTTTGGAGTTACATTTCTTTGTTTTCCAGGTTCCACTACTCCTAGGTGAATTAACAAGTGCCCCTACATGAGAGAATGAGATCAACAATAAGTTCTAGACTTTCTAAGAAATTAAGTGAGCACAAGTTTCTCTAGCAAAGTCTACAAGTATTTGGCTTTGCCCAAATTATCCCTCATATCTATATTTGGTAGCAGTTTTTATCTTATTTGTATAAACAAAACAATAGTAGAAAATAAATACATCTAAATCATTACATGAAATTTTTAGCTAATGTTTTATATTGAGAAAATTAACTTATAAAGTCACTACAATTCCTCATAGACTCTGGATAGAACAACATTTGAATAAACATCTGATGTTGTGGTCTGTATTTCAAAATATTATTTTCTTCCAGTTTTGCATTTACATACTTTCCCATATCAATATACTTACAGACCCAACGATCTAACATGAGCTAACATTATAATATAAATTTTTATAAAGATTAAAATATTACTTTTAATATTTATGTTTTATGTGTTTTAGAGTATCTACTTTATTGGCAGAACATGGCTCCCTGGGATCTGGGGCCTACAGATCAGTAGGTGAATGGCTAGAAGCAATCAAAATGGGCCGGTACACAGAGATTTTCATGGAAAATGGATACAGTTCAATGGACGCTGTGGCTCAGGTGACCTTGGAGTGAGTAATTTTTCTGATAATTTTTACATAATTGCTGGGGCGAGAGAATTTGTTCAGAAACCTATCTGGATGAGGTCAAAGCAAACCAATTAACTTTTGTCCATGTGTGGCAGCTTTCAAAGAAGCCTCTTCGTTTTGCCTGTATTGTTAACAATTGCATGGTTAATGCTACTTGTGTCCAGTTTCTTTGCTTCTATGCTTCAAACAAATAGCACTGGGATATTTGAATAATTGGGAAAACAGCTTTTTGGCAAAATAATGGTAATTCATGTTGTGGAAAAGATGTTTTCTTGACAAAGTTTTTATACTGGTCTCTGTGTTATATAAATGTAAATACAAAACAAATGTAAGCACAATTGGTATGACTAGTCCTACATAAGAAAAAACATCCTTAAATTTCAGCTATGATGAACAACCAGGAAACAGCAGCTTAAACACAGCTTCTCAGGCAGGGATCTCATTTAATCTCTAAGTGGTGCACCTTATATTCTTGCCATCCAAGAATATATTAGATCCTGCCTCTGATTTGTTATTTGGTGCAATCTCAGTGGAACCAATTGTGCCCTCTTATGTTTGCACGATTAAGGTGAAATTTCTCAAATCTTATTGAATAAAAATCATTAGAGTTAAATACTAAATCCTTTAAGGTTGTAAGTGGTTTGTATTTTATTATATATTCTGTATGTGTAATTATTTCAGCCTAATATTTGTTATTTGTGAAAATTATTTGTCATTATGGTGATTTCATATAGATTACATAAACATGAATAATGTTTTAACCTGCAAATATAATGATAAATTCCTTCAAGTACCTTCCAATTCAAAGGTTAAAATATTGTTATAAGGATTAGAACATGGTAGAACATTCTAAAGCAGTAAGCCACGGTCCATATCCCATCACTTCACATAACATGAGCACTGAGCTGTTCTTGTTCACCATTTGTATTATTCTGGCATTTTGATTCATTGAACCCACTGCACAGCCACAGAAAAGGTAACAGGGTACTGTCTTTTATCACTAGCTAAGATCACACATTCTCCACATTTCTCTTCCATTATACCTGTAACTGAAAGGACCTAAAATCACCACTCAGCTTGCTCTCATAATTTACTGAATCTCATTCTCACTATCACCATCAAATCATACCTATTTGAAGACACATTTTCTTGGCCCATTATTTTTTTTTGGACACTCAAAGAGCTCATTTGTGCTATATTTAAAATAGTGAACAGAAAAGTTTACTGATAATTTAAAACTATTTTTACATGATTGCTATTTAATTTTTCAGTAAAAATGCTCATTTTAATTTATTAAAGTCATTTGTCATTTTATATTAAAATGATACTGTAGGTATTTCTTCTACCCAATGTCAGATTACTTGTAAATATATAATAAAAGTATTTGCATTAAACGATGTCTCCTTTTTATTTAAATAGCACATATATACAAATATATCATTCTTACTACCTTTTAACTTTTCCCTGCACAGAATAGTTACAATCACAAATAATGATTTTTGCACTACCAACTTATTTTACTTTGTCTCATAGGGACCTGAAAATGCTATAATTATGTTTAACATTTTAGCATTATGATTTCATATTGTCTTATTTCTTTTAATTCTTTCCTCTTTACTTTCCTATCCCCAAACTCTCTTCATTTGTATGTTTCTTTCAAGCCCTAATACCTCCTTCTATCTTATAATGGTTCGCCATTTCATTTTTATTCTCCAGTAATTTTTGTCTGGTCAATTTTTTCTGTATCTCTGTTACTTTGGTAGCTTCTTGCCTCTTGCTATAGTGCCTCAATCAGATATTTTTGTCTTTTAATTAATTTACTCTGACCAGAAGAGTAAGGTGAAATTAGGAGTCATACGGACATCTTTCTGTTCAGGGACTGTTGTCCTCCATATGTCAATTGCTTCACATTCTGGGAGCCCAAATAAACACATCCTGAACACATTCCTTAGTAAGACCTGGGCCAGCAGAGGTTAGCTAACTCCAGTGAAGCTCATTTCTTAGAGAGTCCAGCACCTCTAACTATATGTTCTCTTGTTTATTGTGTTTTGACCACATTTTTCTAGTTGGTAAGAATATATTTGTCGAATAATATCGTAACTAACTTACAAAATAGCAAATAATCAATTGCTTCTTTAGTCAGAAATATAAAGTAAAAGAAAGATATGTATCTGTGAATTTTGATTGCCATATATATATATATATATATATATATATATATATATATATATATTTTAGAGGCCGTTCCCTCAGCCTAGCTTGCACCCTCTCGCAGTCCAAGACCTCTTGGGGGATGTCTGACTGCCAACTTAGGCTCAACCGGGGAGCAGACCTAAGCCAGCAGTCGGACATCCCCTGAGGGGTCCTTAGTGCTACCACAGAGGTAGGAGAGGCTCCCACCACTATCACTGCACTTGCCAGCTATGAGCCTGGCTTCTGGCTGAGTGGCACTTCTCCTGTGGGAGTGCACTGACCACCTGGGGGCAGCTCCTGTGTTGAGCATCTGCCCCCTGGTGGCCAGTGCATGTCATAGTGACTGGTCACTCTGCTGTTCGGTCAATTTTAATATTAGCCTTTTATTATATAGGATATATATATTCATCATTATTAAAGACTCATGGCAAAGAAACTGGGGTACCAGCTAAAACCAAAACAAGCTTTTTAAACACTTTGATAATGATTTTTTACACATGGTCTTTACCCATATCTAAATATTAATTTCATGAAACATGTATAATATTATAATAAAATATTATAAACAATGTTGCTGCCAGAATAGAAACTGAGAACTTGAAGAATGCATTCATACCTATAATAAATGCTTATAAAAAATCTTGAAATTATTTATATAAAACAAAATATCAAATTCCCATATACCTAAATAGAAAAGTATGTATAATAATTTGTGCCATCAAATTTGTTCTCATAGTGGGTTTAGAAAAAGAAACGTAAAGAATTAGTGTTTTACAACCACTCAGGTAAAAAAAAAATTTCATAAAGGTTTAATTTTAATTTATTATTATTATTATTTTGTTAATACATGCAAATATGGCTTAATGTGGAAAGAAAATAAAAAATTTGAGATCTTAGAGTCAAAACATGTTCACCAGAAGAGGCTTTCAACCCTAGACATTTCTGTTGATGTTCCCTGTGCCTAAACCTTGCTATTTTGTGTAAAGAACTAATATTACAGTAATTGTTATGGCAATAATGAACAGTCTGTACTATGGTGTGTAAATGCACTGAGGTATTGTTGACGAAGAACTGTGAGCTTCAGGTGCGTTGCAAATTGAACCAAATATTTGAATTGAGGATAGTATTACAGTTTTTTCTGTTGTTTTTTAAAATATATTTTTATTTATTTCAGAGAGAAAGAGAGAGGGAGAGAGATAGAAACATCAATGATGAGAGAGAATCATTGATCAGCTGCCTCCTGCAGACCACCTACTGGAGACTGAGCCTACAGTTGCTTTTTAAAGTTCTTGTCAGGCTTGTATTGTAACACTGATTCAGAAAATGAGTGCAACCCAATGAATTTAAATATTATACCAATTGTGTGTAAACTACTGAAATGAAAGTTTCCCAAATGCTGAGCCAAAATTTGTACACACTAATTCAAATAAGTTTCTTAAAATTTTAATACAGTCATTATGCTAATTTTTTACAATGAAAGCACACATACGAATACTGACTATCCTATTTGTTCTATATAATTAAGATAAAACTTTTAGTCTAAACCTCACAATGTGTCATCCATTGAAGATCATGACCAAGCCAACAAATTCCCAACATACTTCTGAGTGACAAATAATAAACAGTGAAATTTAGTGAGTACTCATTAAGCTCTCTTCTCCCTTCTCCTATCCAGCCAATGTTGATGGGGCTAAATACCAGTGAAATGGGTAAAGGGTGTGTAAAGCAGAAGGGAGAAGAATGACTCATCCACAATGGATAAATTAAATCTTGAATGAGGTGTCCAATATTAACTAGACACCTCTCATATTCTTTATTTTTCATTTTGTCATTTTAGTATCAGAATATTAGTATTTTTCATTGTTTAGTATTATGGAATAATAAAATGCAATGGTAATTATTTATATTTGCAGCTTTTCTAGAACTAATCATGCTTTGTTGACAAAACCCAAAGTATTTTTAATATAACAATGCTATTCCCATCATGTTTAAATTTATAAGCCTATGCTGAAATATAGTTTTCATCATTAAAATTGTCTTTGGGTGTTACTTAAGATTCCAGCTGGTCATAATAAAATAGGGTAATTTTTATAAAGGTGACACACTTAAATATTTGCCCAGCTATAAAATTTTCTATATAGGAAAATGAAATGAGTAAAATAGTATATATGCATGGTTTAAATGTAAAATACTTTAATTTTTTTATCAAATTTATCTCACATTATCACTGCTAAATTGATAATTTAATATGTACTTTGAAGAGTAAAATGGATGTTGTTAGAAATTGCAAAAGTGTGAGACAAAACTACTTAAAATAAAATAATGCATTTAACAATATAAAAATAAAGTTATTTAACCTCTCCTGGAAATATTTTCCTAATACCATTTGAATTCTCATTTGCAATATCATTACAAACAGCATCACAAATATCATTCAAAGCACTGACCCAGAATGTTTCTTGTATTGTTATTTTCAGAGAATGAAGTTATATTTGCCCATAATATAAAAATAAGTTAAAACAGTGGAAATAAAAATAAGTCAAACCAATGTTTTGATATCAGTTAGACAAAACAACCACAAGTTGGAATATGGAAAACACACACATGTACAAATCTGCATACACACATTTACATACTGCAAATTAAGGTTTTGGTATTTTATATGTAAAGTTCCTGCCTTTTCAGTGGGAAAACCCTATAAATTCCTTTTCTTTCAGGTTTTTCAGAACAAACTATAATGGTTGTTTTCCAAACTAAATGTTAATAATTGGATTAGCCATATAAATTGTGCAATTTAAGTGTGTTTATTACATTGGTCCTTTCTACCTGGGGTATATAAAGCATATGATAAAACATGTTTTATTATAGAACTATATTTCAAATATTAGTTATTTAAACTGTACAGTAGAGATTTTTTGTTTTACATTAAGAAATATTAAGGTTTTTTTTCTTAATGTACATCCAAAGTATGCTAGTGAGCACCCATCAATACCCTGACAAACAAAAATCTTCATGATTCATCAGTTACATGTGGAAACATGAGAATTTTAGCTCAAAACTGAAATGTTCATGAAGTATAGTTTGGGTTACCACAGTCTCAGACAAAAAAAGTCTGTGTTCAGTTTCCTTCATTAACTATTTTCTCTCTTTTAGAATTTTGGATATTTGATGTTATGTCTACAGAGTTCTCATTTTACAGATGAATGAGTAATAGCATGTAATTTGAAGTACTCTTCTCAAAATCACACCTGAGAGTAATGAGAAATTCAAGGAGGATGAACTATGGCGTTAGGTTCCTGGTGTTAGTCCTACCTCTGCTACCCACTGGCTGTGCTATCTAGCCAACTAATTTAAATTCTTTAAGACTTTGTTTCCTCATCCATAAAAGGAGATTAGCAAAAATTTATTTCATAGAGGTATATATTTTTCAAACGTATAAAAATAAGACGTCTTAATTGTGACCTATTATTTTTATAGTTGGTGCAGTGGTTCTCAACCAGGGGAGATTTTTGCCACTTAGAAGACATATGGCAAAAATGGAGATATTTCGTCTTATCACAACAAAAGGCCAGAGGTGGTGCAGCCATTCTGGTGTTCAGTGGGGAGAGATAAGGGGTGCTGCTGGATAGTCTGAAATGCATGAGATAGCTCCCACACAGAGAACTGTTCAGCCTAATGTTAACAGGGGCGAGCCTGAGAACTCTGGCTTACTTTAAAAGAAATAAGAGTAAACTAAACCTCCTTTATTTCTGTGTTAGCCTGCAGCTAGCAAGTGTGTATTCTGTTTCATAACCAACAACAGTGATTTTGTTTCAAAGTGAATTTTTACTGGTGTTTTAAGCTTTACTGATGATTGTTTTCCATGCCTACTACTACTATTATTATTATTATTTTAATATTGTATTCTGGTGTCTTGTAGCTTTGATAATCTCTCAGTTTAATGTTTAATAGTTGCATCCTAAGAAATATGTTTCTGCCATAAGCATGCACTATTTCTTCTTTAGCTGCTTGCCATTTGCTAAATCTCTCATAAGAAATCAAAACATAAAGAGAAAAAGAAACCAAATATATTATTTAAATAAACAATTATTCCCAATACTAATGCATATGGAGCTTACATGCCTATTTATTTAAATTCTATCATCTGATAATTAAGATGTCTTTGAGTTTTCAAAATTATTCAATTTTATATATAATGACTCTATGTCATTGCATCCATTTTCATAAACTTCTCAGACAATCTAAAATTAATATATTTACTAAATGCAAAAATATTCTACTTTTAGCATAACATTCTATAAAATATTTATCTAAGAAATCTAACATGGCAAGTTTGTTTAAAAATGTTGAATTGTTCGCGGTCATTTGTCTTATAATTAGTGTTACCACTTGCCAAACATACACAAATCATTATATTTGCCAAATACATACCCTTAAGGGGATAGAATTCCAAAATATCCTAAGAAATAACATTTTAAAACCATGGGCACTGGCCTTGAGCTCCACAACATGTTGTTATTTTTGAAATCTAAACATTTGTAACTTTCTTTTGGATACTAAGCTTGTTGAGAAGAAACAGAATGGAAGTACCTTGGTTGAAAAGACTTTCTGATAGTGTATAATCTTCAGAATGCTCTAAGCTCCAGTAGAACCTAGACATTATTTGGCAAAGATATAAGGTTCTGGCACTTGGATTCCATGTAAAAAATAAAATATTTGGAAGTTTTATAAAAGCAATATAGTGGTAACTAACTCCTAAAGATATCTGTTGTATAAAATGATTGCACTGACTGAGTCATTTGAAGAGTTTAGTCTTCAATAGCTTAGCTGTGATTTTTTAAAAATATATTTTATGCTAACTCCTTTAAGCAAAAAAATAGGGCATGTTCATATTGTAGATCCATATTTTCAAAACTGTTCAATGAAATTGTACCCTTTAATATATATATTCATTGGGAAGCATGTGCAGATTTGTTTTTTTACCACTCTGCGCCACCAACATTATGATGTCTAAAAAGGAGCAAATAAATATAGTATCACTCCTCATTGTCAATAGTTTCTGGATGATAAAAAGATATTTGAGGTACATTTTTGGATCCTGCCTTTGACAATTGGACCCTGTATGTCTAAATCAAATTAGTTTCTGTGAAATACTTGCCTCCTTGCCAGCGTGAAATATTGAGGTGTGCTACAAACTGAATCAATACATACATCCAATGTGTGCTTTCTTCATGCAGGGATTTGAGACGGCTCGGAGTGACTCTTGTCGGTCACCAGAAGAAGATCATGAGCAGCCTTCAAGAAATGAAGGCGCAGCTGGCAAACGGGATGGTGCCATTGTAACTTCACTTGACTGTCATTTCATTGAATGAATGTTTCTGCACTTTGTAAACAAGCCCTGAGATTTATTTTAACAAAGAGGAGGGAAAGGAAAACTCAGTGATTTCTAAACCTTTTGGGAGCATTTCTTTCAGCCACAGAATTTGTAATCAGTGTTTTAGCTTCTTCTCGGTGTCATTTTTTAAGAAACTAATATGACCTCCTTGGAATAACAACACAAGGTTAAACATGATCTTATCTTACAACAAAAAACCCTTCCCACCACTTCTACAAAATTTTGTACATGAAATATATAACTGTAAACAGCACCTTTCTAGACTGAATGAAGGCAGCACCTTTCAAAACTTCCAAGAATCTACTTGAAGGGCAAAGTTTTATAGTCATGTGTGGGCTAACACAAGCTGCAATTTACTGAAGTTTACTTCAAGTCTTAATTGTCTACATAAGTGTACTGAAGAGCAATATGGTTAGATAATTTCTTAATAGGTAACTTCTTTTGCGATTTTAAAGTGCTGTTACACAGCGATAAGTTATAGAAACTAGTGTATAAACATGTTGCTTGATCAAGGGCAAGTATAATACAGGGTGTATATTTATTTTTCTGTGTTATAGAATTTACCTTCAGCTGCTCTTCTAGAAACTCGATGGTAATAGATGTGTATATACTGTATCATTTACTGTATACCCAGGAATCAATTTAAGTTGGAGTTTTGTGTATATGTGCTTGCACCTGTGTGCATTACCATTCTGCTTGCATTTTTAATAGTTTCAATTTTAGCAGCATACAGAAACAAGTGTTCCAGAGTGGATTATGAACAGGAGAAATAGGGAAGCAATGAAACAAAGTTTAACACAAGCTTGTGTCTTTTTTCCTCTCGTGTTCCCAAAAGCTACTGAGTCTCTTTATTCACTAACAGGAAATGTCTGTAAGATTAAATCCCCTTTGGCTTTTTAAAAACACTTTTTGATATCTGTGACAATACAGTTCTTCTAGCCATTAATCTTGCACCCCTGTAAGAAATTTCACCTTTCTGAGTCCCAGAAAATATCTTGTCAAGCAACGTTGACACCGAAGGGCACATTTTCAGAAGGATGAAGGATTTAACTGTGCAGACTTCTGTTAATGTTGCTAAATCCAGGCACATAGCACTAAGCATTACCCCTAAGTGTTAATCCTCTGTAACCATTTCCCTGTAGCTCAGCTCTAGAAATTTTGATAACTAAGGCAGCAATGAAATGATGACAAATGTATCTACTTCCTTCATAATTTTCTCTATTTCAAGACTTGGCATGTTTTATTTGTTGATGGTTGTCTATTCATTTGGAAATTTCATCTTCTATTTAGTTATGTCAAATTGAATTTATTTTGATGAACCAATTTAAAGTTTTATTTAATTGGCCTTATTAAGCAATATAAGATATACCCTATGTATACTCTATATACCATACTTGATGAAGACTGATACTGACATTTGTGGTACCAATTGTAAAGTTTATTAGAATATGAACAAAACTGAGATTCTTACTAAAATCATGAAATGTTTGTATTACTACACTTTATAGAAATCATAGAATGACATGTGATTCAAGGAGAACGGCATTTAAACAAAATAGAGCCTACTTGTGATTACCAAACGGTAATAGGCTGATTAGTGAAATCCATAGGAAATATACCTGCATTATACTAATGGCACCTCCTTTCTCTTTCCCAAGCACCTATTTTAGTTGAATGTTAGCACATAAAATAATAAACTTTTGAGAAATAACTTCTTCCTACCATGCCCACCTTTCAGTTAAGTAGTAATGTAGCATTTTGCTAAAGAACAAGGTCAAAAATAAGGAAAAGAAAAAGTTCTAAACAATTTTCAAAGGACATATTGATTTCTTTCTAATTATGACTATAATTGCTTATTAGGTCTATAGTATACTATGGCTCCAAACAATCTATGCTTCAGACATACTCTGGTTCAGTGAAATTTTGAGAGAAAGTGGAGAGAGGTGGAATTAGCAAGTAAGTAGGCATTGCCATTATTAAAGATGCATTTGTTCATTTCAATAAACATAAAATTAGCTAAACGAATTCCTTTTGTACAAAATAATTGGAGATTGTGTTGCACTGTATTACATTTTGTAAAACAACAACCAAATCTAAGTGATAAAGTAACAATTGAACAACTTCAAAGTAAGAAGAGAGTTATTGATTTTTTAAAATATATTTTTATTGATTTTTAGAGAGAAAGGAAGGAAGAGAGAGAGAGAGAGAGAGACATTGATGTGAGAACTAAACATTGATCAGCTGCCTCTTGCACGCCTCCTACCCAGGATCCAGCCACAACCCAGCATGTGCCTTGACTGGGAATCAAACTGGCTACCTTTCTATTCACTGGATGACGCCAAACCAACTGAGCCACACAGGCCAGGGCTAAAGTTATTGATTTAAAAGAGAAACAACCATAAATTTTTAGAGCTGATAGGCTAGCCACAATTAGTTACACATAAAAAAGCTGCTAAATTGTTTTCCAGCTTTATATGTTCAAAGATGATTAGAAGGTCAGGATAGAATACATCTAAGTGATTAGAATTTGAAGTAACAATGTAGATTTCCTCTTTTCCACAAAAGAACATTATGCATTAATTTGGATCAAATTGATTTGCTTCCTTTGCAATCTCGGTGTTCATTTGGAAAATAAATTGAGATAAATGTTAAATAGACACATAACTTTCATCCATATTTAATTTTGGTTGAAAATTTCTAAGGAATGCCACTATGATTTTAGAAGGAATAAAGAGACTTTCAAATAAGATGTACTTCCCCTAAGAGAGGAAATATTTGTTCGCCTCTGGATATATCACCAACTGGGAAGTGCCAATCTCATCTATAAATGTGAGAAGTGGAACAGGAGAAAGAAACAGCTTTTGTGAAAAGCCGCGAGGCAGTAACCCAGGGCAAGGTTTGACAGATCTTGATTGTGTGATTTCTTATCATTTTGGTTCAATTTGTCACCCACCAGACAACTGAAAACAAAACATAGTTTCAATAATTTTACCACAAAAGATAGATTTGTCAAATGATACATAATGTTTTTGTAACTACCAGTAGCAATATCTTTAGGGCGCGAGTCTTTGTCAGTGTTACTTTGAAAATTAACTATAAGCAGGGAGTAATATTCAGCTTACTGATATCTGTTGGAATCACTCAATTACTACTTTCCCCATCTTGCCATTTGCTCACATGTAAAAATGCCATATAATCTGTTGTTCTTGGCCATTGAAATGTATGAATTATATGTAAAAATGTAAAGATTTTCATCTTCTCATTTAAAAAAAAACAACAATGTGCATGGTCATTGATTTCTCATATTTTAATCACCAAGTCAGTGTTCTGTAAAAATTATATTCCAATATTATATATACACTTAAATGTGGCCAGCATAATTAGTCTCAGAGTTGCCAAAAGTTAAGAACATCCTTAAGTCAGTCTGTAAAAGAGTTGTAACCATGTGCAATGGTGAAGAAATAGTTTCATAATTCAGATTTAAAAGAAACATTACTATCATTTGAACACCTATGTGTTTGCATGTCTGCTATTTAATCTCTATGTGAAAGTTCAAGGATTGTTAACACCCTTCCTTCTCCAATTCAAAGTGGGTTCTCAGAAGCACAAGCAGAGATACTTACCTGTGGAAGACTTTTTGGCTGTAACTGTGGATTGGACAGCAAATGCTGTTTGAGTCAGATGTTAGAAATTTACTAGATGTACAATGTTGCATAGTAGAGTGAGATTGTTTCTCGTTTTTTTCTTTCTAAAAATAAGAAAAAAAGAAAGCTAAGTATGATAGTAAACAGTCTTTGCTTATGTCCTGCCAGATGTTTAATCTCAAAGTAGATTAAAAGTAGGTACAATAAGATGTTGATGATAATGAATAAATAGTCAAAACACTACTTTTATTTGAAATTAATAATTGGAATTGCCATCCTTTCTGCAACTACATAACACAACTAGTTACATCAAATATGTTTCTCTATCAAACTGTTAATTATATACTAATGTATCAAATGAAAAGTAGAAAAAATATTTCTTTTCATTTCTTGTTGATTTCTGAGAGTCTTTTGACATATAAATGATTCAATATCTTTGTCCAGAATGACCACATAATTGTTGCTTAGGAGAAGACACCAATTCTTTTAAAAAAGAGAGTCTATTTATAATAATCAAAAGCAAATAGCATGTCTCTTCTAAATGAAAGTGGCAAAATATGTTTACTAAGGCTGAGCTATTCTAACAGCAGAAGTTTCAATGGTCAACAGACTTTTGAGTCTTTAGACTGCTATGGTTTGACAATTAATTATTTAAGAATATGTGAATTTCATTTATATTAGTCTGAGAATAAAACTTAGACTTACTCATTTGTTAATATGTTTATTAAGGTCTCTGAGTTTCAGGCCAAGTGTATCTTATTTTACACCAGGCATCAGGGTATTTCCAGTCCCTGCCTCAACGTTAATTCAAGGACGGATTAGCACTTATGTATTTTCCCTCATCTGAAGCTCTCTGTGCATTTGGTTTGTGTACATGTTTTTGTAGTGTAAGATATGAAATTTTATATTTTTTCAAAAAATAAAAACCCTTTGAACACAGTTAAATCGGATTGTCATGCTTGACCCTTTTCCAGAAGAATTTAAATTACAGCCTCTGTATAATGATTTCAGTTCATTCTAATGAAAACGTTGGATTGTCTTATGCTAAATATTTTAAATTCAATCAGCATCCAATTTTCTCAAAGACCTATTTATGAATCTTTGTATTTGAATGTTTTTTGTAACTAGAGTTTGACACTGAGATTGTAGGACATCAGCATAATTATGGGAAACCTAGTTAGGAGTTGATTTGTAACACTGTAATGTAACATTACTTGCAAAAAATAGAAAAGTGTGCTTACCATCTGCAAAATGAGACCTGCTGCTGATGCGCGTTAGCTGGTTCTCTTCCCCTAGACAAGCATCTGCTTATGAAACAGGGTGGAAGAATTGCATTCCTACCTTCTTACAAGAGGGGTACCACTGTCCACAAACGCTCCCCTTCTCTCAGTATTGTATGATATCAGTCTCCTTTTGTAAAGAGCAAACAACTTGCTGTATGCAAGGAAATTAATCATATTTGTATTTTGTTGCATTTATATTCTTAGAAAGTGACATCACAGGCCTATGAAAATAATCTATAACTCCTTTGCCTATGAGTAAATCATTATTTCAAGGGACATTATTTGATATTTTAGTAGATACTCATATAAAGACTCTGAATTCTTTGTTAGCAAGTCCACTATTCTTGCCCTTGTTTTGCTACAGAGGTAAATGTTATATGATAAGAGGGATTTTCCCCAATCCTATAGGCATTCTTGACCAGATAGAGGGAATGGGTGGCGGTGAAGAAGTTAACATTTAAGAAGCATGCACTATCCTGTATTAGAGTTTTTCACTCTTACCTTTAAGATACATTTTATTTTCTCCACTTACTCACGAGGAAACCATGACTCAAAGCTGTTAAGAAAGTGCCCAAGTCCTGACTGCTCTTCAATGGCAGGATGAAACCCACATTTATTTTAGGACAAATCCATAAAATGGGTTCCCACTACACTACTCTCATTCCACAATGCTGGCTATGCTGCCTAGATAATGGAATTTTTCAGGTCAATCTTCTAATTTAATTGATGTAGGAAATGAAGATAAATGAGAAAAAATGATCTGCACAGTTTCATAAAGTGTGAAACTTGGGCGGAAAACAGCATATAACAGTATATTTCTAACATATTTGGTTTTTAGAATAAACCAAACTTTTAGAGTAAAAAATTATTTTTCTTATTTGTGTTTCTTCCATGGCATAGGAGCACAATCTAATTCAATAGATATTTCTAGCATATGTCATAGTTTTCTCAACTACAAACTCAGGAAATTTCAATAAATACTTACTTACATTTCCGGCTATGATATCTAAACTTTAACTATGGAACTTTGGAGTCTACAGGCAATTCACTACCAAATTGTAAGCAAAAGTTGATATTTATGAAAATCCACATTAGCCATTCAAATCAAGCAAGAGTTTCAAATTATATAGTAAATATAATTTTACTTGCATTTAGAAGGTTAAAAATAATAACTGGAATAAAGTTAGCAGAAATGCTGGAATATTGATAATTTTTTTCATAGAAAAAGTTGTTAGTTTTTAAATCTTCTCTCTAATTTAAAAAAAAAATGTGTTGGGATTATTAATTTCAATTTGAAATTTCTTAGTGATCCCAAGTTTCCAGAAAGTAAAACTCATTCACAACAGTTCTTTAAGTGAGACATTTGTTCTGTTTTTCTTTTGCACAAAGGTAGAAATGGAGCCAACTCCATTTCAAGGCTAAGTGACTTTCCTCAGATCACATAGTTCATTATTATATCCCTTCTCTCTTTTAAGTTAATCCTCTCCCTCTGCATTCCAGATGGTGCACTCCTGCTTTGGAATCTGTTCATCAATTGTTTCTGCTCTTGAATATCCTTAGCTATCAGTCTCTGTGGCTCCCTTCACCTCATCCTCTACATTTACATAGCATGTTGGTGTCTGGAGTCAGCATGTCAAAATTTGTTCTGTCAGCAGCTAGTTGTGTGAACACAGGCAAGCCATTTAACCTCTCTTCCTTCAGGTGCCTCATTTATTAAATGAGGAAGTGCTATGGCTATTTTGAGGATCCTTAAAACTACACACATAGAGAATGAAACTAGAGCCCACCCTGTGCCCTGTGATAATCCTTTAGTAAATGTCATTTATCTTTATAAATACCACTTGACCTGGAATCAAACCCACAACCTTTTGGTATCCTGGAAAAGGCTCCAGCCAATTGAGCTACTAGGCAAGGCACCAGGATTGTATCTTAATACTCTTCCCATCCCATGATATATGCTTTCCTTTGGAAATCCTACCAATCAGAAGTCTTCCATTTTAACATATATGGTAATCGCATCCCATACTGAATCTCCAGTGTTCAACTTTTTGCTGAAATGTAGCTTCATTTGTATAAATTTTTACTGATGACATCCAATTGTCTATAATGTGGATATAGCAAATCAAGTATATCTCAAACGTATCTCCTTACTTTCAAAATAACTAACATCTCCTCCCATACTTAGAGTAGAAGATACTACTTTATATGTAGTTAACAAGTAGATATCCAAAATTTGTACTTTAAATTTCCTCTACCCTCAGCTCCATGTAATACTTGTCAAAAAATTGTATTAGTTGCACATTGAATATGTTTCTCAGTTATACAGGGGTTAATAAAAGTAGGTTTAGAGTTGTAATACAAATAAATAATACAAAATCTAAAAGTAATAATACAAGAATAAACTTTTTTCATATTCACAACTGTAAACCCACTTTTGCCCTCCCCTGTTATTACTAACAAATGTAGAAAAATAAGAAATCATCAAAGGTAACACAGAGTAGGGAACATATACTAGAAAATTAAAATATCACCCATAACTAAAGAGATACTATTTCTTGATACATTATTTTATGTATTTTTATAATGGGAATTTAATAGTCATTCTACCCCATTTAGAAATCAATTATAAACATTATACAGCACATTTTTATTCAGACAATTGCCAACTAGAATAATTTCAGACCATGAAAGTAATAACTAGCATCAGATTGACTGATCATTTACCCAAAAATAGATATATCCCATAAAGAAGGTGCTCAGAATCATGTCAGCAAATAAGTTGGCTTGTATTATACTGGGGAAAAAATAAGATGATAAAAATTTAGTCATTTGAAAGGATAAGGCTTAAAAGGTTTCCACTCTGGTACAAGGATAAAGTGAAATGATTTATTGAATGTTCCCTAGAGTGATAACGGTTCAAGCTATATTAGATATGGAGGTCAGACCTAAGAACAAATGCTTTTCAATCATCCTTCTGTTCTCTACAAATATGAGAAATACAATTATAATGAATATTAATATCAAAGGAAATAGTTCAGAAAAGTGCAGCCTAAGTGTTTTTTCAGGACAAGTATATTGCTGACTTCTCAGTCCTTTGCTTTGTTAATGCTGAAGAAGGGGTAAGGAATTATGATATAATTCCTGAAAGGAAGTCTGGGTCTTTTGGGGGAGTAGATGACTGTTCTCCATGATTCATCATAAAGGGTCCTTTCATTCCTGTCAAAGCACATGATCTTGATTTCAGTAATATAGAAGGAAGCTTCCAAAAAACAGGTGCTCCTTGTACTTTATAAGAAAAGGGGCCCGAAGGTCAAAGTCAAATAGATTTTGACGTTGCCTATAGTATCCTCTACTGGGGTTTCACATAACATTCTAAAGTACAAAGGTTCAACTACGCTTAATTCAATGATTTCCCAAATGTCTGACCATGGTACCCTTTTGGCTCATAGCGAGTATGAACACAACCACATGGTAGTTGTAAGAGTGGATTGTTACCCATGTAATTAACACTTCTCAAGATAACTGTAAGAAGGTTATATTTTCTCAACCAATGTTACCCTGGGGAAACACTGAAAAAAAATATCAACTCTGAGTTGTACCTGTATCAGTGCAATGTATCTGAATAATGGTCCATACCTACTCATGCCTGCTTTGCCTGGGGACCAAGGAAATAGCACAATTATGACACACCTGGGTGGAGTTGGGTAGGCTGCAAAACAACAAAAATAACTACTTTAATTCACTACCTTTGAAGTATAGATTGCATTTCATTATTGTCTGATACTTAGGCCTTAAACTAAAGGGTTACTGAATAAAAGGTTATAACAAAATTTTAATCATGACCTTGGTTTTATTACTCTTATTACTTTAACAAATGTGTCATTTGATATTAAAAATTATTAAAATATTTAAATATTCTAAGCCAAGGGGGGCAATAGTCTTGGGGAACAGAGCTTGTCTGAGAGAAAAGAAATGTGCAACAAGGAGCTGTTCATAGGATGAGCATCTCAGTAGAGATGAGTGCATCATCACAGCACATCAGCCCCGAGGATCTGAAGAAAAGACTGGGACCTGAAGCAAGACTGAAAGTGAAGAAAGCATTAAAAACATGCCCATACACTAACAGACAATGATGTGTGTATATACACAGACATACACACGTTTTGTTGAACTTTATGGATATTATGTTTAATATGTAAAAGAGGTGTTAAATAGAAGTATGTATATTTAGGACTCAGAAAATCAAGGAATAAATGAAGTAAATAAAGAAATGACATGTGGAAATTTTACATAGATATTTCTCGAGAAATGATACAGAACCAAAGGGCATTATTAACTTTTTTTTAATATCATTTAATGTCCATTGATGATAGCTTAGGGACTTGGGAAACCATGCAACAATTCAGAATTGTCTAAAACAAATTTTGGAAGGAGAGGACTTATAGTCTACATTAAGCCTCAAAGGGCTACCTGACCATAAAATATTAAAAATCATGACTTGAAGTAATCATTGACTATCCTCTAGTCAGTGACATCTTGTATCTGTAAGCAAACAATTTGTAACAGGATTCTCCTACTCTTTCCACTTATTTTTCCAAAATGTAATCTAAGTCTTGGGGGGTTATTCTGAGATATTACTCCTAGGAGATTAACTTCATTCTATTTCATGAACAGTATATTAAAGATATTGACAGTCATACTTCAAAATAAAGTGGGACCGAGAGATAACATAATCTGATTTCTACTTTTGATGACTTACTTTAAAATAGTAAGAAGTCACCTAACTGCTAAATTATATGGATATGAAATCTAATAGGCTCTTTTCACAACAGGATTTTAGCATGTATTATCTTGTTAAACCTAAACTCAAAACTTATCCCAGCTCGTGTCATTATATGCCTATATTACTTCAGCAGCTGTCACTAATACGACTGTTACCTTAAGTAACATTCTTATTATTAGACTAGTATTGTTATTTTGGCTGATCAGATGAACTTTAATGGTCTATGCAGATCTCTTTCCAACATTTATTTATTTATCTTACTCATTTAAGCACCAGTTTTGTTAGGCACTCAAATTCCAGACCATGGGCTCTGGAGTCCTATAGACGTGGTTCAAATTCTGCCTCTGTCACTAACCAGCTGTGTGACTTGGCGAAAGTTAGTTTACATATCTGTTGCCTCAGCATCCTCATCTGTAATATAGATAATAATAAATTTACTATGAGCATCTTGCTCAGCCCTTGGTTTCTAAGTTGCTGTCACACAGATCTTCAAGCTACTATCTACCTCAGGATCATTGTATGTGCTGTTTCTAACACTGGGATCTCTCCCAGAATTTTGTCTGTTTTTCATCCTTAAGATCTCTGATTAGAGGTCTGCTGGGGTTATTCACTTGTTTAAAGTATCACACCATGCTCCATCTTTTCATCATGGCCCTAAGTTAAGTTCCTTCAAAATGCCTTTCAAATATGTAATTTTTTAGCTGTCTTCCCTCTGGAACATAAGCTCAATAAAAGCAGAGACCAGTTCTATTTTGCTGCTGCTCTATCCCTATCAACTAGCACAGTCCCGAGAACAGCATAGGCATTCAGAACATTCTACCTGAATAAAAGACTAAAGTATTCATCACAGCACAGCACAGAGTAAGTCCCAAATAAATGCTAGCAATGATTAGACTTGGGGAGCTAGGGTTACCAAGTCTTAATCAGTTCTTCCTTCTAGGTTTTAATCAATTGAGACAAGATAGAAGAAACCATGGGAGTTGAAATATTATTAAGTGAAGCTCTTATAAGTCCTAATGTTTGGGGCTCCACAGTATTACTGAATTGAAGTGGCTTAAATTTCAGAGTAAAGTGGAGTTTTATAATGTTCCCTTCCAATCAAGACTTTGGAAGCCACCTGTTGGTAAAATTAGGTCTGCAAAGGTAACTTCAAATATACTTACACACCCTTCATATAGAAGATTTGGCCTACCTCACACACTCAGTTTCTGACGTAGTAGAAGGTAGAAAAGAGTATGAACAGTGTCTGAGTCACCAAGATTTCCTGCAAAAGGCTGTTGCAAAGCCTGATCAAGATGTATTTTTTTGTTACCACTTTTTGAGGCAAAGTAACTCCACAATTAATATACGTGATCTGATCCAATGAATGCTAGGTTTTCTGCAAGAACAAAGAGCAAGTAAATGGTTGAGTAAAAGAAAAAGGTAACCTTCCAATGACTTTTTCAAGAACATGGAATTATTTGTGGAATCTTTTCTGAAACTAAAGGAGGGACATAGAACAGATCAGTGTTAATCATCCCTAATTATTGCTGTGGAGGTTATTGTTATTTTTATTGTGATTTTTCAGGTCAAGATCTCTGTCCGCAAGAAGTTACAACTTAACAGGATGAGACATACCAGTAAAGAAATTAAGTACAGTCAAGCATCATGTGTGCATGGTTTGGGGAGAAAGTTAAAATAGGAAAGACCTCCTAAGGAAAGACCTCCACATGGAGTTTACATTCCAAAGTTGTACTGTCCAATGTGATAGCCCCTAGCCAAATGTGCCTATTTAATTTTCAAGTTGAGTGCATTAAAATTAAACATTTATTTTCTCAGTCTCACTAGCTCTATTTCAAATGCTCACACGTGGCTAGTAGCCATCCTATCAGACATGGCAGGTATAGAACATGCCCACCATTGCAGGAAGTTTTATTGGACAACATTTATCTAGAGACTGACAGTCTTGTGTGTTATTCTGTGGGGAGGATGTCTTAGAGCAGGTAAGAAGAAAGTCAAGAAAACCAATTAGTATAGAGGGATAGCAAGTGAGATAGATAAGAAATGCTTGACCAAGGACATAGTGGTGATGATAGGGCTGCTAGGAAGGAACTAATAAAAAATAAAGCGATAAAATGACTAGAGCACGTGGATGGACTGGTGTCATTTGGTTAGGAAAGGAGAAGAGTGAGTCCAAAGTTTCTGGCTTTGGTAGCTAAAAAAGAATGTTGTATCCTGTGGATCAGGGTAAGCTTCAAGCAATCTAGCCTAGTCATTTTCAAGGTTATTTATCTGATGAAACACAGAGAACAAGCTCTTACATCTGGTCTGCAGGCCACCGAATCTCAGCCACTGCTCGAATATGAAAGCATTCATGTCCACACCAATAAGCATCGGCATGCCGCACGGTGCCGTTACAATCTATATCTGCGGGAAAAACCATTTCTCTGGAAAAGAGCAACACAATTTTTATTGACAAAGCACTGACTCAAAAAGGCATGACCATCAATCTACATCATCAAAAGAACACTGGGCTTAGAAGTTTAAAATTCCATGACTACCTCAAAGATTTCATCCCTAACGGTGGTTTATTTATTTTCTGTGAATGTCCAGAATTAAAGAGATAATTCTTGAGACTCTCCCAGAATACTAGAATAAAGGAGAAAAAAATATATGTTCACAAAAGGCGAGAAGAGGGAGGATTGAAAAATCTCCATTTTTTTGGAAGACAGGAAAATGCAGCTCTCATATAAAGCTTTTATTTCCCCAGATTCTAAAATCCCATCCACATCTCGGGAGTTTCATTCAGGACTACAATTCACATAATCAAATTACTAGGATTGATTGCCGAAGCGCTGGAGAATGATGGAGGGGTGCGGTGTGAAAGGAGGTAGTGGCGCCAGCGGTTCATTTCTCCCACGCACATCTTAATTCGCATTCCCTGGAAACAGTGGCTGGGGCGATGACTGGGGTGCATGGGATGTATTTGGGAGATGACTCGAGAAAGCCAAGAGTGAGGAAAGGCCGGGAGCAAAGCCACAGTGACAAGGCTGTAGAAACCCAAGACTCCATTTCCAGCAGGGTCTCTGGGAGGCTTGAAAAGGCCTCTCGGAAATGAGCCTCCAGTGGGTGAAAGGATGTGCGTGCCTTTGTCCACCAGCTCCCAACCCACACTGACTGCAAGGTGCTGGCCCACACTTTCACGGCCACAGGCTTTCCCGCTGCATCAGCACACAGGCTTGCAAGTTCCCTGGCTTCAGCTATGCCCCCCGGAAGCACAGCAGTAGAGCCGTGTGCACAACACAGTCACGGCCGTGTTTTCACAAGTCAGAGCTATCCAGCTATACAGCTTCAGCTGTAGAAAAGATCAGAGTCAAGCCAGGGCGTGTGACGCAGGACAGCACACGTGTCCACTGCAGCCCAACTCTTGCACTGCTCAGGTCCATCCGACCTCATACTAATCCCACTCCTCAGGACGGAGCCATCCTCGTCGGCCTGTGGCCAGTGTAGTCCTGCCAGGTCCATGTTCAGTTAGGCTTCGTGCGTGAAGCTAATGCTTTGCATTCACTGTCTTGAAATTCTTTAAAATATTCTCTTTGAACTTCTGTTTTTGTAAGTGAAATGTGATGGAACAAGTAGGTGTGTGTGTGTGTGTGTGTGTGTGTGTGTCTGTGTGTGTGTGTGCGGTTGTTAGAGAAGAAGGTACATTGAGCCTAGACTCCAGAACTGCATGCTAATTTCTGAACTGCCCCACCTCTCACCACCTCCATGGGAAAGGGACTAGGCTGCCTGTCCCCCTCCCGCTAGCATTCAGGTACCTGGCTCCCCCACTACCACCCACTCTCCCCTCCCCTGCAGAGACCAGGTCACATCAATGGCAAAGGCTATGTACTACCATCCCCGTTTGACAGTACCAAAGCTGGGTACAGGCGAAAAGAGGGGCGGTGTTGGGCTGCGTTCCTTAGTTTCACAGTGGGGCACGACAGTTGCAGTCGTCATCCCATCATGGCAGGCGACTAGTCAGGGACAAACTGCAGTCCACCTGCAGGCAGAGGCCCAGTGCCTCCCAAATGGAGGTGACAGTCACTTGTAGGCCACCCATCCATTGTGGGTTGGGACTATGTGCAGCATCTGGAAAAAGAAAATTGACTCCCTCTCGGCCCCCGCCCACAGCCTCCTCCTGCCCTGCATGCTGTGTGGGGCCTGCAGCTGGCTGAGGGCCAGCCTGTCAGCCCAAAAGCCACTTGAGCACATGCTGAGTTGAGCGGGTACCCCGGGTACCTGTGAAGGCCTACACTATTCCTGAGGTGAACCCTTTTACCGATGGGAGAATGACATTAAACAGCAAGTTAGAAACACCCTGGCTGGTCAAGAGAGAGAGTAGAAGGTAGAAAGGAAATAGCTGTATCAACAGCATTTTCTTTCTCCCTTTAGAACAAGAGGTTCTGCATTTTCATTTTGCATTGAGCCCCACAAATCATGTAGCCAGCCTGGTTACAAGGAAGTGGCTAGTCATAATCTCTCAAAAAGGAGGTAATACAGAAGAAGCAACTGCTGTAATTCCAACAAAGTTGTAAATTATATTCATCTTCACTCTCCTCCACCACCCATTCTAAGTTCCCCTCTCGCTCAGCCAGCATTGCAGACAGTTGAGTTTGCTTGCCTGCTGAGCGTCTTCGCTGTCAACCCTGAGTGATCTGGGTCCCTGAATGCATTGGTCTTTTCACATCCAGTCACTGCAATTACCTAGTCAACAAGCATTGAAGCCTGGGGAAATCCCCCAGTGACTTCTTCAAGTTTGGCATAGTACTCTTTGTCCTTGTTACTAAAGGACAATCCTAGCTCCTCACAATAATGAGGGTCAGTTATGCCTGTCAGTGTAATAATTCACTGGGATATTGGCTCTGTTATAAAAACTCAAGTTCAGCAGAGGATGATTTTCTTCCAGCCCCAAACCACAATGTTCAATACAGCAGAGCCCAAGTTGCAAACACAGAAAATATAAATTCCGCCGAAACCGGTTTGGCTCAGTGGATAGAGCGTCAGCCTGCAGACTCAAGGGTCCCGGGTTCGATTCCAATCAAGGGCATGTACCTGGGTTGTGGGCACATCCCCAGTGGGAGATGTGCAGGAGGCAGCTGATCGATGTTTCTCTCTCATCGATGTTTCTAACTCTCTATCTCTCTCCCTTCCTCTCTGTAAAAAATCAATAAAATATATTTAAAAAGAAAGAAAGAAAATATAAATTCTACCAGGTGGTTACATATAAGCTTCCTAGTGCTGCTATAACAAAGTATCACAGACTGGATGACCTAAACAATAAAAATTTATTTTTGAACAATTCTGGAGGCTGAAAGTAGGTTGAAGTTCAAGGTGTCTGCAAGTGTTGTTCCCTCTGAGACCTTTCTTCTTGGTTTATAAATAGCCACCTTTTCCTCCTGTGTCTTTACATGAACTTCCTTCGGTGTGTGTCCTAAATCTCCTCTTATAAGGATGCCAGCTCATATTGACCTCATTTTAACCTAATTCTATCTTTAAATACCCTATCTTCAAGTACAGTCACATTCTGAGATACTGGGCATTAGAACTTCAACATATGAATTCGTGGTGGGGGGTAGGAGTTCAGTCTATAACAGTCACTGAGTTTGAGTTTACTTTTAATCTTTGGTTTCTGGACAAAGATATCCTAGCCACTGTTGACTAAAGAGCATTAATTAGTTCCTGAGTTATAATTATGTGAGGAAGTCAGACATACTATCAGCATTCCTTAATGGTTTTGGCTGAGACACTATAATCAGGGCAGGTAAACCCATACTCCTATAGGTATGGAAGAGCTACAGAGGTCTAATGTGACTTATTTGTAGCCAATAGATTGGTCTGATATCAGGTGCTCAGTTGATATCAGGAAGGCAGTAGCTCAATTGACCTTGTAATCGTAAGGCTATTGAATCCTGCATAACTTGAATCTCTGTCACCCATGACTTACATTCATGAACCCAATGCACAAGCCCTGGAGAGGCCACAGATAGGGCTGTCAGCTACAGGCAGGCCATCATTTTTAAGGGTCTCATCTGCTCTCTATGGACATCGATGTGAAATAGAAAAAATTCTCTCACTTTGTGCTCATTGCCATAGATCCATCCAATTAGCATGTCACCTTTCCGGATGCCTAAAGTTTCCAATTTGCCCCTCCAGGTACCTAAGCAAAGCTACCAGGGTATCCACCACCACCCAGGCTCTAGGTTTAGCATTACCTCAGGCCTCTTCTCAGTCCTTTAAAGTATACATCCATGTGTACTTCCACAGGTCTGCTTGAGGCATACGTCACCCACTCTATGGTACTTCAACTAGTACCAATGCAACAAGCTAAACAATTTGTCAAACAAACCCCCAGTTTTTCTTGGTCACCAGCTGGTCATGAGGATCCAAGCCACTTGAGTCACATAGGTGTGAGCTGAAAGAGAGTTGCCAGTTCAACACAAGCAAGTAACATGGGAGATGGAGACACAACTTCATGCGACTGACTTAGGTCCACTGGCTGTGCTGGAGTTTGATCCAGAATGTACCTTTCTATTGTAGGATGGATTGTGGTGACACCCACCGGCCCTTATGAATTAACAGAACTGGCAACTCCCAGAAGCTTTATTAAGCCATGAAGTTACTTATCATCAGTCTCTACTACTTCCCAGTGGTGCAACAGACCAGGGAAATGCTCCAAGACTTCATAATCCAGTGTTCCCACTTTGCCTGTACCTTATCCCAAATCAGCTCAGATGAGAATATTATTAATTTTGGTGTTGCAGCATGGAATCATGTTACATTCTGATGATGAGAGTTGCAATTATTTCAGAGGTCAGATAATTGAAAGGGTTCACTGAACTCCACAGAGCATCTGCACAAATGATTGTGTACGGAATAGAAATAATGTAGAGGTAAACAAAGGGCCCCAATGAACGGCTATACTGCTAGGCACAGCTCCCCAGAGTCTTTTCTCGATCCCACAGAATGCTCTTTAACTTTGAATTGTGAACGACCAAGCCATATAGGAGGCATCTTGGTTTCAGGGGATCTAGGGCAAAAGTGTCCAGGAGGGTATTTTATGCCCCCCTGGACACATATCCAAGCCAGCTGTTAATTGATTTCACCAGGTGTAAGTCATCAATGTAAGCATCCCTAAACAACATAAGCAAGGTGGCTCTGGGTGCTGCAGGAGTTTCAAACATTAAATAGCTAAACCACTAGCTAACCCACGTACCCTTTGTCTTGGCCTGGAGTCAGAATCCGACTTCCAGGCAGCCCCACCGATAAGACAGATAAGCAGTTTCATTTTGAGATAGTTTTATCGTCCCTGACCTAGTTTCAGAATCTCATTCTGAATTGTTGCTCACTAGGAACTCCTCTGATTTTAGCTTCGTAATTTTTGGGTTGTTTTTTTGTTTTTTTCTAAAGCATAGCCTGGGTCAAAGTCATGGCTGCAGGTCATTTATTTATGAGATTTCTAGAAATTAGGAGTTAGTGAGCAGGAAAAAGAGGAAAATACAGGGTGGGTGGGTTATTGAGATTTCAGCTATACTCACCAAAAAGCATAAAAAAACTCCCTCTTATCCATAAATGTCTGTCTGGGGTGTTGGCTGCTGGGGTGCCTTTTTAATAGCTCCCATTCATATTTGTTGCAGGTTGCCTTTGGGTGTTAACTCTTTCATTCTTTCAGGCTGCACTAGTATGTAGGCCAAGAGAGCCATCTATTATAGCTCTAAAGAAAGCTATGGCTTTAGTGATCTTCTTGCTGCAGAAATCTTTCAGAAAATTTGAGAGCCTACTGTAAAACACAGCTATCATTAAAATTTCAATCCCATAAATTCACAATTTACTAAATTATCTAAAAAACAAAAGCAATTAATTCTCAAAACCCATTTGTCCTAATTGTTTCCTATTATGGGCCCTCTTGTGATTATTTCTGTTATCTTTATGATGGAATACTAACATAATGGAATGCTGCTGCATATCTCTTCCCAGAAATGTATTCAGTACATGATGTTGTAACTTGAAATTGGCCATGGTGGGATATTTACACCATGGAAACCAGCAAATGCTATAAATCAGGGTTTGATTCCTGCCTTACCCTCCTAACCATCCAGCCTCAGCTGCCTGTTAAATAATTACTACCCCCCCCCCCCCGCCCCCTGCACATCCCAGCAAAGCGAAGAGATGGATGACTCCCAGAGCAAATTTGAGTTGTCCAACCCATGTGGTTGAAATCCAGACATCAGAAAAGAATATGTGACATTGATAGTTAAGAAAATCTGCTATGCTCTCCAGTCTCCCAGACTCTATTCCAAAGTGGGAGTAATATAGGGAAGTTAGCTTTACTCTAATTTCCATCTGTACCCTAAGCCACCCTACATCAATATTATTGTAAATGGACATATTTGACTTAGTGATTCTGCAGGTGGAGAACTTCAGGGATGAAAGGCTGGGCCACCATCCCACACAATTAAAGTTAGTGAGGATAAACAAACATAAGCAAGAAGAAAATGAGACAGGGTAAAGCTCTTCAAAAATTAAGGTTTAGTCGTTAAAAAGTTGGGTGGGTAGTGAATATCATATTTGAGTCATGCATCTATAAAACAGGAGAGATTTCACATGCAAAGGGGGAATAATGATCAGCAATGCAGCTATGAAGGAACCTCCACCAGAGTTCTCATGGCAAGACTGTTGCTCCCCACACCCTCCCGCGCATCACACCACACTCACCTCTGTCATGTATACATACCAACAGCACACTCAGAACTACTTAATAAGAAATCATAAGTCACATTTAAGTGTTTGCTATATGTAATAAAATGTTTTATGTCCTTTGTGTATATCATCTCTAAACTTTCACAGCGATCTGACAATTTAATAGTATTATCCATTCCCACATTAAAAATGGAGAAACTGAGGCACACAGAATGTAAGTAACTAGGGAACAACACACAAGTTGTAAAGCTGTATACAAACTTTTCTCTGAAAAAATTTTTTTTTCATCTTTTTAATATAATTTAAATCTGCTGTCACCTCCAGGCATCGCTTACTTTATAGCCCTATCAAGTGATGGATGACACTCCGCCCGAAGGACCTGTAAGCAGAAAGATGCCTTCCATAGGCCTCAGAGCTCTTCAAGGCCATTGCTCTCCTTTTGTCTTTCAGCTAAAATCTCAATCCATTTGAAGCATATGTCAACAGTACTACCTACTACCCTTTTTGCTTGTGGTCATGTGCTAACCTTTCCGCCAGTCCTCTCATTCATTGAAAATGTTAACACCCTAACCCTTTACTACATGTTTGGTGATTTCAAACCAGGGTCCACTCGCACAAAAAGTGTATATGTTTAAATTATTTAAAAAGGCCTCTTCTGTGTGCATGGATTTCAATAGAGGCTCTATATTTGGGCAGATAACTTTAAAAAGGAGTGCTTTTCCTCAGTCTGAGATTAACCTCTATTCACATCCCAGAGCTGGAAGTAGAGCCTGGGCAGGTTCAGTCTGTAGACTCTGTAAGTCCCAGATTGTCCCAAGCAAAGATTTCCTCAATTTTTTTTACTTCTTCTTTTTTAAAATTTTCATCATTGTCAATGACTTTACCCATTTCCTACATCTACCATCAACTTCCAGGCTTATACCATAACTTCTACTCTGAAGAATAACCTCCAAAATATTACTAAAGTAAGCCCCTTCTCTGACCACAATCACTAATATGTCCAACTCAGTTATCCTACCCATTGTAATAATTCTGCAGTTTCCAATCTTTAACAGTGCCATTTTCACTTCTATTGGCCATCTGAAAATCTCCTTATTCAATTTAGATGTCATGATCCATCACTATATTAATAAAATAACATTTATATATATATATATACTCTTAAATCTTTGGCCCCATCTCCGTCTGTCTTTCTCAATTGGCAAAACTGTTACCCTATTTAAATTTATTCTGTGTCTTCTAATTGCCTGAAGAGCTTGAGTAGAGAAAACTAGGCCATTGTCGATGGAATCACTTTCTATTCAGTATTACAAATTCCAAGTGAGCTCCTAGCATTGCCTTGCAATATTTTTGCATTTATATTGTCATTTCTCTATCAGCTCATTTACTTAATGCTTTTTTCCCAAAAACGAGCTCCTGTCTCCACATCATCATCAATGTTATCTTTTCTGTTATGTCATTTTCCCAGGAATACAAACATGCAGCAATATTCTCCACGCTGAAATGACCATCCCCTGATTAACTATTTCCAGTTAATACTCCACTTCTCTACATTTTGCAGAAAATTTTTAAAAAATGTTTTCTACAAGAACTGCTCCATTTTACCAAATTACATGCTCTCATTAACCTACTCTAATTATGCTTTTTCTGTCAAGTTTATTAATAGTATTGATTTCCATATTGACAAATGGAATAGTCAATCATAGTCCTCCTGTAACTCAACCTCTGAGATATTAAATTATTTTTCCTGAAACACCTCTGATCCCGTAGCCTCTACAGCAAACTCAAAACTCTTAATGTACCCTAGGTTTCATTTGTGTTCTTCTTTATCCATGCCCAATCTACATTCAATTTGTCCAGGGACACAACTATAAATAATTTCTATATCACCTATGCCAATATCTCCAAAACATTTGCTTTCAAAACCGCCCCTCTTTCAATTACAGACATGTTTTCAATGGTCTCCTGATATATCTATTTGGATGTATAAGGAGCATCATGAATTTGGCAAGTCCAAAACAGAATTCTTACTCCATCCTTGTTCTCTAAAGCCTGCTTCTCTCTTACTCTTCCCCAGTTTCTCATTTGCTCAGGCTGAAATCTTAGAATCCATTACTGTCCTCTGCAATTAAATGTCTTAGCAAGTTCTATGAGCTCTACATTCAAAATATATTTCAGATTTGACCATTTCTCATCACCTCCATGTCTATTGCACAAGATACAACTGAACTAATCTTGTTTCTGTTCTTATTCCCTTAAGTAAATTCTTCATAAAATGAATATAGTTATTATTTTTAATTAAATTGCATCATGTTAGCCTGATGTGCATACTCTATAATAGTTTCCTGTTCCAAAAATCCAACTTTTAAACACGTCTGACAGAACTTCAGAGTGTATCTTACATAATTCTCTGGCTCTATTTCCTGAATTGTTGTTGCTGCTGTTTTTTATCTCTTTTCCTTAATTAACTTTAGCCCCATGGGGCTGGTCTTACTGAAGAATCGAATACGCCACATGCCTCTTACCACCTGTGTTTTCTCTTCTGGAACTCCTCGTGCACAGATGTTTTCATGATTCTCCTTTCTTCATCAGCTTTCTTCTCAAAACTTCCCTCCCTGCTCACCATGATTATTTTACTCTTTATCCTGTTTTATTTATCACAGAACTCACTACTACTTGAACTTGTGTATGTTTTTCTTTGTGCCTATTCTCTGTTTAAGCTACTAAAATGTAAGCTCGCCACAAAGATTGCGTCTGCTTTGCTTATTGCTATTATTACATTGTCTGGATAAATAACTGACACACAAGTGTTCAACAAGAGAACAAATTGATTAATAAGTCATCATTTGGGAAGGAGAAGCATGATTTAAATGGTGTTGAATTGCATACAAAATGAAACAGATTAAATCTTTATTAAAAATGAGAAGGCACTTTGGTAAGAGGAATGACAGTATTAACCACAATTGCCAGACTATTACCTAAATATCCTGCTAGATGCAATGCCTAGAGGACACCAAATGAAACTTATTCATATCATTGTATCTCAATTGCAAAACATTATGCCTAAAGGTAGCTGCTCTATAAAAACTTGTTGAATGAATGGATTAAAAATGCCCTGGGACTAAACCAAGTTATGATTTAAGTGCAGTCATTAGAATGTGTACACCCAGGGAAATAAGTCAGAATAGTGTAACTATACAGTTGTCCCTTTAGGCCATTTATTTTTGACTGAGGAAAATAAGTGCTTCTCAAGAAATAGATAAACTTATTTGGGGAAAATTATGTAATTTCCCATACACTCTGAGCATAATGAAGATAAAATTATTTGCAAGTCAATAATAGAACTAAGGAAAAACTAAATAAGGTAGTGAGTGGAAGAGGCTTTTAAAAATCTAAGAATGAGTGTTATCAACATACTTTTAAATGATTTTTATTGCAACAGAAATTAAAATGCTAAAAAGCTAAAATTCATTTTATAAACATCCACTTATGTAGTGAGATAAATGCTCTTTATGTTACTTATTAGTTTAAGTACATGAATGGCACAGCAGTAAAAATTGATGTGTATTGTTTTGGATGCTTATATCTGTGAATGAATGAAACAAACCTTTCATTTTTTTTTTTTAATTTATCTTTATTGTTGAAAGTATTACAGATGACTCCTTTGTTTTGTTTTGTTTTGGTTGTGTTTTTTTTTGCCATTGACTTCCTCCTCCTCACACTTGCCCCTCCCAAGTCCTCACCACACTATTGTCTGTACAGATATGCATATAACTTTGCCGGTTATTCTCTCCCCGCCCCCACACACACACCCAACACACACCTCCCCTCTGAAATTCATCAGTTTGTCCCATGGTTCTATGTCTCTGGATCTATTTTGTTCCTCAGTTTATTTTGTTAATTCCACATATGAATCAGATCATGTGATACTTGTCTTTCTGTGACTGGCTTATTTTGCTTATCATAATACTGTCCAGGTCCACCCATATTGTTCAATTAGAAAAAAAAAATTTCCAGAAATTCAGTCAAGAGTTATAAATGAAAATGCAGCCGCATGTCCACTATAAGAAGGACAATAGAACAGAGGGAAAATACAGAATACTTACAGCATCCAAAGACCTGCCACAGCTATGTTTTCCTGATCTCCGTCTGCCTAAATGATTATTCCCTACTCTCTACTGCTCCCCCAAAACCTTACTAAAATCCAGCAAAATCTATCATTTTGGCATTCAGTGAATAGTTCAGTGAAGCAACATATTTTAAGAATATATTATGTATATCTCTGGGTTTGTAACAGAGTACTCTATATTCATATAACTATTTTCTTTTTCATTATATCATTACTTGTTTGTAGCTTCTTCATCCACTTTTCTTCCTCTTCACTTTCCTGCTCTGCATCCTCTCCCTCTCTCTCTCTCTCTCTCTCTCTCTCTCTCTCTCTCTCTCTCTCTCTCTCCCCCTCTCTCTCTCTCCCACCTTCCCTGTCTCATCTCCTCTCTATTTCTCTCTTACAAGAATGTTGCCACATGCCCACGTAATGATAACAGATAATATTGACTGGGAAAAGATTTATATAATCAAATAATATTTGTTTCATCCGTGTTGTTAAAAACAAGTAACCATAAAAATACATTAGCTTAAATAAAAGCATTTAAAAAATGTAAAAAATCCTAAAAACATTGTTCAAATTGTAATTGTTTATATATTGAAGTGTACATACTTGGAACACAGACAAATGTCTGATTAATTTTGTGTACTGTACTAAATTTTCCCTGTAATTTTTTTGGTAATTTGTATAACATTTTAGAACTGTTCATAGTTTGAGTGTCTTCAGTTTTACAACATGGTTAATATTTTATCAGAAAGTTATTGCCTTTGCTTTGAAATTGTTTTATTCTTTGAAAGTTATTGTCACTTTGAGTTAATTTGGAAAATTTGCAGTGCAGGAAGTGTATTTCATCTAGGAAATCTAATTTTTAATAATAAAATATCCTCTGGCTATTAGAGTAAAATTGGTGGAAAAAAATAATTGCTTATATGAAGTCTGTTAAACCTGGTTTTGCTGGTCTATAACTATTCCTTTATCTATAGACTACTCAAACTTAATACAAAATGAAAAACAGTGTTTTTCATCATTCTATACATTTATAAAGATACATTTTGCAAAGGAATTCTGTTTGTAGTAAAGGGTAAGTAAACATCTTTTTTTAATGACTTCTTTATATTTTAAAAAAGAAAAGTAGACTGATTTTTATATTTTTTTAAAAAGTATATGATTCCAGCCAATTTTATATTGCTAAATAATCAGGGCCCCAAACTTAAAAGAGACCTTTGATAATTGCTTATGTCCACCAACCCCTAACCCCCAAAAAAGAGAGTAAAAGAATATGCATCTGGAATGGAAATGTTATAATGAAGAGATAACTTATAATGATGTTTTCAAAACAGACAATTCTAGTTTCGGCCTATTATATAGTGAAGAAATTGTGATGTTGTGTCATAAATAGCATAAAATGCAAGTCAGAGAGATTAAATTTGGATGAGATATAAAGAGCAGGGAAACCCTAGCTGATTTGACTCAGTGGATAGAGTGTCCACCTGCAAACTAAAGGGTCTCAGGTTCTATTCTGGGTCAAAGTCACCTACCTCGGTTGCAGGCTTGATCCCGGGTAAAGCACGTGTAAGAGGCAACCAACTGAGGTGTCTCTCACATCCATGTTTCTATCTCTGTGCCTCTCCCCCTCCCTTCTTTTTATTTTATTTTTTAAATATATTTTTATTAATTTCAGAGAGAGGAAAGGAGAAGGAGAGAGAGCAATATCAATGATGAGAGAGAAACATTGATTGGATGCCTCCTTCATGGCCCCCTACTGGGGATTGACCCCACAACCCAGGCATGTGCTGGGCTGGGAATCGGACCATGACCTCCTGGTTCATACGTTTTCTCTCAACTGCTGAGCCACACAGGCCAGGCTCCCTACTAGTCTCTCTAAAAACCAATGGAAAAATATCCTCAGGTGAGGATTAGCAAAAAATAAAAATGAAAAAGAGCAGGGAAAAGAAAAAGAGTATAGCAATAGAGATTTTGCATGGTTCAGTGGCAAATACAGTTATCTCTTCCTTTTTGCATGAACACCTCATCTTTTATTGATAAAACTGAACAAAATTTTTAAAATTTTGGACATATAAACTATAATTGGTTCCTATAGCTTGTAATTAATACATGTTTTTATACATTTTTTTACAACAGGAAACAAATTAATATTAGGTAGGGGTAGTTAGAGGAATTTCTACAAGTCAGACTTAAATATTGATTATTATTCTAATAAACACAGAACTTTCTAAGGAAATGCCATTATTATTGTAAATTTTAGAGTTATTAATACAAAGTAATTAAAAGATGTTTCAGCTGGACACATGAAATAATTACTCAATCTATTGTCTTAATGGGGGAAAAAAATATCACATCTTCCCAAATAGCAAAGTTTATATTATTACTCATAGGCCATAACAACATATATGCCTAAGAAGTTAATATTATTCTTATTTTTAATATGTTTTTATTGATTTTAGAGAGAGAGGAAGGGAGAGGGGTAGAGAGACAGAAACATCAATGAGAAACATCAGTTGGCTGCCTCCTGCATGCCCCCTGCTGGAGATCAAACCTGCAACCCAGGCATGTGCCCTGACCAAGAATTGAACCAGCAACTTCTTGATTCATGAGTCGATGCTTAACCACTGAGCAAAACTGGCCAGGCAATATTATTCTTATTTTTAATACCATTAAGGTTGATACATTTAAAGAAAGAAAATCGTCTGGTTCTCTATCTTCAATGATACAGAGCCCAAGTTTTTAAAAAGCTGACCAAATAGGAAACAATTCAAAGAGTCTATAGGTATAGCCTGTAAGCCTTTACTAATTTTTGGTACACACAGCTCTCTGCCCAAGCGACAACACAGAGGGGAAAAATAACAAAGAATATGAATATTTGGGGGGAGAGCCAGTCTTTCAGGTTAGGGGTATGCCTTTCCGGTGACCTTCAATCTCTAGCCTCATAGAAAATTTTCTAAGCAGAAAAGAAGTAAAATCACATTATAAGATGGTGTGACTTCTAATCCATTTGGAAGATAAAGTTTTGGCTGTGATTTTAGGGAATTTTGTCACTTTGATAATGTTGAAAGGGAAAAACGGTAAAACATTCCAGGAAAACTATGACTGAATTTTATTTTTCAGTATAGACTGAAATGTAGATTCAATATACTGAATCCAGGTTTTCATATTTTATAGCTGAAATGTATCCACAAAGGAAAGCTGACCATTTACTTTTTATAGTGGGATGTTCAATTTATTCTACCTCATTAAAATACCATAGAAATCAAGATCTAAAGAGGGAAAGCTGGCCCTGGTCGGGGCGGCTCAGTTGGTTCAGTGTTGTCCTATGCACTGAGAGGTCACCTGTTCGATTCCAGGTCAGGGCATATGCCTGGGTTGCAGGTTTGATCCCTAGTAGGGGACATGCAGAGGCAGCCGATCAATGTTTTCTCATCTCTCATCAATGTTTCTCTCTCCCTCTTCCTTTCTCACTCTCTAAAAAACCAATAAATATAAATAAATAAATTAAATTAAAAAGGAAAACTATCTTTTCTCATATTTAGTTAGATACTCACAAATAACGTTAATAAAAGGACCACTATGCAATAAAGCATTTTCTTTAGAATAATTCATTTATGAGGATCTTAGAAGCACAATAGTTTTACTTAGGCTTTAAATATGGCTGCTTTTATTTATTTATTTTCTTTAAAGGTGTTTAATATACTATACACTAATGGTAGAAAACACCAAAAATTTAGGTCAGATTTAACATGCTATGTTAATTTTAGGCCAATTTTACAGAGCTCTTACTATTTATTTAATAGTAACTCTAAGGCCTTATCAAATAAGCTGTTTTAGATCTTCTAATATTATATGTCTATTTTGTTCATAAATTGACATAGCTTATGTCAGTGATGGCGAACCTTTTGAGCTCGGCGTGTCAGCATTTTGAAAAACCCTAACTTAACTCTGGTACCGTATCACATATAGAAATTTTTTGATCTTTGCAACCATAGTAAAACAAAGACTTACATTTTTGATATTTATTTTATATATTTAAATGCCATTTAACAAAGAAAAATCAACCAAAAAAAATGAGTTCGAGTGTCACCTCTGACACGCGTGTCATAGGTTCGCCATCACTGGCTTATGTCCTTAAATATGGAACAGTTACTTAATGAGGTAATTATAATTTAGCCTGTGTCATTTTTTAACTTCAAATTTCTGGCATACAGAGAAGTTGTGTAGCCATCACATACCAAGAATACACCAGGATGAACTGTGCTAAGAGGGACCAGCACAGACTTCCTTTCCTTAAATCCAAAGTTGATTTTCAGTCATCTGTTTAGTTATGGTTCAGCACTTTTAACACCTTGAAATATTCCCTCTCTTGAAAGAGTACTTTTTTCTGTAATTTGATTGTTCTACTTTTTTCAGCTACTTTTCCTGGCTCCTTTACCAGTTCATGCTCTTCAATCCAGAAAAGAAATGTTAAAGTTTCTCAAATCTATTCTAGATCAGTGATCTAGAAATAAGTCGTCAGAACAGCGGCATCAGCATCGACTTGGAACTTGTGAGAAAAACAATTCAGAGGTCCCACATCAGGTCCATGGAATCCACAAACTCAGAGTGGAGGCCAGAAATCTGTTTTAACAAGTGATCCAAATTACTCTGATGCGCACTAAAGTTTGAAAACTACTCTTTTTTTATTATTGTTTCTCCTTTATTCTGTAAATTGTTGTCTCAATCTGCTCACATAAAACCATGTTCTTTCCTTAAAAGCAGGGGTCAGTGATGTTTTTCAGTATTGCCTGAGATATCTTTTATCCTTGGTGGATAATACTGTCTCTGTCACAACAGCTCAACTCTGCGTCCACAACAGTTCATAATGAATGAGTGTGGCTGTGCTTTAACATAACTTTATTTAAGTGCATTGAAATTTGAGTTTTATATAATTTTATCTGGCATTGAAGTACTATTGTTCTTTAGACTTTTTCAACCATTTGAAAAATGTAAAAGCCATACTTAGCTTGTGAGATGCACAGAAGGAGACAAAAAGCTGGCCTAATATGGCCTAGAGGCCATAGTTTGCCCATGTCTGTTTGAAGGCCTTGTACTTGTGATGATTAATTTCATGTGTCTGCTTGTCCACGACACAGTGCCTATTTGCTTGGTCAAACACCTACCTATTTAGATGCTTCTGTGAAGGTACTTTTAGATGTGATTAACATTTAAATCACTATTCTTTGAATAAAGTCAGTTATTCTCCATAATGTTAGGGGGCCTTGTTCAATCAGTTGAACGCCTTAGAGAAAAGATAGAGGTTCCCCCAAAAAAGAAGGAATTTAGACTCCAGTCTTCTTTTGAACTTAAGACCACAGCATTGACTGCTTCTGGAATTGCCAGCTTACCCTATGAATTTTGGACTTGCTAGCTCTCACAATTGCAAAAACCAATTCTTTAAAATCATATATATTTTAAGGAAATACACACACACACACACACACACACACACAGTAGGGGCCCAGTGCATGGAATTCCTGCACTGAGTGGGGGGGCGGGCAGTTCCCTCATCCCAGCCTGCCCCCTCTCACAGACTGGGAGCCCTCAGGAATGTCCTACTGACAGCTTAGGCCCGGAGGCGACCAGGCTGATCAGGGGAAGGCACCAGCCCCATCACACCGCTGCTGCAGCCACTGCCAGCCACCACAGCCACCAAGGTGTTTTTATCAACACGGACTCTAGTCCCTTCACCATGAAAAAATGACAACTTTCTTTAGGCATTTTCAAGATGTGTCCTTCATAGGATATGGCATTTCTTTCTTTCTTTTTTATCCTCACCTGAGGATATGTTTCCATTGATTTTTAGAGAGTGTGGAAAAGAGAGGGAGAGACAGAGAGAAACATCAGTGTGAGAGGGACACTTTGATTGGTTGCCTCCTGCATGAGTCCTGATCTGGGCCCCGGCCAGGGAGGAGCCTGCAACCTAGGTGCATGTCCTTGATCATAATCGAACCCTTGATTGAACTGGGACCCTTCAGTCAGCAGGCCGAGGCTCTATCCACTGAACCAAAACGGCTTGTGCAGGATATGACACTTCTTAGACCCTCCAGCAGAGGACCTTTGATTTTTCCTCCAGGAGTGTGGTGGAAAAACCCTAGATCACCTTCTTGGATTCTTATAACCCAAGTTACCAAAAACACTGCAAGTGGCAGCGTACAGGCAGCTTAGCCAATGAGCGGTCAGAAAAGGTGTTTACACTGGAACTGGTTTGGCTCAGTGAATAGAGCATTGGCCTGCAGACTGAAGGGTCCCAGGTTTGATTCCTATTAAGGGCATGTACCTTGGTTGGGGGCACATCCCCAGTGGGGAGTGTGCAGGAGGCAGCTGATCGATGTTTCTCTCTCATCGATGTTTCCGACTGTCTATCCCTCTCCCCTCTTCTCTGTAAAAAATTCAATAAAATATATTTTTTAAAAAAAAGAAAAGAAAAGGTGTTTCCTCTGCAGCTCATGCACAGAGGACCCCCTGTGTTGTGTCCACTGGGCTAGGGGCATGCCCCCACCACCAGGGGGGTTATGCCCCTGAGGCCAGCAGCCAGCCCCGTGTGTTGTGGGCACTGGGCTTGAGGGCGTGCAGAGACCCTGGGCTGCATGTGCAGTGGCCACTGGGTCTCCTCACGCCCCCAAGGCCAGTAGCCAGCTCCATGTGTTGTGAGCACTGGGCTGTTGGGCATGGACCCAAGCCGCACACACAAGAGGCCACGGGGTGGGAACATCCGCTTGATGCCTGCACCCGTAGGCCACTCAGGGCCTATGCACAGGCCTACAGGCTAGGAGCAGCCTGGGTTCTGATGATATTCCCAGAACCCAGGCCGCTCAGCACCTGTGTATGCAAATTAACCCGCCACCTTTGTTGGGTTAATTTGCATACCCACTCCTGATTGGCTGCTGGGCATAGTGGAGGGATGGTCAATTTACATGTTTCTTTTTTATTATATAGGATATCATATTGGTTCTGTTTATCTGGAGAACTTTGAATAAAACACTGCTCAAATGTGGTTCACGAACTAGCAGCATCAATTTCACCAGAGAGCTTGATTAAAATGCAAAATTTTGAGCTTCATTCTGGACCTACTGACACAGAATTTATATTTTAATAAATTTCATGGTGATTTGTTTGCACATTACAATTTCTGAATGACTGAATTAGAGTACTGTCCTAAGTTTAAAAGTATACATTTATTTTGTGATTTATTAGGTTGATAGTTCTCTATCTTACTGTTTAAATTCCATGAGCATAGAATTATGTTAGATGACTATCTTAGTTATATCTTAGTAACAGCATAATACTGTATCTTAGGCTTGATCTCTACTACATCTTAGATGAGTAGCCTAGTTTTTGACAAAAAATTATTGAAGTTCCCAACCCTGAAATTAAATGCCAATGTGAAGAAAATCATAGTTAATATTAGGTAGTGAATGGTATGAGATAAATTTAAATTCCTATTACATTTTTTTACCATAACTAATATTTCACATTTCTTAATTATATTTTCTTTAAGGAATTAATTTTGTACTTACCTGGAAATTAGTAGATTATTAAAATGGTCAAAATAGGATGAAAATAAAAGTATCATTTAGAGGACACCAACACTGTGCAATTTATATTAACAAATAATATATAGGTATCAGTAATCATTTGTATTTGATTATTAATTCTAAAGGGAAAAATTATTAGCCACAAAAATATTGGCCATTGATTTTTTTATCTCTCTTTTCCAATCTCCATAAAATATTCTATAAAAGCAGAATATTAGTCCCATAGTTTTGCTTCATCTCAATTTCTTGCTGTAACTCATTGGTTTTTAATAATGAAGAACATATTTATCAGATTTTCTTAAATATATTAATCATGGTGATCTTATAATCTGTCCTTATTTAGTATATTGTTTACTTTGGGTTATTAGGGGCCCCAGTAAGATGCTGTATGCACTTCAACCAATAGTTAATGTTCTTTCTATAGTCTTCCCTCATATTTGTTTTCGAAAAGGTTTTCTTTTAAGCTATAGCAAGACAAAATATGTTCTTTTTCCTTAACATCATATAACCTCATAAAAGAATTTAATAAAATCAAAACAGATTACAGGATTTCTGGGAAATTTCTGGATAATATATGGCCTAATGTCATCATGTGTTTCTTAAAAACTGGGCTTTTCAAGCAAGCACATAGTTACTCTGTACTGACACAATCAAATCACTTTGATACTTAGACCATCATGTTAAGATTTTCTACCATAGACAAGAGTAAGACATAAAAATTAATGTAATCAAGATTTTTTTAGATTGGCCCACATTCTTCTAATTGCCATCATCTTTTTGTCTAACAATGCTGAAAAGAGAAAACTAAATCAAAAGGTATATCCTCTAGAGGAGGATCCATAATAAAATCTATTTTTCTGTCTCTACACCAGAAAAAAAAAATAAGTCATAGAAGATGAGATATTTGAGTCTACTTACTGGAAAGCAGTAATAGGATAAGCATGGAAACCAGATTTAAAAAGCTTTTAAAACTCTACTCATTTTTCTTCATCATTTTTAATGAAATTCTAAAAAAAATATTCGTTTTTACAATGGAGAATTACTGAATCTAAGGAAGTTAAAGTTCTTCCCTTGATAATGGATGTATTCTCTTTTCAGCAAAGTGAGTCCACCTGCGTTGCAATTTCTCCAGCTACTACACCAACCTATGAAGAACAGGTGGGCGGCTTAACGAGTCCCACCACTCCTTCTTCATTCTACAGGTGTCTCTTTTTGTGTTGTTTGTGTTTTGTCTCTAAGGCAAATTCAATCATTTTCATAAAATGGTGCTCTGGAAAAAGGTATACTTGTGAAAAGTACTATGACATGTAATGATTTTTTTTTAAATCTTCACCCAAGGATAGGCTTATTGATTTATAGAGAGGGAGGGGGAGAGAAACATCAATGATGAGAGAGAATCATTAATCGATGCCTCCTACATGCCCCACACTGGAGATCAAGCCTGCAGCTGGGCATGTGCCCTGGCCGGGAATCGAATGTGACCTTCTGGTTCACAGGTCAATGCTCAACCACTGAGCACCACTGGCCAGGCTCCATTTTTACTTTTATTTATCTTAAAAATGGCTTTTTATCTTCTGACATATCCTAAAGTATCCAAACGTCCTAGAAAGAATTCTTGTAGAGAAACTTAATAATGTGAATACCACACATTACTGAAGCCTAAATCTTAAATGCTTAAGCTAGTTATAAACATGATTTTCAAATAAACCTGATTACTTACGTATACATTTATAAATTCTATTTTAAATGTCTTTAAATTTCTACATAGTGAGAAAGGCTGGCAGGCGCACCTGTCCCCCGTGTCCTCTCAAAACGGTGGATTCTTGCAGGACTGTCACAGGCCAGTACAGAGTGACCTCGGGGATATGAAAGTGAGGACACTTCAGAGTCTGTCTTAGAATTGGTCTCAGCACACTTGAATTGGCGCACAGAAGGAGGCCTGTGACAAGTGCTTTGAAAAATAACTCCAGAGAAGTGGCTATACATTTACAGAGAAAACTATTTTTGCTATACACCAATGCAGTACATCAGTCCTTGAGTACAAACCATGAATCTTGGCACAGGTAATGTTTTCTTAACCTCTGAGTCTCAGAAGCCTCCAAGTGAAACATAAAAAAGACTTTGTAAAAACAAAAGCAATTTTTCCTCACTCACTATAAGTAACCTATCACAAGTTGTGTCTATTTAGTTTAGTTTTTAATACCTTTTGTTTAATTTTTCCTACATATAAAATAAAAAGATGATGATTGGTAAGGTTCTTACTAGATAGAAAATATAGCTTTATATATATTATTATTAACACTAGACAGCTTATCGTCTCCTAAAAATTTTGTATGTATTTCCACCTGCCCATATTGCTCTCTTTGCTTCTGATTAACATCTTCTTATTTCTAAAACTGGAATAATAATGGCTCAGTCTCATTTGATGACCTTATCTCATACTGCATAAAGAAAGTAGCTGCAAATGCTTAATGACTAACCACTACTGTGTTTGCCAATCTCTGTCTCTCTCTCTCTCTCTCTCTCTCTCTCTCTCTCTCTCTCTCTCTCTCATATATATATATATATAATATATATATATTATATATTATATATTATATATATATTAATATATATATATTATATATTATATATATATTTATATATATATATATATATATAATATATATATATATATTTCCATCTGGGTCATTACATACGATATTTAGCCTCCTATCCAATCCAAACCCCATCCCTTTCCAACATGCTTTAGAGCCCATTCTATTTTACATTCTCAAGGTCTTTGCATTCGAGTTATCGTCTTTCTGGTGTGAATCATGAATTACTCCCTGTTGACTGCATCATTACATCAGCTTAGAATGTAATCTGTTTATGGCACATAGGTGACAAGACTCTGCATCTAGTTTGGCCTATGTTCTGTGCTTCTCAAATAATAGATTACATTTTCTAAATTCTTTTATTTATGTTAATGATGCAAATGATGGTTTCAGTTCATTGTAAAGAAAACTAAAATATAGATAACATGTTTTAAAATTGGAGGGGGCTATTCACACAGAATAAGTGGACAGTTATGTGGAATGGTAAACAAAAAATGCTAAAATATATTATTAAAATGTAAATAGTGACAGAATTTTCTGAACATAACAAGATGTAGGCTTTGCTGTGTAGTGTGAAAGCATGAGATTTTTGCAATTTGTCAAATGGACTTTCCCATATACCTTGTTTTTAGAGTTATTTTACTTAATAATTCAATGACTTTCAAAGTAAAAGAAATTTCTTCCCCTGCCTAAAATTCTCAGGTCAGTCTGAATATATACATGACCCTGAATACCTCACTGAGTATAGTATAGTCTCCCCAGACATCACATTTTAAACTTTTGAACAATCAGCCATGCCTAAAGATAAGAAGTTCTATCTTTTTATCAACCAGTGGCAAAGGCAAGATTTTTTAAAAAAATAAAATTATGACTCACATCTAAATAAAAAGTAATCATGTGTCAAAGCTCTTACCTGACTCAGTAATTGATAAGAAAACCAGTAAGGTGTTAAAACCAGTTCAAGAGATTTCTAAGAATGGACACTCAAATAAGACATCAGAAATACTAAAATAAATTTACTAATATAAGCAAAATTAGTCAATATCAACAGAAAATAAAATGTAACATTTAAATTCTTTGACTTGATTTTAGACAGAGAGAAGGGGAGAGAGAGATAGAATATCAATGAGAGGGAAACATGGATCAGCTGCCTCCTACACGCCCCTCACTGGGGATTGAGTCCGCAACCTGGGTATGGTCCCTGACTGGGAATCGAACTGGTGACCTCTTGGTGCATGGAACAACGCTCAATCCACTGAGCCACACTGGCTGAGTTAAATGAAATATTTAGAATGATATATTTCACCTTAGTGAGTTGAGATGGGGAAAACCGATTGCATCTCTACCAGACATAATTAATTATCCTCTCTGTGAAGAGGAACAAACTGCATTTCCCTCAGTCTCCCACAGTTAACCTCTATCTATACAGAGTTGCTTAATAGTCCAGATTCCACCTTGTTTTCCAAGGATTTTCTTTTCAAGTCAAAGATAAATCTTTCATTCTGCTTCCCCCATGCCTTTCTAGTAATGTGATCCCTTTCACTGGGCATTAACCTCCCTGAAACCATTAAGTCCTTTGTATTAATTCCCACTAAAAAAAGTTAAGCAGGTTCACTGGTGAAAAGGTCCATATTTGCATTCTATTGTTTTTCCATCAGGATTATTAATACTATAAAAAATTGTTCACAAAGGTATTCTCCTCCTTACTGCTTTTTAATAAGCTGCTTATGCTAATCAGATGTCTACACTTGTGCTGTTAAGAGGGGTATACACATCTATCCAAGGGATAAACAGGTGACTCTGCTTCAGCTGAGTCATTTGCATGTCTCTATAAAATATGTATGACCAAATTTACATATCAATGTAAGTAGCAATAGTTAGATGTTCCCTTTGACTTGTCTTGAGAGATAAAAGTAAGGAAGATACTAGGGATTTAGAAAGATTATCCTGAAATTCTCATTAAAGTTATACAATAGAGGTGAGAAAGTAAAATGCACACAAATTAAAAAATATTCTAAGCATTTTGAATTCTAAAACCACTCAAAATTTCTCACGGGAGAACACATTTAAAGTATTTGAACTCTAAGTCATCACCGTGGGAAAAATTTAGACAGAAATTAGTTGAAATTTTTGAAATTAACATAAAATTGGTAGCACTGTTAGATGCTATTCGATTAGATTCAGGATTTCTCTTCTTTTTATCATACAGAATATTTACTGTGTTCTTAGCATGAGAAGCACCAAAAACTCCCTCTGGAATTGGAGAAGAGTGATTTCAACCAGTGACTGGGCTTTCTGACTTGGATGTACAACGAACAATATATTCTTACTCAAAACATTCAGCTGGAGCTTCTGAGAAACTCAGGGTCTCGAGGTTTTGGCCAGACCGGTAGAATCATGATTGACATTTAACAACATGTTAGGATCATCCACATGCACATTCAAGTTTGAGAATCACTGCTTTAAATGTCTTCTGCTTTTGTGTTCCTCCAACCTATTTTCCATGAGATGAGTTTCAGCTGTGAGACACTGCAACATTACCAAAATATATTCTAATATGAAAATGATTCCCATGCAAAAACCACACACACACAATTGAAAACCATACTACCACCAAAGTGACATTACTAAAGATAAGCTAGGTGATCTTGCTGCTTGAATAGGTATAATAGTTTCCACTAGGTCTATTAAAGTAAGACCCATTTCCCTGGCATACATACAAGCCTATGATGCGTGGGCACAGTCCAATCACATCACAATCACATACAAATTTGGTTTTCTAGATATTTTGAACACTTGCAATTTTTGAAACTCTTATTATCTTTCTCACCTATGCACTCTTTATATCCTCATTCTTCTGGTTGGAATGTCCCTCTTCTTCAATATCATGATAAACCTTCTATCAAGTGTATGCCCTGTGAAATTTTAATTTCAAACTCTACTTACTCCAACATTTTACTTTTTACGTACCTGAGATCCTCCTTTGAAACTTCAAAAGACATATTTATATACATGCATATGTTCAACTCTGACTCACACTGTAGACCCTGAGAACATAAAGGTAAAAGAATTATTCCATTCATCTTTGTATCCCTATGAACTAGATATAATAGAGTCTAAGTATATGTGAGAGAATGGATGAAAGAATAAGAGTATCCAAATGGTTTCCAGGTTTTTATATTCATGTTTAGTCTTAGAAAAGCATGCCATAACAATTAGAAGGTCATGTATAGTATTTATTCCATTGATAGAAAATTTGAATATTATTTTGAAAGAGTCAACTATTTCTGCTTTCCCATTCTTACAACCTTAAAAAGAGAAAGAAACAAAATAATCTTGTTTATAGCATGCATCTCTTATCTGTATAAGAATTTGGAGGTCTATCATAACAGAATATCTAATCCTAGCCCTGCTGTTACAGAGATAGCCCTAATGCTATCTCTGCTGTTACAAAGTACATATTACCAAAGGGGTAACCTAAGTCTATTTCCTGATGAATGTAGTAAAATGAGTGGCTAAAATATTTTTAAAGACTCTTTCCACCTTGGTATTATAACATTCTCTAAAGAAATTTAGACAAATGATTTGCTTTGTATAAACAGAATAAATACAGAAAGAATAAAAAAGGGGAGAAATGGTTAGGGCACAAACAAGTAAACCCATTTATTTCTCTAATATTCCAGAAATATCTGCATATTTTGCCACACCTGCATAGATATAGTTTTCAGTGTTTCATGATAAATTAATAATTATAATTGAGAACTCTACGCAAAATAAATTTGTTAGCATAAGGATAACAATAGGATGAGCAAAGGAAAGTGAGTTAAATCTGAAGTACAACGTTTATGCACAACAAAATTGACAGCGGAGCCTGGATAAGAACAGCGATAGTAGACAACACTTTTGCAATTGGTAATCTATGCAGTTCTGCCTTTCTCGCACCACTAAGGAGTGATGCTTGATGATGTCAGGCTTATCCCTCTCTGTAAGCCTGGTATAAAGAAAGGTTCCAGTAGTGAATCTGAGGAATACTTTTATTCTTCAATTCTGAGAAAGTAACAGCTCTTATTTCATCCAACATTGATTTTCTTTATTGCCTTTATTTAAATTTCATATTAAATGAATCCGGAACTTCTCAGTCTATTTTCCATACCCCATAATTTTTAAGTGGAATTATTTAATTGTGGTAATTTTTTCCTTAAATCTGATAATGCTTAAAATTCATCTTCCAGCATCCTCATTTTTCCTTTGTGTTTTGTATGTCCATTAGAAATGATACATTCCTTTCCAAGGTCTACATATAACATAATTTTTTTGCAGTTTTTTCTAGCCTTTTTTTTTTTATAAATGCAACTGTTATCTTTATTTCAGAGATTCACCCACATTTTTATTTGAGATATTATCTGATTTCTCTATCAATCATCTCCTTAAGTTATGTTTTTCTCTTTGTTGATTTTTTTGTGTTCATCTTTAGGAGTCTATTTTTTTATAGTTGTGGGTCATGTTCTGGATAACAATTATCCCATCTTCTTCTTGGAATGTGTTTGCAATGCTTCCAGGCCTGGTTACATTGGCTCCTAAGTTACAACATTAGTAGCAAAGCATCTAGTTGGAATTAGTTGGGAGTAATAGCTGAGGTTTTCACAAGTAATGAGCACTGTAGTATCTTTTCTGCTTCTTTCTTTAGAGCTCTGTTCTGAATTCAGTATTGTATTTATAAAATTCTTCTGTTTTCTCCAAGTTTCTTTAGGAATGTTCAGTACTCGACTAGAAGTACAGCTTTAAGCACAAAGTGCTGTAGCCAGAGTCTTAAGACTGGAAGTACAAGGCATTTAATTTGGTCTTGAAAATTAGGTTTGTGTTTTATATGCTAATATGGAGTGGGGAGGAACACAGTTCAGTCTGGGAGACTTCCTTTTCCTTTAGCAATGCATGGAAGCTGGAAACTCGATATATATAAATACACACACACACACACACATGCACACACACACACACTAATAAAGTGGTAATATGCTAATTAGACCGGATGTCTTCTGGACAAAGCAGCTGTGAGGGCCAAGGGAGAGGCAGCAGCATTGAGGACCTGGGCCAGTCCCACACACACCATGCGGCCCCTCCGTCCACCGAGGCAGGTGCTGGGAGAGGCAGGGTGGCCCTCAGTCCTGGAGCCTCCACAGAGGCTGGATGAGGTGCGACCAAGGTGCCTCAACCTCCCACAGCCCCTCCCCCAACTGGCCTGGCCCCAGATTGCCCCCCCACACACACAAGTGTGGGGCCAGCGCTAAGAAGTGAGGGCCAAAGGTCAGCAGCCCTGGCAGTGGCCAGCTTTGGCAGCAGCAGCAGGGTGATGGGGGTGGCGCCTTGCCCTGATCTTCCTGGTCGCCTCCCACAGCGGGAGGTCAGACTTTGGCTTAGGACCGCTCCCCGTGGGGAGCGGGCTTAAGCCATCAGTAGGACATTCCCTGAGGGCTCCCAGACTGTGAGAGGGGGCAGGCCAGGCTGAGGGAACCGCTCTAGTATCTATATTAATAAAAGGGTAATATGCTAATTACACTGGGTCTACCGGACATCTTCTGGACAAAGCCACGGTGGTGGGGGCAGAGGTAGAGGCAGTTAGGGGCGATCAGGCTGGCAGGCAGAGAAGTTGGGGTGATCAGGCAGGCAGGCAGGTGAGCAGTTAGGAGCCAGTGGCCCTGGATTGTGAGAGGGATGTCTAACTGCTAGTTTAGGCCTGGTCCCACATTGAACCTAAACCAGTAGTTGGACTTCCCCCGAGGGGTTCCGGATTGGAGAGGGTGGCTGCTGGGCTGAGGGACCCCCCTCCAGTGCATGAATTTTGTGCAGTGGGCCTCTAATATATATATATATATATATATATATATATATATATATATATATATATATATATATATATATATCCAACAATTTAAATATTAATCTCATAAAAAAACACCTTTACAGAAACATCCAGAATAATGTTTCACCAAATAAAAATATATGGACACCACTCCTGAACCAAGTTAACACATAAATTAAGTATAACACACCCACCTTTGACAACTTTGTACTTCATCCTAGAAAGGATCTGTAGTGCTGCAGCTGTCTACCCTCAGGTGGTGCCTGCAGCTCATGCAGAACCATCTGTGGACCTGAGTCTTCTTGTCCCATGTCATGGAGTCTCCCCATGAGGCCACAGGTGAGGGTTGGGAGAGAGAAGGCAGTGCAGCAGGAGTGGATACCATGGCTTCTGGGCCATTTATTCATGTAACTTACTTGTGTCCTCAAGCCCTGGATACCATACATGCTAATTCTATTTGATGATGAAGGGCTGCTGTACATGCCCGAGTTTATGGTTCATGGATCAGATAACGCCCAGTTCACAATGGGCAGTTCAGATTGCATAGTAATGACGGCCCCTGGGTAAGTGTTCAATCTCTGCTAAAGGTCAGTGGCAGACCAAAGCTGATTCTCAGACAGACCGCAGTTATCCAGAGGGTGGCAAGGCTTGGTCCCCAAGTCCTAAGTCTGCACTGTGATTCATTTATACAGGCTTCAGACAGAGTCCGCAACTTCTCTGGTAGATACTGGATCAATTATTTCTCAAGAAAATATTCTATCACAAAAAATACAAAATATATCTATGAAATATACATGGGTCGGAGATACCTATATCCAATTGGTACACATTCACAAATCTTGGAAATCGGAAGAAAAGAGACAACTGGAGTGTGAGAGGTTTCCTGCTCTGGGAGGTGAGAGAAACTAAAGTATATAATTTTTACTGCAATTGTTTTTCAGAGAGACGAGCATATTCTTCTTGTCTTCAAACCATAGTGTATGAAAATACAGGCTACATTGTTTTGAAAAGGACCGCTTGAAATTTTTAAATAAGCTAAGTAATAAATAACGGAAAAAATAACTCCATGGAAATAATGGTGAACACATTCATTTGTACTTCAAAACCTAATTAACTAGTAATTCATGAAAATGTAAAACTTCTCTCAAACAACAACAATGCCTATCACTTTTAAAGAATATTTAGAAGAAAATCACAAGGAAAAATTTGCCCTACATCTGACAGATAAATTTTATGTTTTAAAGTCTTATAAAGTTACAATATACATATGTAAAGGTGCTTGCAAACATCAGTAATTTTTTTAAAAAGGCAAGTTAAGTAAAGAGATACCATTTCTATTATTGGGACTTTAGCACACTTTAACTGGTGAGGTTGTGTAGAAATAGTGACTATTATATCCTATTGACCAGTGTAGACATTTGTTCGACCTTTCTGTAAGGCAATAAGCATAAAATTTAAAAATGTGCTTATGCTTTGACCTAGCAATTTCACCTCTAGTGATTTATGCAAAGAAATGTAATTGATAAAAATACAAAAATGTATAAAAAAATACTTTTCACAGTATTATTTATGCTATCAAAAAAGCAACATCAACTAAAATGTCAATTAGGAAGGGTTTGGTTAAATAAATTATAATACCTCAACATAATATAATGTAATCATTGTAGGATAATAACAATTTTTATTAACCTATGAAATATTCACCATATACTATTAAATTATAAAATATTATGGAAGCTCTACCACTTTTTTTGAGGGGGAGAGAGATTCTCACACCCATATCTATAAGGAGATGTAAGTCTGGGAGATTATGTAAAAAATTACTAAAAGTAATTAATTTTAGGTAGTTAGTTTCTGGACAACTTTTTCTTTAACAAGTTATTTTCTCTGTGTGTGTGTTTTTAAATCTAAGAATATGTTATATTTTTATTTTAAAAAGTATAATTTTTTATACTTTTAATACTATCAAATGCAGTACTCACAAATGTCCAAATGTGAGTAATTGTAATAAATTCAATTATCTGTTCATATTTGTTCTGTTTGTTTGATCAGATGAAAGAAAAAAACATGAATATTTAAAGTATCCTTTCAAAAAATTTGCATAATAGTAATTAACATTACATTACCATTTTTAAGGGTAGTCTCTACCAAATCATCAATATCAAAATATGTCCAGAGACATGTTTTCTTCTCAAAAACACAAGACATCATCTGTAAAAGCTAATGAAATCCCAGTGTGTTAATATTTAATCTGAAGTAACTATATTAATTATATATTTTTGTTAGAGACTCAAAAGTAAGAGTTTTCAATATTTTTGCAGCAAAAATCAATTTAAAATCAATTGGAATAGAAAAAGCCTAAAGGATAACTTCATGAGATCACAGTTATTAAATTTAAGCCTCTACACAATAACAAAAATGTCTAAGTTCTCCGACATATAAACTTAATGGAAAGTGTCAGATTTCAAATTTATTTTAGACTTACTGAGCTTTCGGAATCTTTTGGGTCCACTGAGCAACATTTCCTTAAATTATTTGCTAAGCATCTTTGGTGCTGTTTTTTAAAATGCTATTTTTGAAAATAGATGGAGTTCAGCCGAACAAAGAATAACATTTTGAAATTTAAGCAGCAGAAGGGGAAAAACTTAGCCATCATGAATGCTGTTCTCTACTGTTCCTGCAAAGCCTCTGAGTAATTCTAATTAGTAAACATGTGTGTTTCCAAGTGTGCATTTTTAATAACGCATCTAATGCCAGAGGTCAGCCAATATTTACATAAAAATGGGAATGGAGATGGCAATGTAAAATCAGATGTTAATACAAAAGGCAAAATGTTAATAAGAGCAGTTCCTGGAACAAAAGACATTATCCTAGTCCATTGTGTTCTTTTGATTATTCATGTGTAGATTTAAATCATAATTAAAATAAACAGCTATCTGGCCCTATAAACATCAGGGAGTAATGATGCTCAAGTCTTGAGAGTCTTTACTTGGAGGGGGGAGGTTAGAGAAATCAGACACATTGAGTACGAAACCTGTAATCTAGAAGCCACTGAAAATGAACCAACTAGCTGTAGGTTGGTGACACAAAGTAAGATTATGGAGTTAAAGTGTCTACATATGTTAATTGTAAATTGGAAGCATACAATAAAGTTCATTAAATGTATAAACTGAAAAGTTCATCCATGACTTAAGTAGTTTTCATAAAATTAAGATTCTCTTAGAACTTCAATTTTAATGAGTTCCTGGCAATTGTACTGTTACAAAAGACTTACTTTTTCTGGCAAAGGCTCTAGCTTTGGGGAGGAAAATACGTATAGGAAGTGACTCCACACCATTTTTCAAATGAACTGATTATATATTTTTCTTCTTTATTTTGTACTGTGATGATCTCTGACAACTGTACAATCTCAACCCCCTCAAAATAATCATGATCTAATTCATTTCTATTTGACAATTTAAACTGATTACATGAGTTTCATGAACATAACTTCACTAATTCAGATAATATGTCTGATATTTTATTAAAATTCTATTAAGTTCTACCACCAGTTCTATGTTCAAACTGGTGGGTTTATTATTATTATTAATTACTAGAAGCCTGTTGCATGAAGATGCGCGCAACAGGCCTTCCTTCCCCTGGCTGCCAGCACCGGTTTTCCTCCGGCACCTGGGACCCAGGCCTTTGGTTTTGGCCACAGCGGAGAAGCCAAAACTCTTCAGTCTTCAGTCTTCAGTCTTCAGCCTTCAGTCTTCGCTCAGTGCCTGCGTATGCAAATTAACCGCCATCTTTGTTGGGTTAATTTGCATAGTCACTCTGACTAGCTGGTGGGTGTAGCTAATTTGCATGTTTCTCTTTTATTAGTGTAGAATATTATTATAAGAATTCCTCTTCAGCCTTGACTCATTGCTATGTTCTTCAACAATTATTTAATCCAAATTTGTAATGATTTCAAGAAACTATTGACAGCATGTATTGAGCAGTTAGTATGGGCCAATCTCTTAAGAGCATTACATTACATTTTTTATTTATACCTTATCACAACACCAAGTTTTTGGTACTATTAGTATTTTCATTTCAAAGATGAGAACTCTGAAACTTAGAGAGCTTGTCCAAGGCCTCACTGGCAGAGTTGGGACTTCAATGCAGAAAATTCAGTTTTGTATTTTTAACACATCGCCATTTTACTCTATTACTTTTAAATGTAAATATTAAAATTATGAAAGAATTTACTCATTAAATAATAAATCAATTAATGATTTAGATTACTAATGCATTAATTTAATGTAATTTTTGAAATTACATTTTTAAATATATTTTAATTAGGAATTTTTTTCTTTACTAATTATTCCTTGTATATTTGAGAATTAATATGATTGCATAATGTTTTCTTTCATATTGATAGGGTTGATACAGTGGCTACAAGGTGAGATTGCATTCTGGCTATATTAGTAACTGCCTGTGCGAACGTGGCACTTAATTTTTATGCATCGGTTTCTTTAGTCAAAAAAAACGAGAATGATAACATCATATACTTTGTACAGTTTTGTGTGAGATAATAAATAATTAATTCATATAATGTAATATAGAGTGCTAAACACAAATTTCATTTATTATTATGTTATTTAAGCATTACATGGAATTCTGTATTTGGATTTGTCAAACAAATTTTGGAACTAACCATATATAAACTACTATATAAAGCATAATACATTGAAGAGAGGGGTCAAGAGCTCCATATACTTCTCAAGGAGTTTGCTATCTCAATTCTTCACCTCCCACTTCAACATTCACAGCTACCCCATCAGAGTTTATCAAGACCATTACGTCTACTCTCATCATATACTTGTCTCTGTTTGAAAAGGCTACATGGAATCTCAGGATCCTTTGGTCGTCCCTCATAACAGGGACTCTCAGCCACTTTGAGGTCCATGCTTCTCTAACCTGCCTGACCCATCTCCCATCCCTTCAGATTCATCCCCTAGACTTCTCCACTTCTAGACTTCATTCATCCCCTAGACTTCTCCAGGAGGCTGACCAACATGGACTACATAAGCATTTTTCTTGTACTTTGTCTTCTGATTGGATTCAGCTCATAGGAATCACTTGCAGAAGATTAGAGAGAGGAAAAAGTGAGGTTGGTATATTTATCCCTCAGGCTCCGCCCCTGTGGGGTCACTATAGGTTGGTATTTTCTACACCAAAGACCTTTACTTTTGTTAGGTGGCCTCCTCACTCAATTCTTTCTCATTCCCTTGGTCCCTCTTCTTGCCCCTTAAGGGATGGTGGCAGAAATAGTATCCTGCTGTCACTCTGCTATATGGTTCACACTCTGTTCTCCCCCGACATTTATAAATAGTCTCTTTGTTAAATGATCCTCTTCCCAAACGCAGATGGCCCCAACTGCACGGGCCACCTGTTGCTTGTCAATGTCATGACTGCACATTCCCCTGGTCCCCATTTCCTCTAGAACCTACAGTCTGATCTCAGAAACATCCCAATGTCCTCATCTTCTGAACTCTTCCTTCTGAACCTGACTGCTTTGACGAGGGTAGGTTCTCTTGAGGACGCTGCTCCCTCTGTGGCCCTCTCATAATGTATTGACCATTTACTTTACCAAGCTCAGTATTTATTGTCGTCTGAAGGTTATTGTCTCTTCCTCCATTCTAAAAATTCCAGTTTTAAGATTATGCCACAGAAGTAACCCACTTTATACTCCACCTTGCTGCTATCTTATTTACAACACCCAGCCCATCAGTCCTCACCTGAAAACAAAACAAAACAAAACAAAAAAACAAGTCTGGTTAAATCCAGCTGGTACAGCTTGGCAAGGAAAAGGTGACAGAGCCATGATGGCTGATCTTCATTTTTGGGTCACCAGCATTATTTGAGCCCAGAACACTTCTGAGAAGTCTTATGATATTAACTGAAATCATCGTCTCTCTTATTCAGAGATATTCTCTCTCTTTCAACTTCTAATGCATCTCTATTCTCATATATAGAAAATGTAACTAACTTTGCTCCCATCTCACCAGCCAACCTGCACCTTCACTCGTTTCCTCTGCCATTATACTTGTAACTACAGATGAGTCATGCTCAAGCATCAGTCCCACTGCCTCCTAGAAATTTCTGGATTTATTTTCATATACAAAATAACTAGAAAGAGGGGGAACACTAGAGTTAAATGGCAGAGACCAAGATTCCTATAAAAACTGCAACAAATGGGATAGTATGCCCTCAAAAAAGTGTTTTCCTATGTGCCTTTTAACTTTTGAATGTCTTGCTATGCATACATGTATGTCAAAATCTAGAACATTTAGAAAGCAAAGACAAACTTACCTATCTTCAATACATACTGAATTTCTAGTTAATTTCACTAAGTATATAATCTTGAGAGAAGATTTTACTTTAATTTATTCATAAATTTAACAATAGCTATTCATCCCTTTTGAAAATTAAGTTACCCGACCCAACAACAGAGCTCATTGTATTTCAGATGTTTAAGTGTAAATATAATGCAAATGTGTGATTCCATATATGTTTGTTCTATTAACATGGATTCTCCTTGTCAAGTAGCCATTTAACCATTGCAGGTTTTCCAGTGCAATTAGAATCTAGAAATTAAATGAAATAATTATTATTTTGTTATAAATTATTTTATTTCTTATTTTTATTTCAGTTAGGACATTCAGTTGATATTTTTTCAAATTAAATGTGAAGGTGATATATTTTATAGGAGCATAATTTTTATGTAGTAAAATATTTATAAGGTACCAAATATTTGATATAAACAGAAGTAGTGGGCCTGCTGGCATCGGGACCCTCCACCCAATCCTGCACTCTGAACTGATGTCCACGCTCCCTTTCCTTCTCAAAGGCAATACTCCAACAATTGGCCTCAACTCTGTTGCACCATTAATTTATTTCAAAATGGGCTAGATTATTCTCCAAAGCATAGAAGCATGCTACAGTAGCTTTCATGAAAAATAAGTTTTTCTTGAGAATATCTGGCTCTTACCACATTTTTTTGCTCCATTTTGCAACAAAATTTCAAGATAGTTTTTTGTTATCACTGTTTCTTAATTCTCTCATACTTTTCTCTCTCGAATCTAGTTCATTTGGGCTTTCCCCCCACTACTATGCCTAAATATCTCTTGTTCAAGAACTACCTCCTCACTGCTAAATCCAGGCTATCTCTGTTTCTTTTTGTTTGTTTTTTGTTGTTGTTGCTGTTTTTCTATTTTCTTTATACTGGCCTATCATATAATTGGACTCAGTTGGTTTTTGTTCATTTGTTGTTACTTGGATTTTGTTTTTTTTGGATACTGCACATATTGTAGTCCCCTAGGGATCATTGCTCAGACTTCCTGTCTTCTCCTAGTAATTTTGTTCCCTCTCATGATTTATCTATATCCAGATGATATTTATCCCTCCATCCTAGACCTGTGTCTTTAACATGCTGTCCAACTTATTATTAGATATCTGCACTTGAAGTCTAATAGAGTACCTCCAACACAAACATGCCCCCAAGTCAGAACTTTTCATTCATCCCCCAAATATGTTCTTCATATGGTTTTCCTTCAACTTCCCTAAAAGAGATAGTAAGGAACTTACCTCACATGGTTATTGTGAGAATTAAAATATTTAGTGTACATAAAGTGCTTACATGTAAGAGAGAAAAAAGTTTTCCTCCACTTTCTTGGGACCTCTGGCTGGGCTGAAAATTAAACATAGAAAAACAGATTAAAAGTAGAAAAGCCTAAAAATGTTGATAATTTTTTACACATTCACGAGAGCCTTCACAAGAGAATGAAAACCTGAAGAAGTAACAGAAACAGGCTTTTTGTTGTTGTTAATCCTCACCCGAGGATATTTTTCCATTGGTTTTTAGACAGAGTGGAAGGGAAAGGGAGAGACAGAGAGAAACATCAATGTGAGAGCAATGCATCGATTGGTTGCCTCCTGCATGCACCCCAACCAGGGGCAGGAACCTATAACCAAGGTAGTGCCCTTGATGGGAATTGAACCCGGGACCCTTCAGTCCATGGGCTGACGCTCTAGCCACTGAGCCGAACCGTCTAAGAAACCTTTTTTTTTTTTTATCTTTGAGACAAAGAAACTATAAATTCATGAAGAATTGACAAGACAAAGGGGTTTGAGCCAGGGATCGTCTAGGGCAGGGGTGGGCAACCTTTTTGTGAATGCGTGCCAAAACCAGCAAAATCTGACTCAAAATTCTTCTGTGTGCCAACCCTAATTTTTTGAGAACATGTTACGCCTACTTGATATCTTTTAAGATGTACGTATGTGAAGAACCTTGAAGAGATAATAAAATTCATTCAAGTGACAAGAACACAGTATATTGCCCTAACCGTTTGGCTCAGTGGATGGAGCATCAGTCTGCGGACTCAAAGGTCCAGGTTCCAGTCCGGTCAAGGGCATGTACCTTGGTTGCCGGCACATACCCAGTAGGGAGTGTGCAGGAGGCAGCTGATCGATGTTTCTCTCTCATTGATGTTTCTAACTCTCTATCCCTCTCCCTTCCTCTCTGTAAAAAAATTAACAAAATATATTAAAAAAAACACAGTATATGATGATGAAAAATACATTTATTTTTTAATGTATACATGTACACTGATAGTCCAACAGAAAACTTTATGACTCCATTTGACATTATGAGTGGGACTTTTGCTGCTGCTTCACTGATGACAGAGATTTTACATCAAGTTTATATTTCATGACCTTCAGAGATATGCATGAGCTACTACTTTCATCCACCAGGTTACTCCTATTACGAGACTTAACAAAATTCATCACTGAGAACAAAGATTCACAAGTGTATGTGGATGAAACCCAAACACTGGTTGGATCTAGGAAGGCAGGGAGAGTTACGGCAGAGGCATAGAAATTGCTCTTCCCCTCTCTCGTCCATCCATGTCTGTGGTCTTTAATATAACTTGTTATGTAAAATTATTTATTTATCTAAGATGCACCTACACTGAATTTACCTAAAAAATAAAAAAGTCGATATTAAGAAAAAAATTGTAAATGGAAGATTATAAGAGAGGGTTTTGCATGCCAGCAAAAGACATTGGCGTGCCATGTTTGGCACACATGCCAGGAGTTGCCCACCGCTGGTATAGGGTTATGTGGTCCTTATCTTTTTTCAGGTTAGTTTAACAAGGTGTTTGCAGATTCCTCTGGTACTATCTCTGGGCTGGTAAGAGTCTGTCTCCAGTAAAAGGAAAACTTACTTCCTACCTTACATAGAACAGGGGGGACTTTTTCTGCATTTACTGCTTCCTAATTGCCTTCAAGTCCAAATAATTTTATGTCAAAGGGAAATATTTTGGAGTGATGTACTCCAGTTTCCTTCATCTAATATATGTGCGTAAGATATATTAGCTTTTATTGCATTCATCATCTTAAACTGGAATTCTTCAAGTTATCTTAAATTCACTTGTAATATTGTGAAAGATTAGAAGTGAAATTTAAATGTTTTTGTCTAAATTATTATTAGTTTTTTAATTTAAGGGAAATAAAATCTATAAGTTTTAAATATATTTGAGTTAAGTATTTTATTTCTGGAACTGGTTAATATGCTAGAGTTCTCTAAATATTTGGATTTTGTGAAAGACCATCCCTCCCACCCCCGAAATGAAGCATGTATAATACAGAAAAGCAGCACCCCTTAACAATGGTGGCTCTCATTAAAATAATCAAAGATCAGGCCTCCAAGCAAGCTACTGCATTTATTCCTGTACTGGCGCCCATTGTAGTTAGCTTTCAAAAAATGTAAGTAAATCACTAGACAAAATGTACCTCATTATTTGAGAAACTCCATCCCCAGAGATGGGTCTAACATTCCTACTGTCTGCTGGATGAAAGACCTGAGACATGGAGAGTGAATCCAGGCTGAGATGGAACCTGACAGTAAACACTGTTCCTGTCAGTTAGGCTCAATCAGCCAGTGGGGCTTCAGCGATTTTTGATATAATTAAGCTTCATGTTTAGCATAAGCGATGGATTTAACCATCCATATGATTCACATTATATGTCAAATGATCAAAAGTTGACACGCTGCATAAGAATGTCTCTTCTCATTCTGAAGATGATCCTTTATATGGCATAAAATAACAAAAAAGATAATTTGTAAGGCATGTATTTCTTTTATCTTCCCATATCTTTCTAGGTTCTCCCTGTTTTCAGACTAAATATTTCCACATATTCTAACACAAGTGACTCCTAGCTGTGAAAATTTCTCATGGGGGTTAAATAGCAAATTAACACTTGTTTGGGTAAAGGTTTCTTAATTAGCTGATCAAGGCTGTCAGGCCATGAGAGGAAGCAAACCACCATGATATTCTTAACACTTAACAAGTTCCTCCCTCCTCATCTTCCCCTCCTCCCTGCTAATTCTATGTGATTAGCTCAGAGGCCCTGAAATGAGTTTAGCGTTTGTAAGGAAGCTTTTGTGAGTTGCAATCTTTCTTTTCTAAACACGTTTGTTGTTAGCAAGCCAAAAGGACATATAAAATCTTCTGCAAGCTTCATCTAAGAATGATCAAGGTTTATAATAAGAAGGCTATTTGCATATAAATTATGCCTAGAATGTACCAGGAAGTGGAGGCTGAGAAATGCTATTATTTAGATAGAAAATAGAGGACAATCTCTGATATAAAACCATTTTTAAAAGTTCTGTGAAATTGGATGGTTTGTATTTCTTGTGGCACACCAGCTGCAAGTTCAGGGGGGGGAATGTTGGCAGTCTGCAGTACTCCCAGGCATGAGCTTGTGTGACATTTAATTGTAGATCAACATTCTGTGAGAGTGTTTACAAAGGGATCTATGTGATATCGGAAAGTAAAGTTCTCAGCCTATTCTGAATAACAGAAATTTAAAACATCCAGGTGCTATTTATGTGTATCTGGAGACTTACATACAATTAAAAATAGCAAAACGAATGAAGCACTAACATAACAAATAGTCCATTCACTTAAAACAAATTCTCCTCACAAATATATTTTTTTTCACTACTGTCCTAAATCTGTGAAAAAGTGATATGCATGGGGACAGAATATTTCTGACTAGAAAGTTGGCTTTAAATAATCAGCAGTAGTTTGCTCCCATGGTCATGTTTGAAACGAACTATACATCCGACATTTTAAAATCATTTTGGTGAAAAGTTGCAACTGAAAAGAGAAAATCTTCTACTTGCACTGAGAGGCCAACATTCCTAGAAATATAATAACATAATTTGTATGGAACACTATCCATGATGGATTTCAGCAACCCTTCTGCCCCCTTGTCCTCATGTTACAAATCACAAGAAAACTCAGAATTGACTGCTGCATGATGCAGCTGTATCACAAGAGGACCAGTTGAGTAATTTGTTTCTAATAGGAAAAAAAAGAATGAAGACAGCTTCACTTCTAGGCATAAAGACACCTAGCTAATGAGATAACACCTGGCTAAATTAAAACCCTCACCTAGCCTGAAGTCATTTAGATTTGTTCTTTGTTCATTTCTCTTTGTTCCCTTCTTCTTCTTGCTAATCTCTCACTGACTTTCACATACTTAAACCCTGATGCATTGGTTATTACATTTTAGTATAATGGTGAGACTTCACCAATCATATGAGATGCAAAGCACTGCTAGTTACTGAGCTTTGTCTTAATATAAAAGAAAGCTTTAGAAAATAGATATCTACGTAGAAAGCTATTTCCTGAGGGGCTGGTTCTTCTAGGACAGTGGTTCTCAACCTTGGCTGCACATTAGAATCACCTGGGAATCTTTTTAAAATCCTGATTTCTGAGCCTCATCCTCTGGAAATTGTGTTTCTTTGTTACTAATGTTGTGGCCTCACCCCATAACAAAGAAACAGAATTTCCGGAGGATGAGGTCCAGAAATCAGGATTTTAAAAAGATTCCCAGGTGATTCTAATGTGCAGCCAAGGTTGAGAACCACTGTTCTAGGAGCATCTTTCATTACATACCTACAGCCTCATTGACTCTAAAAGAGCAAACATGTGAGATCCTCAGTCCTGATTTTAGTTCATGAGAACTAGATCCAAAAATGCTCCACGGTGAGCCAAAGACAACTGCAGTTTTCGGGCTGTGACTGTAATCAGGCTAGATCAACAGGAGAGGAGATAATTGATAGGTTTAGGATTCACTTCTAAAGGAGAATCAGGTGTTTCAATTGCTTTAGTGATGATGGAATTTGTCGATTTCACATCATTTCTTCTTTCACTTGAGGAGATGTTATTACAATAACCTGAATATTTGAGAGGATAATAATAGTTCACAAGTCAGTGAATTACAGTAACTAGTACAATCTGTTTGTAACTTTACTAGGCCCTCAAAGTTCCATAGAACTTTCTAGAGGCATGTGTCCTCTGTTCAAATTTTCTTTTCTTGATTGTACCTCACTTAGATGCAATATAGCAACTGTTTATTAGTTATGTACTGTGAACAAAGCTGGATACTCAATATGATAAAAGGTATGGAAAGCATAAAATTAGAAATGTTCCATTAGGCTAACTTATTTATTATAGCACACAAGGCCTTTATCTGATGTTTTATTAATTTCAATTTTTCCCCTCTCAAACTCCATGTTGTTTTGATAACAAAATAGAGTTAATCTTTTAAAGAAACAATCTCAACTTTACCTCTTCACTGATTTACTAAGGTTCTTTACTCCCTCTGCAAATCACACAGGCAGACCCCAGTGACTTCTGCCCCTATTAGTGAGTTTGATCCTTGCCAAAAGTATGTTACATTTGCTTCCAAATCATTTTTATGTAGTAATCATGTTGTTGTTATTACAATTTAATTAAGCTTTGAGCAAACCAATAAAACTGGCATGAGAAAAAGACTATGAAAATTAAATATTTTAAAAAGAATGAAGCCATGTTAATAAAGTAAGTGAAATGGATAACTATAACAGGGAGAAACCTTAATTTATATTTCTTTACAAATGTCTTTACATTTTAGCTCCATTCTAAAGAAAAGCACAATTAGAAAGTATAGATCATGAATTATGAGTATGACTTACGAAAAAATTTACATGCAATTACAACTTGTGGCCCCTATAGTCTAAAAAATATCTTTAACAAGTTTGCATATATTTGAAATTAAAATGCAATGTTCAATATATGTATGTGTACCATTTCTTCCTATAATGGATTGTTAGAATTAACTAACCAAGAAGAGATCCAATAGCTTGGGGTAAAGAATGCTCCTTGCTTTCTTATCTTGATGTCTTTATGCAAGCTGTTCTGTTAGCTTAAAACAATCAACCTTCCTCTTTTTCTCCACTTAACCTACTACTTTCCCATTCTCCTTCTTATCTTTTTCTGTTCTAAGCACAGTTAATTCATACATTTTTGGGTATCTAACACATCTTATATAATAAAAAGAAAATATGTAAATTGACCCTAATGGTGGAACAACTGAGAATGACCAGTCGCTAAGATGCACACTGAACACCAGGGGGGAGATGCCCAATGCAGGAGCCCACTCAGCCACAAGCCAGGCTGATGGCTGCGAACACAGTGGCGGTGGCAGGAGCCTCTCCCACCTCCTTGGCAGCACTAAGGATGTCCAACTGATGGCTTAGGTCTGCTCCCCATAGGGAGCATCCCCTGAGGGCTCACAGGCTGCCAGCTTAGGCCTGATTCCCCAGCAGTCAGACATCCCCCAAGGGGTCCTGGCCTGCAAGCGTGTGCAGGCCGGGCTGAGGGACCTCCTGAGTGAACGAATTTTCATGCAAAGGGCCTCTAGTATAACATAGTAAGTGATAGCCTGTTGAGAATGCATATATGTGTTCATATATCCTATGTACAGAAAATGTTACTCAGATATTTCTTTTTATATAAAAATAAATTTCATTTTATTAATTCCAGTAATTAAACTCAAAGTCTATTTTTCTTTTTAAACCTCACCTGAGGACAAGTTTTTTTCTTGATTTTTAGAGAGAGAGGGGAAGGGAGAGAGACAGAGAGAAAGAGAAAGATCCATGTGAGAGTGAAACATTGATCTATTGCCTCTGGCATGTGCCCTGATCAGGGATGGAACCCACAAGTTCCAGGGCACACCTAAGTATGTGCCCTGACCAGGAATCCAACCCATGACCTTTAGGTGTATGGGACGTTACTCCAACCAACTGAGCAACACCGGCCAGAGCTCTATATATTTTTCTTAAATGTTTATTTACACCTTATAAATATTACTCCTCTATTTATAAAATTAGAAAAATATAACAATTACTTTAAATGGTCCTTGATTAATAACCATTCTAATCTACAAACTTAGAATAATTCAGTAAAATCTTAAACTGCATTTACATATTTAATACATTTGGTTTTCTTGTTAAGTACTCCAATAAATCTTTTCAAGTACTTAAATAATATTTATAAACCTGATAAATTAAACTTACAAATGTTTTTACTCTTAAGTTCAAGTGTTCCAATGAAGTTTATAACCTGAGTAAAATTTCAACTGATAATAATTACACATATTATATTATCATAAAATATTTGGGGAAGAACTGTTACTCAATTAAGCCAAATTCTCTCAAGTATTATACAATGCTTATAATACCAAATATGCACAGGAGATATTCTTTAATATAAAAGCAGTTTTTATGTGTTTATTTAATTATTTCTACACCAAATTCTAAATATTCCTGTGGGTAAAATACACTAACCCACCTCTATTAGGCAGAATAAACCCCCATTCTTCCAGATGGCCACACCCAAATCTCTGGAAACTGAAGGTGGCAAAAGTGTTTTTGCAGAGAAATGAAGGGTATGGACCTGGCATGGAGAGATAGTCCTGGATTTTCTACTTTAGTTCGATATAATCACATAAATTTTTAAAAGGAAGAGTCTTTCCTGGCCTGGCCTTGAGAAATAAGACAATGGGAGAAGGGAAGAGAGATGTGACATGAGAAGGACTCAAAGCACTAATGCAGACTGTGAAGCTCGAAGAAGGAAAATGGGAACCGAAGAATGTGGGTAGCTTATAGAAGTTGGGAATGTACCTTAGCTGATAATCAGTCTGAAAATCACTGCAATCGGACTTCTACCAAAAACCTGAATGCATTAGAAAACTGAGTCTCCTTTAAAGTCTCCAGAAAGAAATGCAGCGTTAGTTAATACTTTTATTTGAGCTTTGTTAAAATTGTGTGGGAGTTATAACCTGCAAGATTATGACAATAAATTTGTGTTCTTTAAGTGGTTAACTTTGTGATGTTACTAAACTAATATGAAACTATTACACGCCCCAAGCAAATTCTGGTGATAGCATCTCAGAATATTTGCATCATTGCCAGAAATTGAAGCCAGTTTTCCCAAGCTCAAACTGGTATATTGAGCCTTCATCTACTATGTCTACAAAAATACCATTATAATTCAAGTTTCACTACCCAAGACTAAAACTTCCTGTAGCTAAACAACTTAACTGGATTCAACTAATGTATTTATTATTCTAGTTTATGATGCATCACTTTAATATCATTTTTATAATTTGTATACATTTAAATGACAGCTGATTTGATTCAAAATATGTTTGGAAATTCTTGGGTCACAATTTCTAAAATCATTGTAATAACAGGAAGCCCTTTGTGATTGACACCTCCCCTCTTCCACCCACCAAGTACACATCAGTGCTAGTGCCCCTTATATTTAATTCTACAGCAAACACTATATTCTATACTTCTGCTGTAATACTGATCAATCTGTATGGAATTTAGCAAAATTTACCTGTGCCCTGTACAATATAATAACTTACTGAATAAATAATGATATACATACATAATCTAGGAATCACCTTAATAAGGTTAATATTAATCAAAAGGAACTAACAAATGTGATTTTTATTTTATTTAAAAAGAACCATGTTTATTTTAAAAAAGAAACAACACAGCAAAACAAAACAAAAAGATTACTCCCTTGATTTTCAATCAATTTGTCCTATTATTTTTAAATGAGGTATATACTGGTATGTATACAATAAAATTCATCATTTTTATTGTCTTACAGTAGCAAGAACAAGGACTAGTCTGAAATCTGAAGTTTTACCCTAATTGCAAGCTAATAAGTTAGCCTGGCAGAAGAGACTCTTAAATCAGAAACAATGAACTTTATTACTCACAATAGTAATATTTGCTCCAGTTTTCTAAACCACAACCCCCACAGCACAATGAAAAGAGGGCCAGATGATACTTGCACATATTACAAGAAAGGACTGCCAGCTTAAGGAACCTGAATATTTTATGATGGTTGTCAACCCTTTCCCATAGAGAGACTTTATCTTTATTATGCTAGATAGTTTAAAAAAAAAAATCTGCCCTCTATTCTGGAGGGAGATACCATCTCCAACTCTTAAGACTATTTTTTTTATAAATACTCTTGAAAAAATTATTAGAATAAAAGACAGTCAGTGCCTCTGCTTGTAAAATGTTTAGAGACAGGAGAAACCCTTGGAGAAATGTCTATCAGTATCCACTCTGTGTTGCTACATCATTTGTCTTCCATGTCTTTCACAAGGATAGACCATTTGGTAGGCCACTCTGATGAATCTGAACAGAGGCTGGAATCAAATATGCTCAATATTAGTATACCTAGTATTTAATTAAGACTATTATAAACAAAACTAGAGGCCCGGTGCATAAAATTTGTGCACAGGTAGGGTCCCTAGGCCTGGCTGGTGATTAGGGCCAATCAAGGCCTTCTTGCTGCCGGTCAGGGCCTCCCTTCCCTAACTGCCAACTACCAACCGCTGAGGCCTCCCTTCCCAGGCTGCCAGTTGATGGCCAGGGCCTTCCTTTGTTCCGCGCTGTCTCCTGGTGGTCAGCGCATGTCATAGCAAGCAATCAAACTCCCAGTCTCCTGGTCAAACTCCCGAGGGGACACTTTGCATATTAGCCTTTTATATATATACTAGAGGCCCAGTGCACAAAAATGTGTGCACTTGCGGGGAGGCGGGGGGGAGTCCCTCAGCCCAGCCTGTGCCCTCTCACAGTCTGGGACCCCTCGGGGGATAACCACCTGCTGGCTTAGGCCTGCTACCCAGGGATTGGGCCTAAGATGGCAATCAGGCATACCTCTGGCAGCCCGGGAGCCCTCGGGGGATGTCCACTTGCCAGTGGGGAGCAGGCCTAAACTGCAGTCTGACATCCTTAGTGCTGCTGAGGAGACAAGAGAGGCTCCCAGCACCACTGCTGTACTGGCAGCCATCAGCCTGGCTTGTGGCTGAGCAGAGCTCCCCCCGTGGGAGTGCACTGACCACCAGAGGGAAGCTCCTGCATTGAGCGTATGCCCCCTGGTGGTCAGTGTGTGTCATAGTGACCAGTCATTCCCAGTTGTTCTGCTGTTAGGGTCAGTTTGCATATTACCCTTTTATTATATAGGATAGAGGCCTGGTGCATGGGTGGGGACCGGCTAGTTTGCCCTGAAGGATGTCCCAGATCAGGGTGGGAGTCCTGCCGGGGTGCCTGGCCAGCCTGAGTGAGGGGCTGATGGGTGTTTGCAGCTGGTCACATCCCCTTCAGGGTGGGGGTCCCCACTGAGGTGCCTAGCCAGTCTGGGTGAGGGGCTGAGGGCCATTTTCAGGCTGGCCAAGCCCCCCGGTGTCGGAAGCTCCCAGCCTCTCTTTTTTTTTTATTCCGGGATTTATTTACCTTCTATAATTGAAACTTTGTTGCCTTCAGTGGAGCTGAGAGTGGCTCCTGCTGGCTTCAGCTCCGTGGCTGCCGTGCGCCATCTTGGTTGGGTTAATTTGCATACAGTTGCTCTGATTAGCTGGTGGACGTGCCTTAAGGCATAGTGAAGATAGGGTCAATTTGCATGTTTGTGTTTTATTAGATTAGATATAGATTCCAAGCAGAATGATGGGGTTAGCTTGCCATATTGACTTTAACAAGGTACTGTAGAGTCCTAAATAAAATCTGAGAAACAAACACATACACCAAACCATTGTGTCCCTTAGAAAGTCAGGTGGCTTTCTTCTTAGGTTTATGAATTGACTTTCCTCTTGGCAGAAGGTATTACTCCAAGAGAAGCAAGATGTATCAGCAACTGTACAGCCACTGCCTTGGTTCACAGAGAGGAAATTAGAGCCATTCTGTCATTTATAACAACCTTCACCAGTGAATTGAGAATGACCTGTCTCCAAGGGCCAGGGCTGTGTAATTGATTACTGATTTTATATATTTTTGTAATTAAATAACTCCCTTCTTTGAGATGACTGTCTATAAGAACCACAAAATTAATCTCATCCTCTGGAAAACTCTCAAATGTATTTGTTTTCTATGCTCACTATAACAATCTACCATAAATTTGGTCACCTAAAGCAACAGAAATGTATCCTTTTACAATCTTGGAGGCCATAAATTGACAAAAAAAAAAAAAAAATCATGGTTTTGGCAGGGTAGTGTTTTCAGGCTCCAAAGAAGACTCTGTTTCTTGCCTCTTCCAGCTTTTGGTGGTTCTGGACTTTCCTTACCTTGTGGCTAAATCACTCTAATCTCTGCCTCTGGGGACACATTGCTTTTATCCACCCCTGCCTGTCAAACCTCCCTCTGCTTTTCTCTTATGGACACACTTGTCATTAGAGCTAAGGCCACCTGGACAAGCCAGGATAATCTCTTCATCACAATATTCTTAACCAAATTGCAGCTGTAAAGACCTTGTTCCCAAATAAGGAAAATTTCACAGGTTCTGAGGAATAGGATGTGGATATCTCTTGGAGGTCACTATTCAGCTAAGTATAACAAATAACCATATATAGCTCCACATTTTAGATTATCTCCACAGAGAGTTGAGGGCTACATAATCTATTATGGTCTTTCCTTAACAATTGAAGGTCTGTCAGAACCACCACCATGTAAGATGAAATCACCATGTTTCCAGGATGGAGACAAGCTAATTCCTTGCTTCCCACAAGAAGTACACTTCTGGGGGATATGTGATGCCCCTGAACTGAAAGTATCGATAATTGTTGATCTGCAGATCTGACCTATATCTCTCAGGGAGTGCAAATAGGTGGTACCTTCAACATGGCCTCTGGCTGGCTAGAGATCCTTAGAGTTTCCAATTCAGTTACAATAATCACATTCAGTTTATACTTTTTTTGGGGGGGTGGGGGGGGGTCGGGGGAAACTACCTAAAAGCAGTCAATGCAACCTGTCTTGTTTGTCTGTTCACTAACTGGATGCTATTTGTCCATACATGGAATAGCTACCAGTAAGTGATAGCTATGGGAATAGGGTGGGGCAGACACTGGAGGGTTCTAGCATTTGCATGGGAGAAACAGGAAATTGGGCCATACCTTGCTGTTTCTGGAGGAAGCCTCCAGGGGTGTTTCTGAAAGAAAATAATTATTAATGTCTCTCCTCATAATTATACCTCTCTGGGTTGAAGGTCCTTTTTTCTCCATGTGCCATAGTTTTTGCTCTCCACAAAATTGATGTGTTACTCCAGCCATAACTTCACCTTTTTTCTAATAATCTCCTACTCACACTCAGACCTTTCATCCAGAAAGATTAGGGGCAAGAAGGACAAGGGTATTTTTATAAAATGCACAGAAACTGATTACTTACATTATTTGGCCCACATTCGGTGAGCAGTGTACTCAGCCAAAGATCCATTATCTTTATGATTCAGAATTATGTCAGTCCAACAAGAGAGTACAAGTGGCTGAATCAGAATTAAGTTTATATCCCTTAGACTGTATGTATGAATCAGGTCAGCCTGGTTTGCCACTGGAGGGTGGGGAGTGAGGAAACATGGCCAGGAATGGTCAAAGGAGAGTCCTGAATTTTCAAATAGGTTAATATAATTTTTCACCCCTTACGTACTGATCGTTGCTCAAAAATAGAAAAGAGAAGATCCTTTTCTAAAGATAGCCATATTTAATGACCGAAAGCTTTACTGAGGTGTATGGTTCAGGAACAAGTAAGGGAAGAAAGGTCAGAAATATTTTGAGTGAATGTTTGAAAAGGCTGTTCCAACACTCAACAATACCAGATTACTGTGGTTGGTAGAAAGCATTGGTAGCATTAAATGACCAATTTTCAGCACATTGTTGACTGGCTTTTGTGATAATAGCAATACCATTACCAGACTGAAAAGTGTCCAGAAAGCCAAAAACATAACACAGGTTACTTTTAAGAGTCAAAACAGTGGGTGTAGTATTCAGTGTAATGTTTCTCTTAAAATGCCCATGCCCTAAGAATATGTTATGCCCCAAGAACATATGAATATGTTATCTTATATGGCAAAAGGGACTTCACAGATAATATTAGGTAAATACTTTTGAGATTTGGATACTACCTTGAATTATCCAAGTGGGACCAATGATACAATCACAGCATCCTTATAAGAGTGAGGCTGAGGGAGCTACTATAGCAGATTAGGAGAAGACAATGTGACAATGGAAGCAGAGATTATAGTGATGCAACCATAAGCCAATAGGTCAAGGAGTGCTGGCAGCTTCCAGAGAATGGAAGAGACAAGGACAGATTCTTCCTGAAGCGCCACAAGAAACTAGCCATGTTGACACCTTGATTTTGCCTCTTAAGGCTTTTTTTTTTTTTTTTTTTTTTTTTTTCCCCAGAACGTTTTACCTCTGGAGCTCAAAGAGATTTAATTTGTGTGGTTTTAGGCCACTAAGTTGTTGGTAATTTGTTATAGCAGCAATAAGATACGGCTTCAGTGTGGCTGGGGTGAGCTTATAAGTTTGGAATAATGACAGCTTCATCTGAAAATATGGCAGCAGCAGGGAAATCTCACTAGTAGCCCAGAGAGGTGGTGGTGGTAATGAAGGGTCCAATATAATAAACCTGCCAGGGGCAATTAGAAGCCACATCCCATGAAATGTCTCCTTTTCTTACGAAGACACTGAAGAGTCAACTTCTGACAGGAGTCATATGACTGGCATACAGTGATGTGTGCATCATACAGATTTCTTTCTGCCTAGTTTGTGATGGTAAATGTGTTGCCTTGTTTGGAATGATGATTCCAGGAAGCAAAGATGGTAATCTGGGGAGTGAAGACTTCAAGCTTTGATTCCAGTCAGGTTTGTCAGATAATTGGCCTTTCCATGGCATCTACATGAGTCACCTGGACAGTTCAACTGGCAACCGTGGTTTGTTTCCATACTTCATAGTCCTAAGGATATTTTTAATGTCTGTCTGTAGTCATCAGTTGCCAAAAAATGGCTACATCATTGGAAATAGCTTAAGTGTCAGTAAAAAAAAAAATAACAAGGTCAATCATTTAGAGTATCAGCCAATGCTATGAGAACATCCTTGAGTCCCATCCATGGACTGGATAGCATGGCAATTTGGAGGTCTCAATCTGAAAAACTATAAAGGTTTGAACCTGTCTCTTTATTTTAAGAAACTTCCTATCAAATTTTACTAATTATTCTGCCAAGTAGTACTTGTCACCATTTATGAGCCAGGAACTGTGGTAAGCAATGGGAATATTAAAGAAAAAAATTCTGGAGAATCCCTGCCCTGAAGGAACTTAGAACTGACTATAGTTTATTTTTTTTATATCAATTTAGGTAACATACTCCATTTCTATATTAATTTGCTCATTCTTATTTTTCCACTAGTCCACTTTTATCTATAGACCAATTTTAGAAATTTTGATTAATGGGATGATTAATACCTGAAGTTTTTCTCAGTATTTGCTTCACATTGTTGATTAAGTTGTCTCTGTATCAAATGTACTATTTTGAGTTAGTCAAAGCAAAAGTCCAAGTTTAAATGAAAGCAATAAATTCTAAAGACCACAGATATATGTATTTTATGTGAACAGATGATTTCAACTTTTCTAAGCCATTTTCCTTATGATATCTTTTGCTAATCTAACAAAAATAAATCAGAGTACACTATGAATTTATTTATGTATTTGTTTATTTAAAAAACTATTTTAAAGATATTTTTATTGATTTCAGAGAGGAAGGGAGAGGGAGAGAGAGAGATAGAAACATCAATGATGTTGCCTTAACTGTTTTGGCTCAGTGAATACAGTGTCGGCCTGCAGACTGAAGGGTCCCAGGTTTGATTCCTGTCAAGGGCATGTACCTTGGTTGCTGGCTCATCCCCAGTAGGGGGTGTGCAGGAGGCAGCTGATCGATGATGTTTCTCTGTCATCGATGTTTCTAACTCTCTATCCCTCTCCCTTCCTCTCTGTAAAAAAATCAATAAAATATATATTTTTAAAAACAAACAAAAAAAAAAACACATCAATGATGAGAGAGAATCATTGATCAGCTGACTCCTGCATGCCCCCTACTGGAATCAAGCTCATAACCTGGGCATGTGCCCTTGACTGGAATTGAACCTGGGACCCTTTAGTCCACAGGCTGACGCTCTATCCACTGAGGCAAGCAGGCTAGGGCCATAGTACATTTCTTAATTGGATTGTTTGTCTTCCTTTCGTCAGTTCCCAGGAACTGACCGTGCTGCCTCCCTGTCTCAGACTTCCATCATCCAACATACTTCTGTTGTCTAAGCCTCCCAGTTGGTGATGTTTTGTGATGGCAGCCCGAGAAGACTAGTACACTTTTCAGTTAATGTGTAGTTATGCTCATATTTAGAAGCAGGTTTGTCACTGGAGCCAGAATTCCTGAGCTCAAGTCTTGCTTTTATACTTATTAGCTGTTGGAACTTGAGCAAGTGAGTTGGCATTTTTATCTTTATTTCCTCATCTGTACAATGAGAATAATTATAATTCATATCTCATAGCGTTTTGCTGGAGATTAAATAACATATTATAGCTAAAGACCTTGGAACAGTCCCAAGAAATAAAATAATTAGTCATGATGAAGATGGTAGTGATGGTAGTTATCCAGATTTGCTAGAAAATGAAAAACAAAGCTCTAAAAATTAATTTTAGGCAGGTTAATTGTGTTCCTCATAAAAAGTTCCTCAGACCATAACATAGTTACAACAGCACGTGTTTGTATTTGGGGCAGGGTTACTGGCAAAGTCAGCTTCATCTGCCAATCCTCAGAAGCACCCAAGGTTCTCTTGTGGAAACCAAGTGTTGACATCCATAAAATATAGTTAATACATAGCATACATCTGCTGTTTACACAGGTGCTCCAGATTTTGAGATGACTTCAGGAGCTACAGAAGTACAGCATCAAATGAAAATGGGTTAAGTTAGTAGAATAATTTCACATAAATATTGCAGCTGAAAACTTGGCATACACATTTCTCAATATCTTTTTCTCTGAACTTAAGTTGTTTTGAGCTCTACCATCCTGTTTCGGGCTTGTGTTAAGATACTGGTAACCTTAAGTTGCACCCAGCTTTGCTCTTATCTCTTACACTTCTGCAGCATTCCAAGTTTACAAACTGCAAAAGACAAACAACAAAAATGACATTTCACCAATCTGACCCATTACTTCAAAATAGACCATGAAAGTCAACTGCAGGTTTATCGAAAGAAACAATTCTCTGAATTGTTTCCCTCTTGAGCCATGGACTGACATTTCTTTGTTGTTGGAAAAGACTGAAATCAGACAACAGTATTATTTAACTGAAAAAAAAAACAAAAAACAAACCATCTTGCTGTATGTCTGAGAGGTTACCCCTGTCCTCCCCCCAACATAAACACACACATGCTATACAACAACAAAAAAGGAAAACAATAATCCCAAGTGTTTCCAAGTGATAAAATAATTAGAAAATAAACTATTACAAATGTATCTAACACATCACTTTGGTTCGTAATATAAGACTTGTATGGCTTAACTAAAATATGTAAATAATAAACAAATAAGCAGACAAATAGACACAGGGCCAACAATCTAATAATTAAGAAAAAACATTTGAATTGCTTGATTTTCAAGAACTTTGAAACACACATACACAAATCCAAAATAATGACACTGACCAACAGTGAGTGTATTTTATAAGGCTCTACATAAATTAGAAGAAATACCATATTAGTGACCACATGAGAATAGGTCATCTGACAGTTTCTTATTTTTCTTGTAATAAAAGATATATTTACCAAAAGGAAATTGAAATGCTATTGATTTTTTTGAAGTGCAATACATTTCAAGGTTGACATTTAAACATAGAACCCAGGTTTAATAATGTTCTTAAACCAAAACGTAGTTCTTGCACACAGACAAAATTGCTGTGGTATTAGAATAAAGATGCCTCATGTGAGTGAATGAACTTACATTTAAAAAAAAAGTTTCTAATAGTGGATTAAAAGGGACTCAAGCTATCATTAGTTTAATTAATTAATTTTATTTTTATCTTTCTAGCAGCAAATATCACAGGTCATTGACTTCATTTGGAACACCAAGAAGAGATCTCAAGTACTCTAATATCAATAAAATCTCGCATGAAATATTTACATGCTTAAGTTGTAAATGTTGACAAAAGTAAATGACATTCCTTTCAGGGTTGGCCTTCTCAGTGGCTTGTGCCCAAGACTGATATCAGAGAAAAGATTAAAGGCCTGAATCAACCATGGACTTTGCACAGTACATTATTTTGTTTAAAATAGTAATTATGTTTGTTTCCTTGATTTGCCAGTGGAAAATGAATGAGACAGATTAGAAAATAGAAAGATACAGATAATTATATATTAACTTGAATAGTATTTCTCATATATGTACATCTATATGTACATGTGTTTGTATATATATTTATACACACACATACATAAGACTGTCCTGTGGCTCTTATATTCCAAAAGGGAGGGGAAGAAAGAGGAGGTGGCTTTGTGGTAAGTGTACTCTAGTCATACATAAATAAGGCCTGGAATTGGGAATCCATCTTTTTTAGAAATGAAAGTATAACCACTGAGAATCTGGGTTACCTTGGACAAGTTATTTAATCTCTTAAAATCATAAGTTTTGTTTTTAGAGGTAAGGACAAACATATTGTTTTAAGAGAATTTTGGCCAATATTATGAAAAAAAAACACAGTTTGCAAAAGTTTCTATTAATATTGGTTTCTTTGGCCAATTGGAACTCTTGAGATATCAGAAAAGCTGAGATGCAGGTCAGAAGCAATTTTTTTTTTAAACCAAGGTGGATGTTTTCTGCCCCTACCAAAGCTAACAGGGAGTAATAAATACAACCACTGGCCCTTGCTTCATTGTCTTCTGATGAAGTCTTTTGCCATACAGTTCCAAGATTACTGACCTAAGATTCCAAACCCTATATTTGAGGAAGGGTGGACAAAGAGGTTGTGTTTCCATGGATACAAATTGAACACACTACTTCTCCCCCATGAGATAACCCTCTCTCATTTATGCCTAACATGACTGACTGTCCTGACATCTAATTACAACTTTTTCACTCTCATTTGCATCACTAAGGGGCTGGCTTCTCTATTCACCATCAGAGATATCAAAACGTGGTATGCTCGAAAGACTTTCTCATGACATAATGTGGGAAACCAAAACAAAGAAACACTGTGTGCTTTCATCCCTTTCCTTACTATAGCTTACTTAAATTGCCTCTTGGGAATGGAATGGTTTATGCCTGGTACTATCAAGATTCTTTGTGAATATTTACCAATTCCTAGTGTTTATAGATGACAAAGCATTATCACATGGAAAAAGCCTGAAACCCCCTAGCCCCGCGGTCGATAAACTGCGGCTCAGGAGCCACATGCGGCTCTTTGGCCCCTTGAGTGTGGCTCTTCCTAAGCCTTAGGAGTACCCTAATTAAGTTAATAACAATGTACCTACTTATATAGTTTAAGTTTAAAAAATTTGGCTCTCAAAAGGAATTTCATTCATTGTACTGTTGATATTTGGCTTTGTTGACTAATGAGTTTGCCGACCACTAGAGGCTGGATTGTTCAAAGATCATTGGCTACATCTATCTCTCTATCTCCATCTTTATTGCTATCTCTTCCATCATATACACACACATAAACATGTGTACACATTCATATATACACATATACACATAAATATATATACAGGTCCCAGGTTTTGAGTATATATGAATGAGAGAACAGGCGCATTAGTATTCTTCAGTGAAAAGAACTAATAGGATGTGACTATATAGAGAAACATACTTATTATAAAGAATTGACTCATGTGATTAGTAAACTGGCTAGTACAAAACCTGTAGTGTGGGTTGACAGGTTGCAGACCCAGGAGAATTGACTTTCCAGTTCCAGGCCAAAGGCCAGCAGGCTGGAGGCCTCAGAGAGTTGACCATGCAGATGAAGTCCAAAGCCTTCTGCTAGAGAATTCCCTCTTGCTCAGGGAGTGTGTCTTTTGCCCCGAGCAAAGAAGAGCCCATGACTCAAAGAACAAAGTTAAGTTTAGCAAAATTTTTCCATCACTATTATCACCTTTGTCTACATCATCAGAATTTACGAATGCATATGTGGATTGTTCTATTTTATTTTTTTAAAATTTTCAATGAAAAAGTTTACTTACCTTGAAGATTGCATATAAAAACAAACACTAAAGCATGAAAGAAAGTTAAATGCATATTACTAAGTGAAAGAAGCCAATCTGAAAAGGCTGCCTACTGAATGATTCCAACTATATGTCCTTCTGAAAAAGGCAAAACGATGGAGACAGTAAAAAGATCCGTAGTTACCAGAGGGTGGGGCAGGGCGTTGAGAAGGATGACTAGGCAAAGCAAACAGGATTTTTAGGGCAGTGACTCTGTGATACTATAATGATGGATACCTGTCATATGCTTGTTGAGGCCCATAGAATGTATGCCAAGAGTGAACCCTAATGTAAACTAAGGACTTTGAATGATTATGATGTTTCAATGTAACTTCATCAATTATAATAAATTTTTCCTTCTGTTGGGAGAATTTTTAATAATGGGGGGTGCTATGCATGGAAGGGGTCACTGAGTGTGTGAAGTCTCTGTACTTTCCTCATAATTATGCTGTAAATCTAAATTACTCTAAAAATTTGCCTTAAACGATATACTGTAGTACTTCTATTAAGACCACAATCATTCTCATAGCCTTTCAGACTCATGGGAAAGTTTCTGATTTTCATGTGATATATCTAGTTTTATTTCTAGCACGTGCAGATATTCTTTATCCAAATTTTTTGAGTTAGGAAAAAATTCAGAATCCCTCAATTTAAATAGTATTTAGTAAATGGAATAAGAAATGGCAGTTATGTACTGATAAGATTTAGTATTTAAGATTCAACTAATTAAAAAAATAAATATTATTCACTCCATGATAACAAGCATTGTATTTTTGCCCAAATCTGTGTGTGGTTCTCAGGCTTATGCTAATATTGGGTATAGTCCTTTCAAATATTTGACACTATTGGGAACATACCAGAAAATATATCAAGTCAAATGGGGAAATGTTATTTATTACCTTTGGGAACTATGTAAGTAAACATTTACTGTACTTTTTCATTATAAAATTTAAGAGATTATTAGGCACATAAGCCCTCACTAAGTATTTGTTAAATTATTTACCTCTAGCTCTTCTTGATTCTTGTTGGTTGGCAAGGTTTATAGTGAAGAGGATAAAAACACGGCACTAAAATGTATTTCATCCTTTGATATTAAAATGGGTTGAAGTACTTTCTCTTTGTCACATCATTCTTACAAAAACATATTACAACTTGGGTACTATGAGAGAATCACCTCATAGTACCCAAGTTGTAATAAAAAACATTAACACTAATGAAAAAGAAAAAAAAAATCACAGCATTGGGGGGAAGATTTACTCTCAAAGTATATAATAGTTGGTGGACAAAACGGGTATTTTTACAGTGAAATAGAGTGCTGTGTTAGAAAATCAGTAATTCACGTTCTATATTTATTATTGATTTGCAATTAGTTTAAAAGCTACACATGAAGTTAAACATTTTGAGTTGCTTTCTGTCAGGAAAATTTTTTAGGATTGCTTTTCTTCTACAGTCTCAGAAATTGAAATCTTTACAAATAGTCTAATTAACTAACTCAAATGAAATTCTATAGGTGAAACTAAAGAAAATGGTTGCAAAAAAAACCAACCTTGTAAACATTCAGTTCAAAATCTTCCTTGTCTTACTCAGTGTTGCACAGATTTCACTGGTCTGAAGATGTCTGAATTTTACTACCACTTCCTAAAAGTCATGCGATGCAGTTAGCACAAATATTCTACGTATTAAGAACATAGGTTTGTTAAAAAATATTTCAAATGGCTCTTTCACAATTTTTTTAAAAAAATCTTTAAAATAAAGAATTCAAGGGAGATTATTTAATATACCTTTGATTATAACCTTTGGAGAAAATGAGATTTGGGATTTTAACCCTATTTTATGGGTTACATAAAACATTTTTTCTGACATATGTCACAAAATAAGTTGTTAGCCAATTTACAAAGTCAATACAAATTCACATATCCATTTCCTATGAATTATATGTAGTTTTACAAGTGGCTTTAATATCTTTTACACAATGGATTTTCTATATAGCAAACCAAATTAATTGATTTACAAACTAAGTGGTCATTCTAAACCATCTACACTAATAAAAAACAAAGATGCTAATTGACCATACCTTTGCTATGCCCAAGCCATGCCCACCAGCCAATCAGAGTGACTATATGCAAATTAACCCAGACACAATGGTGTCCGGCAGCTACAGAGCTGGAGCAAGCTGGAGGCTTGGTTACGCCGGTGATGGAGGAAGCCAAGCTTCCCGCTGCCCTGGCCGACTGTGGCCTCCACAAAAGGCAACAAAGTTTGAATTATAGAAGCTAAATAAATCCCAGATACCTGCTTCCAGCAAGCCTCCACTGGGAGTTTGGGTGGCTGAGGGCTGTGGCCAGCCTGAAAACAGCCATCAGCTCCTCACCCAGGATGGCCACACCCTCATGGGATGAGGGTCTCTGGTGGGGGGCTTGGCCAGCCTGAAAACAGCCATCAGCCCCTCACTGGGCTGGCCAGGCACCCCAGTGGGGACCCCCACCCTGAAGGGACTGTGGCCAGTCTGCAAACAGCCATCAGTCCCTCACCCAGTCTGGCCAGGCACCCCAGGGGGGACCCCCACCCTGAAGGGGCTGTGGACAGCCTGAAAACAGCCATCATCCCTTCACCCTGGCTGGCTAGGCACCCCAGCGGGACCTCCACCTTGATCCAGGACACCCTTCAGGGCAAACCAGCCAGCCCCCACCCATGCACCAGGCCTATATCCCATATAATAAAAGGGTAATATGAAATTGACCATAACAGCAGAATGACTGGGAATCACTGGTCACTATGATACACACTGACCACCAGGGGGCAGACGCTCAATGCAAGAGTTGCCCCCTGGTGGTCAGTGTGCTCCCACAGGGTGAGCTCTGTTCAGCCACAAGCCAGGCTGATGGCTGCCAGTACAGCGGTGGTGGTGGGAGCCTCTCCCGCCTCCTCAGCAGCTCTAAGGATGTCCAGCTGCAGCTAGGCCTGCTCCCTGCTGGCAAGTGGACATCCCCCAAGGGCTCCCGGGCTGCCAGAGGGATGTCGGACTGCCAGCTTAGGCCCAATCCCCCAGGGAGTGGGCTTAAGCCAGCAGGTGGTCATCCCCCGAGGGGTCCCAGACTGTGAGAGGGCACAGGCCAGGCTGAAGGACCCTCCCAAGTGCACAAATTTTTGTGCATCGGGCCTCCAGTAATTTCATAAAAAGGTTTGCTGTGATCCAGAAGTAAATCACACTGAAATGAATTCGTTAACTAACCAACATATTTGTGATAAAACTCCAATCTGTTAGGCCCACAAAATTGTATGGAATTGGATTTTGTTGCTGTTAGAACCATATGCATTTTTTTTCTCCCAAGGCACATTTGGAAGACTTGCTGTAGCTTTTCATTTGATAACTTCCATTTTTAAAATAAATTTCTTTCAAAATGCTTATTTGACTGTCCATCCAAATCAGTACAATTAAATGCTTGAACAAAATGAATTAAGTTGTTGTCAAATGTTGTGAGTTGAAATCTGTAAGAACTGTGTCTATGCAGATAATATTTGCTAGGCACCTCTATACATAGAGCATTTTACTAGTCACTGAGAGGATATGTAAATGTAAGAAAATGTTATTTCAAAGAATTTTGTTTAGCAGCTTCCACCAAGCTAGAGAGTTGAGAGAATAATGATTAAGTTAAATAAAAAGACTATAAATCCACATGTAATTAAATAATCAACTATATAATAAAGAAAATATATTCAATAGTGTTATTATTGTGACAAATGAGTTTTGGTAAAGGATGACAGAGCAAGTGGGAATTGAATTTGCCTTTGAGAATATTAATTCTTTAATATAGACAGCAGAGGAAGAATTAATCTCCTTGCCGTGTATATAGGCATTGGGCAACCATGGGAAGAGTTTAATGTAAGGTATTAAAACATTTTAAAACAAGAAACCTGATATTTTACCTAACTTTCTGTTAAATTTATTGGGGTGACATTGCTTAATAATGTATGGGTTTCAAGTGTACATGTCTATGATACATGATCTGCATATTGCATTGTGTGCCCACCACTCAAAGTCAGATCATATTCTGTCACCATATATCTGGCCTGGAACCTGGTATTTTAGAAATAAATACTCAAGGTTAAGGTGCTGAATATATGAATAGTTCATTGTTAAATTAAAATAAATAAGAACAAATAGATGTAAAAATAGAAATGCCAAAGGGTTATTTGAAAAAAAAAAGTGTGGGTAGAAGATGATCAAGTTGATTGATAAAAAGAATAGTTTGAAAATAACATAGCTATGTTATTTAGTAGAGAAAACCCATTGTGGATGGTGTAAGATAGGGGTGACTCAAGTAAGAAGAGGTGGCGAGTTAAGTTAGAGAGCTATTTCAGTTTGAGGTACTGATGAGGGTTTATTTACCTGACCACTGAAAGGCCAGAAAAGATGTCATTTTAATGAGATGTAATGAGTATTCTTACTAGTAACAAGCAGGAGTCCCAGGGCATAACCTCTACCTTCTTTTAATGTCAATAGACTCATTTTATTAGTTCTTTTGAGAGACTCAGGATGCTTCTAATGTATTTATTTATTTATTAAACTTTTCCCTAGAAATATTTAATGTGGATTGCCTCATCAAATGTACAAATCAAAGTAGATAAATATAGAAAAATAAAGGGTAGTCAATCAAATAATATTGGGTATTTATAAATTTATACATACCATTGTTTCCTAATTATTTGCTGCTGGTGGACCCATGTGACTCTATACTTTCTAGAAAATTCCCAAAAGAAAGAAACAATCTCATAATTCTCATATTTCCTTCAGCTGCAGTTTTTGAGATTCACTCTTTCTACAGCTTTGGTCTGCTTTTGTACACTTTAAAGAGTACTTGAAAGTTTAATCCAATGTTTGTAATTATTATCTGAAAGCAGTTTAATGTGACCATGCCACCCGTAGGCCATGGCTAGAAGTGGGTCCTTCATTGTTAATTTTTCCATTGTCATTTTCACAAGCAGACCTGTGCTTTATTAAATCAATCACAATTTGTTTGTTTGTTTGCTTGTTGCTTTTGGTTTTGGGAAATGTATTTTTTACAACCATGTGTAAATTGGTACCAATAGTCTCTTTGACACTAATGAGATCCAAGAATCTTTTTTTATTTATAATAGCACTTCGTGCATTTTTATTATTTCTAACTTACAATGTTATTTTACTGCCCATTAGTTTTCTAATCATATATTAGTGAAATACTTCAGAAAACATTGTTTCATGACAACTCCAACAACTCAGTCTTCATTTTCCACTGCTATACTTGAAATATTTTTCTTTTTTACTTTGCTCTGTTTAACAGCTCTGCAAATTTCTTTATTAATAGAATTAAGTTGCATTATTTGTTGTAAATAACATTTTTAAGAAATGAAATTTCTTAACAAGTGACTCCCCATCACTTTATTTTCTTCAAACAATTTCAAGTAAAGAGGGAATATTTTTTAGAGAATTTCATAATAAATTAATATTCACTTTTAAATTACAATGTTTTCAAACAAATGCCTTTATTTGACATTTTCTGTTTATTTTTGGCTTATTTTAAATAGAAATTCTGTATTTAGTAATTTCTTCTCTACCAAGAATTTGTTTTGGGGATTACAAGAGTCTTTATGATAACAATAATTCAAATTCATCATGCACCCAAATATAAAAATTTCATATGAAATTATGAGGTAAATTGAACTTTAGTTTTCAAAGTAAATTTATGGTTGGTATCATGTAGCACTTTCCTTTTGTGATTTTTCAAAGTACACGCTAGATTTATGACATAGTAAAAGATTATAATAAAAATTCAACTCTTTTTGAAAAGATAATAAGATACTTTTATTTCAATATTTCTATTGATTCACATTCAACATGAAAACAGAAGCTCTACCAGGTATTTCAACAAAACATATTCAGGATAGAGAATTTCTTATGATGTTGATGGAAAGCTGTATGAGCAAAGAGCAAACACAGAAATAATCCAGATATAATAATTGCAAAATTTTTTTAAAAATATATGATACTACTGATCTAAAACATAAATCGTGGAGAAAGAAATGAAATGTGTCCGTGGCTGGTCCCACTGAAGAATGATGAGACACGTTCTAAGATCATCAAAAGAAGTTTGAGAATATTGGCCTGTAATTCTCTTTCTTAGCAGTGTCTTTATCTGTAAACAGTATGGCATTTCCTCAAAAAATTAAAAATGGAACTTCCGTTTGACCCAGTAATCCCACTTCTAGGGATATATCCCAAGAAAACAGAAACACCAATCAGAAAGAATATATGCACCCCTATGTTCATAGCAGCATAATTCACCATAGCTAAGATTTGGAAACAGCCTAAGTGCCCATCAGCAGATGAATGGATTAGAAAACTGTGGTACATCTACACGATGGAATACTAAGCTGCTATAAAAAAGAAGGAACTCTTACCATTTGCAACAGCATGGATGGAACTGGAGAGCATTATGCTAAGCAAAATAAGCCAGTCGGAGAAAGATAAATATCACATGATCTCACTCATTTGTGGAATATAATGAACAACATAAACTGTTGAACAAAAATAGAACCAGAGTCATGGAAGCATCAAACAGACTGCCCAACCTATGAGAGAAGGGGAGTGAAGGGATAAGAGAGCAACTAAAGGACTTGTATGCATAACCAATGGACACAGAGAGTGGGGGAGCTGAGGGCATGTGCTGGGAGGGGAGGGGTGGCTGGGGAGAGGTCAATGGGGGAAAAAGGAAACTTATGTAATACTTTAAACAATAAAGAATTTAAATAAATAAAAAAAAAGAAATGAGGAAAGCCACCTACAGCTACTGGGAGAAATAGCTACCACTGGACAATGCTATTAGGGACAGCAAACAAAGACTTAGAAGAGTGTCCTTTTCCTGCATTCCAATTTTATTCTGTCATCTTCTAGTTGGCACTGAAAGAAAATTGGTAAATAACCAATACATTCTTCAGCTACTTCATATTGGAATGCATTATTCTACAACTATGTTCAATTGATATGACAAATACAAACAATATACTTCTTTTTTTACTTATTAAATTTATTGGTGTGACATTGGTCAACATGAACATATAGATTTCATGTATGGTTTCTATGTTATAAGATATATATATTGCACTGTGTGCCCACCACCCAAAGTCAAATCTTCTCCTGTCACAAAACAATATACTTCTGCCTAACAAAATGCAACTCTCCTTGGAACAGATTATGTTTCTGGCACTCTCTTCGAAAAGAATATAAATTCCCTAAAGGCATGATATCCATCTCATGGTCTCTGTCATAGTGCTCATGTTCTTCCTTCACTTGTTTATTTGGAATCTCACCTGAATATCATGCAACTAAAGGCAGCATTATAAAATTATCCAATAATCCTTATATAAACTTTAAAGGAAATGGAGGAAAGAAAGAAAATGTATTGGAATCAAGAACAAAAGATAAATAATTAGTCCAACATTATTTTCTAACAAATGCTGATTTGAAATAGAGCCAGAAAAGATCATGACTAAGGTAATGAATGACTGAAGGTAAGAAAGTGACACACTGAAATTTAGGATTGGGTTCTATTTTTTATAATAAATTCTAATTTATTTTTGAATTTGAAAAGAAGTTTTCATTTTTGTAAAATAAAGACATAATTTACTATCAGAATTCCCTTGCTGTTATTTTATATGTTTCCTACTAATATGTATTTTCCTTTGTGGAAATTTGGAGGAATACATGTAATCTCCCACCCATGACATGATATGCTTTTTATGACTAGTACCTTGTTTTTCTATCTTATAATTAAATTCTTGGAAGTTCCCTAAAAAATATTCTTTTTACTCATCATTTAATTTATGATAAAGATGTTTCTATGTTCTCTGCTTTTTTATTTCTTATTCAATATAAACTAACCAAAATAGCTACCTATCATAGTTTATAATATGTTTAGGAAGTTTTCATGCACATCTTTGGCAGCATAAATATATGACATAACAGAAAACTAAAGATCAAACTATATAGGTTAACATCATAATAATTTCTGTATTAATTTTATGTACTCCTGAGTAGTATAACAATATAAGGCATTATTAATAACCACTGCCATTTGTTTACTTATTAATAATGAATTACACTGCATAGTAATCCAAATATCCCATCGGTATGGTTCTTTCAGATTTTCCCCCAGGAGATTAATAGTAAAGAGAATTATTTCACACTTTTCACAGTTTAATTTCAAACCACACAACCATGAACTCCTCTATCCCAGGTAGTGACGATCACAGAGGGAGCTCATCCTTTCATCACAGAGTTGAAGAATTATTTTTCTTTGTGCAGTTCTACTGGGTACATTGTGACAGATCTTCAATTTCCATTTATTTTCTAATCAAAAGAGTTATTTCCTTGGCACTGGCACTGGTCTGAGTGGCTGAGGAGGAAGAAACAGAATCAGCAGGGGCAAAGTGTATGGCATTTGAAATACCATTCCCTGTATATTTTGTTGAAATTTTAAAATGAAACTTAATTTATCTATTAGCAGATTCAAAGCCATTTACATATAAAAATAAGTTTGTGCCTAACCAGGTGGATATTTTGGGACTTTGAAGCTTTTTAGTTGCTACTAGCAATATTCATGAGCAAAACTGGCAAGTCGCTGTTACATACCGGATGTGAAGAAACAGAAAGTGAAAAGCAGAAATGAAATGTGAATAGAAGGAAAAATACAAGAAGTAAAGAAAAGCTTTCATTTAGTGAAAAGTAACTTATTCTAAATTCAGAATGTCACATATAGTTCATGTTTGGGATTATCCTGTATCTAAGGATATTTTACCTTTCTTTTTCATATTGTCAGACTTCAACCTGGAAGGTAATGGTGTTGGTAACCACTCTTATCCATGTTTATCTTCCCCCTTTCATCTTTGCTAGTGATTGATTTGCATTCAGTAGATGTAGAATAGAGTCTTGCAGCCCTTAGTTCTCAGGAATTAAATATATTCTATTTACAATAATGTTTATTGTGCTGTTACTAGGTCCATGCAAAGAAAATGATAAAACTTATTTCTTGTAATCCTTATAACACGTGAAATAACTGCCATTATAACCATTTTAGATATCTGAGGGCTAATGAAGTTAAGTAATTAATCAAATCAAATCTGTCTTTAACCCCCTGAATTAGAAAAAAATGTGCCCCCTCTAAACAGCCACAGTCCTTTCCATGTGTTAGTAAGGAGTCCTCTGGCTGTTGGTCACAGTAACGTACTCCTTTCACCAGAGATCATGGCACAGTGAACACTCTGCAGACTCTGCATGGTATACTTGCAAGGTCATTACCCTTTCATTGGTGGAAATGAGATTCGGTTACCCCAAAGTTTGTGTTTGTCACTACTACACTCTTAAGACTTGCAAGTAGCTCTCATCAATACTTCAAGCTCAGATGTGTTGTCTCCCCTTCTTCGAGATCCCTTCTCTATGTGCCCTACTCTGAAGTGGGTGCCTCTCCCATGAGCCTCCATCACATCTTACAAATATTTCCAACATGATGTTATCATCTAGACTGAGTTTGCTAACTTGTATATTTTCCTCAGTGAACTGTAAACATTCCTACAGCGGGGACTCTTTCACAACCCAGCACAAAGAATGTCACATATTAAAATTTCAATAAAAGTATATTGCATTAATAAAGTGAGTCATATAACGAGTGGAAATCTGGTAAATATATATCAGGAGCTCCCAGAGCCAGAATCTGAATTGCATCTGAATTCTAAATCAGGAAGTGACGATAGCATGAAGAAAATAAAGAACCTATGAACAAACAATCTTTCCACCAGTCGATCCCCTTGGAATGTACATGGAGAATTGAAACTGGAGCCTCAATGGTCGGAGCATCAGAACTGGAGGCAATAAGTGCTCTCTTTTCTTTCACTGCCACCTCTTTAGATCTTTCTCATTCATGCTCTAGTTCAACTTATTTTCTATGTGTGTAACTGAAATGAGATATGTTATCACAAAAATAAGACCAAAATACATATGTACTTCAATTTATAAAATCTTTAGTCTGAAAACAACTCAAAACACCTTCTGGCCCACATCTATATTGCTGTTTGGTAGGATATTTTTTAAAAAGATAAGAAAATGGAGTGTCAATTTTTTGTTACTGCTCAGTTGGCATTTCTAAATAGCACAGGATTATAATAATATTAGATAGATATAACTCGATTAATCATCTTACGTTTGACATTAGTTGGTGAGTGTATTTGTAATCACATATGATCAAATCCTACTTTATCAGTTTTAAAATGCCACTAGATAATAACATCTCCATGAGAAATTAGTTGCTCTAGTATCATGATTATATATGCTATGTAAAATTATATATATAATTTGGCCTGTTGTTTCTAGTGTCGACCCATTATACATGAAGTGGTTAAAATGTAGGAAATATGGGCCATCCTATGTTGTGTTTTGAATATTTAAATATGTTTGATCTCATTATATTTGTGAATTAACCAAACAGTTAAAATAAATGATTAGCGGAAACCGGTTTGGCTCAGTGGATAGAGCGTCGGCCTGCGGACTGAAAGGTCCCAGGTTCGATTCCGGTCAAGGGCATGTACCTGGGTTGCGGGCATATCCCCACTAGGAGATGTGCAGGAGGCAGCTGATCGATGTTTCTCTCTCATCGATGTTTCTAACTCTCTATCTCTCTCCCTTCCTCTCTGTAAAAAATCAATAAAATATATTAAAAATAAATAAATAAAATAAAATAAATGATTAAAATTTCCAGTATCTCATTGATATTTTACCATTGGGAATATACATAAATTAGTATGTGTGATTCCTACATAATTAGAAGACAATCTAAAATCTAAGAGGTATTACACAAAGCCAGAGCTACAAGCAACCCATAGTAATTTGTGCTATAGTCCAGTATTTTTTAAGTACTTAAGTTTTTTTTTTAATATATATTTTATTGATTTCAGAGAGGAAAAGAGAGTGAGAGAGATATAGAAACATCAATAATGAGAGAACATTAATCACACTTCCCACTGGAGATCGAGTCTTCAACCTGGGCGTGTGCTCTAATCAGGAATGGAGCTGTGACTTCCTGGTTCATAGATCAACACTTAACCACTGAGCCACACTGGCTGGGCTGTCCTCAAGTTTTAGCTGGCTTCTTAACAATGTATGGGTGAATAGATTTAATAAGTAGCTGTTTTTTGGTTTTGTTTTTTACTATACTTCTGATACTTAGGGAACAAACTCTCTGTGCCCCCCATAGAATTACAAAAATAGATGAATAATAATTGTCCAATAATTGGCAAAGGCCAAATAGCATAAACAATGGTAACATACTATGCACATTTTATATAACCTATACACTAGCATATGTTTAGCACATGCTAGACATTATTGAGGTGCTTTACGCACTTTAATTAATTTAACTACCATATCAACCCTAAAAATAAGTTCTATTTTTATCCCTATTTTGTACATAACTAAACTGAGCTACCAAAGAAGGTAACCTGCCTAAAGTTACAAGATAAGTAAAGGTCTGGATTCATACCCAGGCAAACTTTCTGCAAAATCATATGCTTCCTGCCTAGCATTTCACAAAAACAAGAAAATCCTATATAATAAAAGCCTAATATGCTAAGTGTCTGGTCGTCTGTTCATCCATTCAACCAATCAAAGCGTAATATGCTAATGATATGCTTGCTATGATGTGCACTGACCACCAGAGTGCAGACAGTTGGCCAGTAGACCAGTTGCTATGACATGCATGATCACCATGGGGCAGACGCTCAGACTGGTAGGTTAGCTTGCTGCTGGGGTCTGGCTGATTGGGACTGAGTGAGATGGGCCAGACATGCCCTGGAGCCCTCCTGAGGTCCCTCCCCAGCTGACCAACCTCCCATGTCCCTCCCCGGCCCCATTTGTGCACCTGTGGGGTCCCTCAGCCTGGACTGCACCCTCTCACAATCCAGGACCCCTCAGGAGATGTCAGAGAGCCGATTTCAGCCTGATCCTGCAGGCCAGGCCGAGGGACCTCACTGGTGCACGAATTCGTGCACTGGGCATCTAGTGTGATATAAGAGGAATGTTTAGAAGTACAAGGAATGATGATACATATACAACTGAGCAACTTCCTCAGCTTTGAGGCAAAAGGATAAGCACTGAGAAACACAGTAAATTTCCTATGACTGAAGCCTTTCAAGAACATGATGTCCATGTAGAGGGCTGTGGTTTCAGACTAATCTGGAGTATATGGTGAACTGTAGATCAGGATTGCAAGGTATTTATTTTCATGAGATACTGAATTACTTTCCATGAGGAAAGAGGCAGCCTGCCTCAGTGGAGCAGTAAGAACACAGGGTTGAAGCCAGTATTACTGGGTTTGAAGCCTGAACCTTCCTTTTATTAATTGTGTGACCTTGAGCAAATAACCTTTTGCTGCTGTGTTTTTCCTATCTGTGAAATGAGTCTAATAACAGTACTTGATTCTTATACAGTGGGGCCTTGACTTACGAGTTTAATTCGTTCCGTGATGGAGCCAGTAACTCAAATTACTCGTATGTCAAATCAAAAAGTGAACGAGTGAGACACGTGATGCTGGGCTGATGTGGCATTCACTGTGACGTTCGCTGTGCCAACTATCAGTGGGGTATCTGAAGCTGGCTCGTAACCCGAAGTTTAGCTCGCAACTCAAAGCAAAAAATCGGCCTAGAGATGGCTCGTATCTCAAAAGTTAGTCAGGACACTTGTAAGTCAAGGCCCCACTGTAATTACAGTGAGAATTAAGTGGGTTAATGTTAATGAAGTATTTGAAACATGCTTTGCACAAATTAAGTGCTTTATAAATGCTTTTAAGTAAAGATGGATCTAGTGGGATCAAATATGACTTTATAAGAGAGTGGTTTGTCACTCCAAACCTTCTCTAGCCCACCTCATGGATAGTTATAATGAAAACAAATGCAATCTGTCATTTAACTCTGCAACAGTTGTTTCATTAAAATCTTGGTAGAAATGGGATTAAGATTAAAGTCAACTTTATTAAAGAATAGAAGAAAAGATAACTAATCATTAGCTTCTGGCCTCCATGTACCAAACATGTCTCTAGCACGGTGAGGAATGAAGCTCCCTGCAAGGTCACAAGCGAAGCTAGTTGAAGTGTTGGGGCAAGACAGAGGCGGCATTGTATGAATAGTAGCAGCAGCTGCAGCAGCGCCCGGGGCCAGGAATGCATTTATCAGGTAACAATGGCTCTTCCCTGAAACAGTGGGAGTGGTCATGGGTCAAGGGAAGTAGTAACTCTGCAGTGCAAGTACCACTTGGAAGAGGTTGGACTTCATGTGCCTTTTTTTAAAAAAAAGCCTAGCAGAGAAACACTAAAACACTTGGGCATTAACTCCGCTGTTTCTACTTTGGAAGATAATAAATAAACACACATGACCAACAAGGTTCTCCCTTAATTTAGCTTCCATCTGTACCCACAGGTATGCATAACGACCATGTAGTATTTTCATCTAAGATCATTGTCACCACACTCATTCCCATCAGGTTAAATTTAATATTCAAAACCCATTTCTAAGTGACTTCAGTGTTGTCACGAAAGTACTGGATGCTGATATATTAAAGGCTTAATTATGTCATTCAGTTTATCTGAGTTTGTAGAATCTATTTCAATGTATTTCCTAACATTTAAGTAGAATAATGTTGGAAGAGAGTTGTGAAAAAATGAAATGTCTTTAAAAAATACGTGTTTGTTTTTTTTTAAGCTCAAAGAGAAGAAATAAGGAGGTGAAAAAAAGATAGTAAATGTAAGAATGTGAGCTTTAACAGACAAGAGGAGAACCAAGATGGCAGCATAGGTTAACGCCGGAGTTTGCTGCCTTGAACAACTACTTCAAAAGTGAAACCAAAAAAACGGAAGGGACATCACCCAGAACCACAGGAACGCTGGCTGAGTGGAAGTCCTACAACTAGGAGGAAAGAGAAACGCATAGGGACACTCAGAGGAGGCGCAGTGCTGAAGTCAAATTCTGAGGTGTAGAGTGCGCGGAGCGGGCTGGCGGCGGAGGGCGCAGTTGGCGTTTTCAATCAGGAGGGAGTTGCAGACTCTGAGCTCCAGATATGGGCGAGTCTTTAGGGACCCAGACTCAAACGGGAGAAGCGGGACTGTCTGGCTTCGGTCAGAGTGAGTGCAGCTTTCTCTCCAAGGTTTGCAGCGGTTGCTGGGACTCAGAGAGGCAGACCCCTGGGGACAGGACTGAGAGCTGCCATATCTGCTCTCTACGGCCCACCCTGTTGATCCTGTGAGACCCGCCCCCCCCCCCCCAAGCCCTGCACAGAGGCATTTGCCAGATAGCCTCAGGCAAAGGCTAGATTAGCACCTCCCTAGAGGACAGGAGTTCTCTCACTGCAGACACAGCTGATTCTCACAGCCACTTGGCCTGGAGGTCAAACCCTCCCTGGTATTAGCTACAACAATCAAGGCTTAACTACAAGACTGCGCACAAAGACCACTAGGGGGTGCACCAAGAAAGCATAACAAAATGCGGAGACAAAGAAACAGGACAAAATTGTCAATGGAAGATATAGAGTTCAGAACCACACTTTTAAGGTCTCTCAAGAACTGTTGAGAAGCCGCCGATAAACTTAATGAGATCTACAAGAAAACTAATGAGACCCTCGATGTTATATTGGGGAACCAACTAGAAATTAAGCATACACTGACTGAAATAACGAATATTATACAGACTCCCGACAGCAGACCAGAGGAGAGCAAGAATCAAGTCAATGATTTGAAATGCGAGGAAGCAAAAAACACCCAACCGGAGGGGCGGAATGAAAAAAAAATCCAAAAATTCGAGGATAGTGTAAGGAGCCTCTGGGACAGCTTCAAGCTTACCAACATCAGAATTATAGGGGTGCCAGAAGATGAGAGAGAGCAAGATATTGAAAACCTATTTGAAGAAATAATGACAGAAAACTTCCCCCACCTGGTGAAAGAAATGGACTTACAGGTCCAAGAAGCGCGGAGAACCCCAAACAAAAGGAATCCAAAGAGGACCACACCAAGACACATCATAATTAAAATTCCAAGAGCAAAAGACAAAGAGAATCTTAAAAGCAGCAAGAGAAAGAAACTCAGTTACCTACAAGGGAATACCCATATGACTGTCAGCTGATTTCTCAACAGAAACTTTGCAGGCCAGAAGGGAGTGGCAAGAAATATTCGAAGTGATGAATACCAAGAACCTACAACCAAGATTACTTTATCCAGCAAAGCTATCATTCAGAATTGAAGGTCAGATAAAGTGCTTCACAGATAAGGAAAAGCTAAAGGAGTTCATCACCACCAAACCAGGATTATATGAAATGCTGAAAGGTATCCTTTAAGAAGAGGAAGAGGAAGAAAAAGGTAAAGATACAAATTATGAACAACAAATATGCATCTATCAATAAGTGAATCTAAGAATCAAGTGAATAAATAATCTGATGAACTGGTGATTATAATAGAATCAGGGACATAGAAAGGGAATGGACTGACTATTCTTGGGGGGGAAAGGGGTGTGGGAGATGTGGGAAGAGACTGGACAAAAATTGTGCACCTATGGATGAGGACAGTGGGTGGGGAGTGAGGGCGGCAGGTGGGGCGGGAACTGGGAGGAGGGGAGTTATGGGGGGAAAAAAGAGGAACAAATGTAATAATCTGAACAATAAAGATTTAATTTAAAAAAAAAAAAAAGAATGTGAGCTTTGTTCCAAAGACTTTAGAAAGTGGAAAAAAAAAATATTTCACAAAAACTCCACTCCCTAAAAATCATTAAATATTAATTGAAAACACACTTTCATCCATGGATTCTCTGATTAAAATCTACTACACTGCAATAAATATTCTTTATATTCATTTACTAAGTGTAAATGTTCTTTGTGTCTGTCTAACACTTTTTTCATATATTAAGGTTGATAGTTTGATGACACTCATAGTCTCAACTAAAATAACAGTGGATCTTTTCTGGGTTTGAGAGAAACCCAAACTTGTTTTACTATTTCTGGGTATTTTAAATTATTTCTGTGGCTGATATTTAGTATGCATTCATTTAAAATATATTTCACTTTATTTTTTTCTGTTGACCAAAGAATTTGAAAAGTAAAGAAAATTTAATAAAAAGGTGAAATGAAACTGAAATGTTACCCATAATGCCACCATTCACAGGCAAAAATGTCTTTTATTTTGACATATTTGCCTAAGTTTATTACTTTTAAGATGACAAATAATAGTCAGGTCTCTCACTTAGAAACAAAATATAATGAAGAAAATTGGAATTCAGGTGCAGAATTCAAGGCCAAAGGCCAGCAATGATGGCTGCATATTTGAATCATGGGTCATATATGTAACAGAGAAATACTTGAAGCAAACTAAAGCATTCAGAAACCAGAGGCAGGTAGGTAGGAATAATTAGGGGCTTGAGAGTTATTCCTCCTACTAGTTTATCATCTACACTCCAGTGATTTTTATGAAAATAACCAATAAGTCAGGCTGCTACAAATAAGTCCACCTAGGTAATTCTTAATACCCATTCTTATCAAATTGAATCCCCATGGAACTAATCTTCTTCAAATTATTTCAGAGTTGACATTTTATGTGCACATTAAAGCTTCCTAGAAAGGGCCCATCAATCTGGAGAGGGGCACAGTGATTCTTATCAGGTTTCAACTTGGTATTTATGAAGCTAAATCTGTGTGTATCCTTTAGCACTGAGTAAAACATGACCATCCTTAACTGACTCAAAGGAGAAGCAGTAGGAGAAAACAAAGCAGCCAGGAAAGAAGGGAAGATACAATTGGGTTTTTAAAAGAGTTAGAACAAATAAACATATTTAATAATAGTTTGTCAACATTGTGACTTCAGATAAATGTGTAGATGAGAGTGATTCAACATAGCTTATAGGACACAACTATCAATACTAACTGGTTTGCTTTGTAACTATTTCAATTAATTACAATTTTTTTAAAAATATATTTTATTTTATCGATTTTAGAGAAGGGAGAGGGAGAGAAAGATAGAAACATCAATGATGAGAGAGAATCATTGATTGGCTGCTTCCTGCATGCCCCACACTGGGGATTGAGCCTGAAACCCAAACATTTGCCCTGATGCGGAATCTAATCATGACTTCCTGGTTCATAGTGATACCAAATTTTTGGACTAGAACCCGAATTCTTTGTCCACCAAAATCGAAGAATGAATCCACGAACAGAAAGTGGTATAGCAAAGGTGGAGATTTATTGAAGAATAAGTACAGACTCCCACGTGGGAAGAGGGAAAGAGTCCCACAGAGCTGACTCCCATGTAGGGAGGGGGAAGAGTCCCACTGAGTCCCTTTTCTGTATGGTTTATAAAGGCTGCAGATCTTTGTGCCTTGATAACCCCTGTGATTGGTCAGTGTCCCCTTCTGATGTGGTCACTATAGCAGCCCCTGAGCTCAAAGGTCAAACCTCACATGGGACATGTGAGGTTCTCCTCCCTCATTATTCTCCTACTAGAGGTCCGGTGCAGGACATTTGTGCACTGGGAGTTGTGGGGCTTCCTCAGTCCGCCCTGCACCCTCTCCAATCTGGGAGTTTCTGTCTGTCTTTGCAATCATATGAAAGAATTGTCTGAGACCCCAACTCAGTATGTTTGTTGCTCACAGAATAATAGAGGCTTTTTTTTTTTCTTTGCTTCTTTGGTGGAGATTTCCTGGAAGTTTTAGGATATCTTCCTTTAATTTTTCTTAGACACTCTGATTTTACTTATGTTTCTCACCTTCGCTTTCCCTTCATCCCTCACCACAACATAGTAACTTGCTCCAGGCTCACTTTACTCAAATGTCTAGGAGACCCGTCTTCCACCAGAACTACGATTTACAGCATTCCCAGTGCTCACTACGATCTTGGTTTTCCCTTCCTGCTCTGTCTCTGTCCCATGGCCGCCCACTTTGCCAATTCCTCCAAGCTTCCAGCTCTCCCTCTCTGCTTTCCGTCTGGCTCTCCTGCTCTGTTCTCTGCCCAGCACCTGTGTATGCAAATTAATGCACCATATTTGTTGGGTTAATTTGCATACTCACTCCTGATTGACTGGTAAGCATAGTGGAGGGATGGCCAATTTGCATGTTTCTCTTTTATTATATAGGACTAGAGGCCCGGTGCACAAAAATCTGTGCACTTGGGGGAGTCCCTCAGCCCGGCCTGTGCCCTCTCACAGTCTGGGACCCCTTGGGGGATGTCCACCTGCTGGCTTAGGTCTGCTCCCTGGGGAATTGGGCCTAAGCTGGCAGTGAGACATCCTTCTGGCAGCCTGAGAGCCCTCGGGGGGTGTCCACTTGCCAACGGGGAGCAGGCCTAAGCTGCAGTCAGACATCCTTATCATTGCTGAGGAGGCAGGAGAGCCTCCCACCACCACTGCTGTACTGGCAACTGGCAGCCTGGCTTGTGACTAAGCAGAGCTCCCCCTGTGGGAGTGCACTGACTACCAGGGGACAGCTCCTGCATTGAACGTTTGCCCCATGGTGGTCAGTGTGTGTCATAGTGATCAGTCATTCCCAGTCATTTTACTGTTAGGGTCAATTTGCATATTACCCTTTTATTATATAGGATAGAGGCCTAGTGCATGGGTGGAGGCCTGCTGGTTTGCCCTGAAGGGTGTCCCGGATCAGGGTGGGGGTCCCACTGGGGTGCCTGGCCAGCCTGGGTGAGGAGCTGATGGCTGTTTGCAGGCTGGGAAAGCCCCCCAGAGTAGACCCTCACCTCATGGGTGTGTGGCCAGCCTGGGTGAGGGGCTGAGGGCCGTTTTCAGATTGGCCATGCCCGCTGGCAACCCAAGCTCCCAGCCTCTCCTTTTTTTCTTTTTTTTGAGGGGCGGGCTGGAAGCAGGTATCTGGGATTTATTTATCTTCTATAATTGAAACTTTGTAACTTTGAGCAGAGCCGAGGGCTGTCCAGGTCATGCGGGAAGCTTGGCTTCCTCCATCGCCTGGAGCAACGCAAGCCTCCTGCTTGCTCCAGCTCCGTGGCCACCGCCATCTTAGTTGGGTTAATTTGCATACTCGGTCATGATTGGCTGGTGGGCGTGGCTTTTAGGTGTAGCAGAGTGGTGGAATGACAGAGTGATGGTTAATTTGCATCTTTCTCTTTTATTAGTGTAGATTCCTTCTGGGCTTTCTTCCTCCTTCTTTATTTTGTAAATATAGACCTTTCTTGGCTACTTCCAGTTCCCTTGTCTTGTGGAAATATACCTGTTGCTGCCTCCTTATCTTATGAAAATGTAACTGCACCAGCCTTCCTTGTGTTATGGAAATGTACCTTCTCCCAGTCTTCAGCCCTGTGCTTTTCCATGGACCCCAATTCTAAAAAATCCCTAAGCCTGCTATGTTCCCCCAAAATTTCTGCTTCAATAGGTCAACTATAAACCACTAAGCCATGCCAATCAGGCTAATTATAGTTTTTAAAAGCCATTGGAAGAAATAAATTTTGTGTGAACACAATGACACATGGCAGTACTGAAGTAGAAGCTTTTTAGATATGTCTAAACATGGAATAAACAATAAATTTATCTAACACATATTTTTTGAGAAATAAATAACACATTTTTGAGACCACACTATGTAAAAAATATTGTCTTGTGTATCTAAGAAGACACACTGTGGGATTAATGTTCTTATCCCCTTCCTGTGCTGTATAAAATTATGTGCTTGGAATACTTGAGAATTTTCAATTTCAAGGAGTAAACATATTAGAAGGACCCTCATCTGTTTGATGAGATGAAAAATTTTGCCATTATAATTATATAGTAAATGCATTAATTATCTGAGCCTAATTTTATATTAATATACTCAAACACTTTTGGTGTATTTGGTTTTCATCCTCATTTCTCTACCGTTTCAGAATCAGTAGTTAACTATGATCACTGTGTCATCAATCCTGGTTTTCTCCTACCACATAGATAACATCTGTGAATTTTCTTTGCCAGTGTGTCTGTTTCTCTCAAATCTCTTAGTTCCTCAAGGGGCTTCTACACTGTTTTCCCCTATATTTCTTCTACCAGCAATTTTATTATTAATCACAGCTTTAACTGTCAACTATATACAAATGACTTCTAAATGTAAATCTCTATCAAGGCCTCACCTCTGGGCAACATATCTATGTATTTGCCTGATATGCTGATAGTCCCTTTTGGATGTTTGAAAGACACCAAGGTGAACTCAATACTTTCAGGGTTAAACTCATTATCTCTCCCCATTACCCCGTTATTCTGACCCAGACTTCTCTATCTAAGAGTAACCCCATCTAGCTAATTATAAAAACTAGAAACCTCATCTCATCTATACACCTCTTATTTGATCCCTCACCAAATCTTCTCTTTTTATCAATGAAATATCCTCCTATATAATAAAAGCCTAGGTGGCATCACGTGTGACCTCATCACAAGATGTCCAGCACAAGATGGTCAGCACAGGATGGCCAGCAGGGGAGGGCAGTTGTGGACAATCAGGCTGGCAGGGGAGGGAAGTTGGGGGCAATCAGGCCAGCAAGGGAGAAGTTAGAAATCGATCAGGCTGGCAGGGGAGTGGTTAGGGGGTGATCAGGCTGGCAGGCAGAAGCAGTTAAGCACAATCAGGCAGGCAGGCGAGCAGATTGGGCCTAAACCGGCAATCAGACATCCCCCAAGGGGTCCCAGATTGGAGAGGGTGAAGGCCTGGCTGAAGGACACCACACCCCAATTTCATTCACCAGGCCGCTAGTGTTTTAAATAATTTTCTGTCTCCCCATCCATCACAACTACATAGTCCATATTTGGCTTGCTGCAAGAACTTTCTAAAATGCCTAGAATTTTGACTTGTCCACTTCCCTGAAACTATGTCATCTAGAATGTAATTAGAATTATCTTTTCAAAATGAAAGTGTGATTAATATGATTATGGCACAACTTGCCTTGATTAAAACATTACGTGACTTTCTACTTCTTGTACATTAGAAAACAAAATTTATTTTTTAAAATTTATTTTATTAAATTTATTGGAGTGACATTGGCTAATAAGATTATATATGTTTAAGGTGTACAATTCTATAATACGTCATCTGTATATTGTTTTGTGGGATAGAAAACAACAGTTGTTAACATGACTTGCAGGGCCCCTCTCCTACCTTTCTCTCCTAGTCTCCAACTTCCCTTTCAGGCACAATGGACTTCTTTGACTTTCTCAGATGCACCATAATGCCTCCTACTTGAGAACATTGACTTTTTTTTCCTGCATGATTACTCTTTATTTTATTTGTCTTATTCCTCCTCCTAGCAATCCTTAATATTTTTACTCATTTAACAGTTCTTCAAGGTAGATATCCCCAAGTTCCTTAGCCTTATGGTTTTATGAAACCATCTACCTTTCTATTGTAACATATTTGATGGTTAAACTTTTATGTTTTTTCAATATTAATCTCTGTTTTTCCCACTAGTCTATCCATAAAAATAGGGTCCCTATTTATCTGTTAGCTCACCATTGTGCCACCAATGCCTAGCATAGTTCCTAGCCAATTACAGGTAGCCAGTGTATTTATTTTTCAATTCTTACCTGAGGATATGTTTTTTTTGTTTTGTTAGTTTGTATTTTTAGAGAGAGAGGAAGAGAGAAAGAGAGAGAGATACATTGATTTGAGAGAGAAACATTGATTGTTGCCTCTTGAATGGACCTTGACCAGGGATGGAACTAGCAACCTGGGTATGTGCCCTGATGAGAAATCAAACCCATGACCTTTTGGTGTACTAAGTAATGCTCCAACCAACTGACCAACACTGACTATGGCTCCAAATTTTTTTGAATGAATGAATATATGGAAAATATACACATTCACTTATGCTCAATTTTGGTATACTAAACGATGTACCCTAGAGTCTCCATTCTACACAAATTAATTTATATGTTTGTACCAATTTGACTAAAGTTCTGATTTGGTAAAGTTTATTGCTAGAGTTTTGGCTTGTTTTTGTTCTCTATTAATCATCAGGTATGTCTCTTTTCTATATTCTTATATTTTTAACTTTTACTAGAAATAGTTAATATCAACTGATGGTGAAAAAACAATGGATATTTTTGTTGTGTAAAACTGTCAAATGCTAAACTCTGCATACTGAAAGAAAAAAAAAGCAGAAAGGTGAATTTATTTCAAGCTTGGGAGATTGGCTGCTGTTCTGCTAATTTATGGAAATAGCTGTAAATTCCTGTAAATTTAATTATGTGCATAATTTAACCATTTCCATTTTGTCTTTGAAATAAGTGACTGTATTTTAGTTTGTTTCTATAGAGCAGTTTCACTGAAATTCAACTGTATTTGGTTTTTTACTTAAATTAGTTTATTTAGATAATAAAATCTATACTAATAAAAGGGTAATATGCTAATTAGATTGGATAGACTGGACATCTTCCGGACGTCCTTCTGGACAAAGTCACGATGGCAGGGGCCAAGGCAGAGGTGGTTAGGGGCAATCAGGCAGGCAGGTGAGAACAGTTAGGGGCCATCAGGCCAGCAGGGGAGAGCAGTTAAGGGCGATCAGGCCAGCAGGCAGAGGTATTTATGAGAGATCAGGCAGGCAGGCAGAGAGGTTAGTGGTGATCAGAAAGTCAGGCAGGGGTGGTTAGGGGCCATCAGGCAGATAGGCAGAGGTGATTAGGGGCAATCAGACAGGCAGGGGAGCAGTTAGGGGCATCAGGCAGGCAGGCAGACATACCCCAAGGGGTCCCGAATTGGAGTCAAATTTCATGCACCAGGCCTCTAGTTGATTAACAAAACAGCTTTATAGCCCTGACTGGTTTGGCTCAGTGGATAGAGCATCGGCCTGCAGACTGAAGGGTCCCAGGTTCGATTCCAGTCAAGGGCATGTACCTTGGTTGCGGGCACATCCCCAGTAGGGGGTGTGCAGGAGGCAGCTGATCGATGTTTCTCTCTCATCGATGTTTCTAACTCTCTATCCCTCTCCCTTCCTCTCTGTAAAGAATCAATAAAAAAATATTTTAAAAAAATAGCTTTATAAAAAAGAGCCTGACTTGGTTTACTAATTTTGATATGGTATATATTAATATTGCCAGAGTGATTTTTTTATAACTTCCAAGGATATAATTAAAACCCTAATTACCTATATATATAAAAGGCTAAGTGACCAACCATACATCCACCTGACCATCCGACCAACCAACAGGTACATATGATGTGCACTGGCAATTTAAAAATAAACGTTGACTCATGCCCGTGCGATATTTGTCCCCATCTGACACTGGCCTCCCATTTAAATTAATTCAAAACAGTTTCCTGTGATGCCAGCATTTGCGATGACTATTAATAAATCACAAGGACAAACTCTAGACAGAGTAGGAATATTCCTATCTGAACCCATTTTCAGGATATGGTCAGTTATATGTTGCTTTCTCTCAAGTTCAAAGAGTATGTGACGTTAAAGTTAAAGTTGTAAATACTTCATCACAAGGGAAATTAATCAAACACTCTGAAAGTGTTTTTACTCTTAATGTGGTGTACAGGGAGATATTAGAATAAGTTAATCAATCTATCAGTCATTGTTTTTATCAATGTTGTTTTTATAACATGTTTTTGTTGTTTTTATATTATGTCTTTGTTGTTGTTATATAATGTTTTTGTTGTTTATATATCATGTCTTGTTGTTATGTCATGTTGTTATTGTTTAGTTATTAATCAATTTATATATTATTTTCATATACATTTTACTAATTTTCTTTCATCTCTGACACTTCTACTATAGAAAAAGGGTGAATAGCGATATTAAAATATTTCTTCTAATTAATTTCCTTTCAATGTCCATGAATCTGTGCACCAGGCCATTCGTGTTTAATAAATAAGTAATTATTTCAGAGCCTTTGATTAACTCAAGTTTTAGAAAAAGAAGTTTGAAAAAAGGGTGAATAACAATGTTGTAATGTACCCCGCGAATCACAGAAGGACGCCTCAAGAAGTCGAATTAAAGAGTCACATTTATTGAAATCTGGGACTAAGAGGGGCCATTTGCCAAATCTCATAGTGATAAGATGGTGGCAAAACCAGACTTATATAGGCAAAGATCACAAAGGTATTGATTACATCTCAAGGTTTGGAATGAGGAACCTGGTTTGCAAAAAAGCAGTTCACAGAAGCAGAATTAAGCATGTTAATTATAGTTTTGGGTCTCGGGGTCACTGAATTGACAGAAACACCTTATCTAGAGCCCTTGGGTCATGAGACCACTGAGTTGCCAGGAGCTCATTATCTGAGCCATCGAAGTAATTTAGAATAATTGCGCTATCCTGGTCTTGGGACCACTGAGTCAACTGGAACGCATTATCTGTGGCCACTAAAACAATTTAGGATAATTGTGCTGTCCTGTTTCCCATGTACAGAAGAATGAGCTTTCTAAAACCAGTAAGATAACAATCAATGGGATAGTCATTCAATTGAATGGGATGATGTATACAATTCAGAAAATCAAAATAACTTTTCTATTGTTAGAGTAGTTTCTACCTGAAATGGTTGCTATCATACTTCAACAGCAATTGGACACATACTATACACATAAACACATAGATAGATAGACAGAGATCGAGACAGATACATAGTCTAAAATATATTAAAGAATAGATAGAAACCATATTACATTTCAGAAATACTTAACCTCCCTATATCTAACTCCCTGATTACCCTGATTACCTCTAGAGACTAAAGCCTCAAGTTTATAAAGATTATTTGCTTTCAAGAGTAATAGATCTATTATCTCTCCTTAGCAGAAACATTTTTTTAAACAGCCAAATACACACATCTTTAGAACTACAATCATTGTCAGATATGTTTCTCATTTTTTTGTTTGAAAATAATTTATTCACGTTTTACTTATAATACTGCTTTAAAGTCTCCAAAATTGCCCCACATATTATAATTTTGACTAAAAATGATATGATTCATTTTATTTTATTAAGGAAATACTAAAAAAAACCTATAGAGGGTTGAACAAAATTACATCTAGCTAAACTAAGGCCACGTAGCCAAGCAAATTAGCCTTGTTTGAGAAATTAGTATTCCTGCATTCACAGATAGTCTCCATTTTAAGCACTTTACCTGTTCAAATATTTCATTAATATCTCCAAAAATGCCTCAAACTTTTTATGTAATTCCCACCTCGCTAACATCAAAATGGGTTTAATGATTCTGGCAAAGTAATTCCCAAACAAATGGATGGCCTAGCATTTGTTCATGGACAGCTGAAAAATGATGGCCTGCATACCGCCATCTGGAAAGATACATGTAAAAATATTTGACTTTACAGAAAACACTTTAGTTTAATATCTCATCTGAAGAATCTTTATGCCAAGTTCATTAACTAAGGCAACACTGCCAAGGTATTTTGAAACTTTGGTAGTTTATACATTTCACAACGGCAAGACCAATATCTTTATATAATTTTTTAAATTGCATACTTAAAAAATATATTTTACTTCAGATGATTTAGTAACGTAAGTAGACAGAGGTCATCAATAGTAAAATAGAAAAAAATGCTCTTCCTTTTCTATTAATTACCCACTATCCACATATAGAAACACAGTAAAACAATTGAGTATTACACAAGTAGTGAGCACATTAAGTTTGAATATTATACTTGGATGGTGTTATTTTGATCCTATTAAAGTTATTTTTAATGTAAGCCCCATGCATCTTAAAATGAATTTGGTGAAAACAGTATATTCTTTTGGTTTAGAATTTAATAAAGGAAAATTATTTTTTCTAATTATAAAATATCTCAACACATTTTACAACACATTATAAGTAATAAAACAAAATAATTTCTAAACTGTTAATGTTAACATGATTGTGGCTCCTATGAATTACAATATTAATTCTTACTAAATAAAACTAATATAAACTTGACTGTTGGCATTATTTTCATATAATCTTGAACATATGGGCTAATAGGGAGAAAGACCAATGCTCTGGGCATATGATGCAACTATTTAGACCAGGAAGGAAACAAATGTCATCAATCTCATTCCCAAGAGGTTGTCCTTACATTTTTCTTTTTTTTGTTGTTGTTGTTAATCCTCACCTGAGGATGTTTTTCCATTGATTTTTTAGAGAGTGAAAGGGAGGGGGAGAAACAGATAGAGAGATCCATTGATGTGAGAGACACACATTGATCAGTTGCCTCCCACTCCCATACGCCAGAGCCAGGGATCAAACCTGCAAGGGAGGTACATGCCCTTGACCTGAATCGAATCCAGAACCCATCAGTCCTCAGGCCAATGCTCTATCCAAACTGGCTAGGGCTGTGCTTACATTTTTGAAGTGGAGTATCAATATCTCTATTTTTGCTTCCAGACTCTAAGTATGATGGAACAATGAACAACTTTGCTTTCTGATCACACTAAAACATGTAATTTAAAAGCAAATGTGAAATATTTAAAATTAAATGTTTTTTGTTCCTTATTTTTACAATTTCTATCATATATCTGATCTTGTTTGAAATTTAAAATTCCTTGGTTTTTAGCATTTGTCACTTTTAGTAAATGTTTTATGTGTGTCTGTGCATGTGCATGGATACACTGCTTATTTCATTTTCCCTTGAGCCTTTCATTAGCACTTTTATATTAATATAACTTTAGATTCGTGTTATAGTTATTTATAATTTAATATTTTATAAAATAAAAATATATAATAAAGATATTTTAATATACTATAAGATGCATATTTATTTGAAAATATGACCATAGTTTATGAATATAACTATTAATGTTTACATATATTATTTTAACTAAAAAATGAATTCACAAGGTAAAATGTTATATATAATACCCTGAAGTTCTGAGAGTTTCCCCCTGTCTCTTGTTCCTATATCTAAACAGTAAGTGTTGGAGCTATGATTCAAATAAAGGCCATTATATCAAAGTAAACATTTTCGTTAAACTTGAGGGAACAGTTCTATTTCCTATTATACCTTGACATAGCTAAGAGATGGTAAAAGATTCAATGGTAAGAGAATGTCTAGTTGATTGGCAACCTAAGCCAGCATATTGAAATGGAATTTTTGGACTAGAACCCGGATTCTTTGTCCACCAGAGTCAAAGAATGAATCCATGGACAGAGAGTAGTATAGTGAAAGGGCGAGGGCTATGCCCTCCATCTTGCCCCAAGGTTAGGGCTACACCCTCCATCTTACCCTGGATCCTCCATTTTTGGGCAGCCATGTTCTCAGCAAGGAGCGTCTTCCCAGAAGCCCAAGCCTCTGCTAGCCATACCCAGGATTTCTTTAAACTAACCAATGACAATCAAGGAAAGTGCGCACCATAGATATGACCACATCCTGTGTAACAAGACACCAACTTACGCCCAGCCAATCGGCAGGGTCCACAGTCCTCTCTCCTCCCCTTACTCCACTCCCCTATAAAACCCCTCTTCACACAGGGCTAGCTCTCTCCTGCTGCTTGCCGCTGTGTTGGTGAGTGTGGTCAGGGAGCCGAGCTAGCTCGAATAAAGACTCTTTGCTTTTGCATCGGACTCGGCTGGCTCCCTGGTGGTCTTTTGGGGATCTTGAAATCTGGGCATAACAATAGCAAAGGTGAAAATTTATTGAAGAACAAGTAGAGTCTCCCATGTGGGGAGAGGGAAAGAGTCCCACAGAATGGACTCCCACGTGGGGAGGGAGAAAGGGTCCCACCCTGTCCTTTCTTCCACAGTTTATAAAGGCTGCAAGTCCCTGTGTCTGGATATCCCCTCTGAAGGGCCACTATAGCAACTCCTGAACTCAAAGGTCAAACACCACGTGGGACATATGATGCCCTCCTCCCTCATTGTTCTTTTCTTTCTGGCTTTCTTCCTTCTTCTTTATTTTGTAAACATAGACCTGTTTGGCTACTTCCAGCTCCCTTGTCTTATGTAAATACAACTGTTGCTGCTCCCTACACCTGGCTTTCTTATGTTATGGTGATATACCTTCTCCCAATCTGTAGCCCTGTGTTTTTCCATGGACCCCAATTCTAAAAATTTCCTAAGCCTGCCTATATTCCAGTTCAAAAATTCCATTTCAATATGAAATGGAAAAAAAAATCAATTATTTTATGATTTCTACATCCTCTAGCAATTTTAAGCACACATAAATACATTATTTTCATATTTCAAATTAGATTTGGGAAATCCTAGTACATCCTTAAGATTCACAATGCAAATATGCATTTTAAAAGATTCTTAGGACACAATTCTCCATGGGATATTGCACTTCTGAATATTTTGTGGGAGTTGGCACAGAATGTCTTTAATCTGAACCATGTTTTCAAGTATATTTGCATAGTGAACAGCCTTGAAATATAGAAGCAAAAGAGAAGCATGTTTATTGCCCATTACAAAAAAATTGAGTTTCCTAAACTCAGGGTTCCTCTGTTGTATCACAACCCACTGTATGTGCTGACTTCCTCTGGGCCCATACGCATTGCCTCCATAGACATAAGGACAAGGGGAACTGAAGCAATATGCTGATGTTCTTGTTGCCTGATGTGCCATGAGTAACAATGCCATTTGTCTCTGACCCAGGAGTCTCATGATTTCTGTAGCATCCATGAAACTATTGCATGCTGACTTGTTGCCTTTCAAGTAAGGTAAAGGCTTAGACCTTCACAGATTTTGAAAATGCTCTTCAGTTAAAAATGATTTCCATTACTTAAACATTTCCAAATGTCTTCATACATGAAACTTTTTTAACCTGCAATGATCTATATATATAAAAGCCTAAGTGACCATTATGACAGAACAACCAGAATGAGTGGAATGACCAGTCACTATGATGCGCACTGACCACCAGAGGGCAGATGCTCAATGCAGGAGCTGCCTCCAGTTTGCAGTCCCCCATCACCTATGGGGCCTGCCAGCTAACCTCCCAGTTCCTCCCCCTGGCTGACAGGTCCCAATCGCCTGTTTGGGGTTGGCCCCTGCCTGGAATAGGGAACCGGGAGTGGGTGGCAGTGGATGTGGATGGCAAGGGAAGGAGTAGGGGGAAAGGGGGAGGGGAAGGGTGTGGAGGTGGGAAACCGTACAGTGGTGGTGTGCAGGTGGCAAGGGAAGGAGGAGGCGGGTAGGTGAGGAACCATATGGTGGTGGTGCATGGGTTGCAAGGAAAGGAGGAGGTGGGAAAGCAGGAGATGGGGACCCTGATCGGCCCTGATCACCAGCCAGGCCTAGGGACCCCACTCACGCATGAATTTTGTGCACCAGGCCTCTAGTTATTAATATTCCACAAATTCAGTGTACAAAAAACACTGAGATATCCTGATCTAACAGTTATGTAGTAAGCATTTCAACTAAGTGATCTTCCAAAATACAATTTGGTTTGATAAAGCACTTAGACGATTGTATTAAAATTTATGTTGTTTTCACTAAATTCAGGCTTTCCATTAGCATATGATTTAAGATACCTCCCAGTACGTGTCTCATCCATGGTTGATGGTTTCATTTTAGCTAACCATAAACAATATAGTCCTATTTTTTTTCATTCTGATTACTGGCAGGGCTGTCATGGAAATATAGGTTGTGATATATATATTTAGAGGAAGGAAGGTAAAATATAATGTAACAAAAACATGTAGTTAACTTGATGAAAACAGGGCAATGACACAAATGAAAATATAATTTGGTGATGCTAATGTACTGAATTCAATTCTGCGATTTTCACAATTAAGGAGTGTGTTTCGTTGAAAAATAGAATTTGTCTATGAGATTTTACTTACTAAGTAGTATGATTTTTATTAGAGATCCTATTCAATATTCACAATGATATTCTCAGTTTATAAGTTGTATGTACAATGAAGACATGACAAAAAATAAAGTATTTTGCCAGCAACCTCTGCTCATGACATTTTCTTAATTACTACTATGAAACTGTTCTTAGCACATGAAGCATATACTTTTGTCAGATGAAATAAAACAAAATGAACTTGACAGAAACTATTTTAAAATTAGGGCTTCTCTGAAGATGTGACAGTTTCCTTGGTGGTGCATCTACGACAACTCTGTGAAGAGATGCAATCATTTGGTTTGAAATTGCCTGTCACTCACTACTCCCCTGCCCTATTAGCAAACTTTGATTCTTCTCTTACTTTTAGTGTTCCAAGATATATTAGAATTCTCTTTTATAACATTTTAAAACTACGTAGTAAATAACATATATTGACAATTTTTTGTAAAAAATATTTTTTCAAGTGATACTGAATTTTTAGACTGGAACCCGGATTCTTTGTCCACCAGAATCAAAGAATGAAGCCACGGACAGAAAGTGGTATAGCAATGATGAAGATTTATTGAAGAACAAGTACAGACTCCCACGTAGGGAGAGGGAAAAGTCCCACTGAGTCCCTTTTCTCCACAGCTTATAGAGGCTGTAGTTCCTGTGCCCTGATATCCCATCTGATTGGTCAATATTCCCCTTGAATTGGTCATTATAGCAACCCCTGAGCTCAAAGGTCAAACCTCACATGGGACATGTGAGGTTCTTCCCCCTCCTTCCTTATTGTTTTCCTATTCCCTTTGGGCTTTCTTCTTCTCCTTCTGAATGAAGGGCTTCCTTCTCTTTATTTTGTAAATATAGACCTTTCTTGGCTACTTCCAGTTCCCTTGTCTTATGTAAATGCAACTGTTGCTGCAACCTTGTCTTATGGAGATGTCACTGACCTGGCTTCCTGGTGTTATGGAAATGTACCTTCTCCCAGTCTGCAGCCCCTTGCTTTAACATGGACCCCAATTCTAAAAAATCCCTAAACCTGCCTATGTTCCTGCTTCACAAGTTGTTTATCTAAAATGGTGTTAGTTCTCAGATGGTTTATGAACATAAACAGGGCCCTTGTTCCCCAAGTGTTATATTGTAAATCAGCGAGCTGAACATAGACGTCTTAATAAGCCAAATTAATTAGGAATCTTTATTGTGCCGACGGGCTCAGAGGAATATTGTTTCCAGAGTCTGAGCAAAGCAACATGGACGGAGTTTTCCCTTTATAGTTTTCTAATATCTTTGTTGCAAGTTTTCAAAAGAGCTCTATGTATGCTTAGCAGATATCTCACAGGAAGCCTGTAGCCTTGAGTACAACACGGTTCAGTAGCTTTGAGTACAGATAACTAAAAGACACTTGGAATAGGGGTAGCTAGGGACGGCAGTGGAGCGGCTTGCAAGGCCAGACAGTAGAGCTTATGTTCCCTACCATTAGAGCAAGCATGTGTTACAGAAGCCAATAATAGCAGAATTAATTCACAGAACGAAGGACTGTCTATGTCTTGTGGAAATTTCAAACAGCAGTTTTTACAGAATAGAGGTTACTATGCTTCACAAGGCCGTCCTTGTCAACTATCTAGGAGGGAGATGATACTATTTATCAAAATGTTCAATGCATTTTTACTTTAATCCAGGAATTTTACTTCTATTATTTATACTTAAGGTATACTAACCCAAGTGTGCAAACATACATGTACATGATGTTTTCACAATAACTTTTGTTATTAAGGGATGAAATAATCATATTTTGGAAACTGCATTTAGTAAACAGCAATTACTGTTTTATAAAAACCATCAACATTAAAATCCAACATTTAAAATTGTATAGGACTGTGTAAAACTATTATGCCTAAAGGCCAATGGAGAAAAGTTACACATCTTTTTTCAGAGTCTGGCCTTCCTCATCATAGCAGCTATCAGATATCAGGATACAGGAACTACAGCCTCTATAAGCTGTCGAGAAAAGGGACTCAGTGGGACTTTTCCCCCTCCCTACGTGGCAGTCTGTACTTGTAATGAGAAGTAATACATATCTAGATTCTGTAAAATTCATAAAAATAGCATTATTATCTGGAAATATATTAATCATGCTATTTCAATGTAGCCTCTAGCAGTAATGCTGATAAAAGTTTCAAAATGACTAAGGTGAATTTGAATAGAAACTAACCTTAGAAGTTTCCAATAGGATTTTTGAGGCTAACAGGAGGCAGGGAGACAAACTTTGGGAATTCAAGGTATGTCTTGCATTGCTTTAGATCTGCCCTGCCAATAGGATCTGGTCTAGATTGATATTCTGCAGAGAGCAGCAGTAGTCACAAAATTTGCTCACATCCTCAGAAGCAGAACAGTGCTTGGCTGCACATATACTTTCAAGCATCACAAGAGCCCTGATAGCTTTCATTTCAACATTGGTTCAAAGATGGAAATCTTTCATGTACTTTGCACTTTTTTTAAGTTGTCAAATTGTTGGCATACTGTCATAGCCTTAGGACAAAATGGATTCTTAAGCTTCCTATTTATATATTCCTCTTTAACGGATATTTTTACCCAAGAAAGTAGGAGAGAGAGAGAAAGATATACTTTGGGGTCTATTAAACTAGACTGGGAATATAATGAGGGCAAGATATTCATCTTATACAACTTGGTATGTTCTAATATATACATGCCAGGCATGTGATAGATTTTCAGTATTTTTTCAATATATATTTTTTAATAAATGAATGAATAAATCTGAATTGTTTTTTATGTTGAGTTTCCATGTTGATCTCATCTTCAATGATATGAGATTCTCTCTTTCACAACATTTGTACATATATGTAAATATGTTAGTTTTACATATGCATATTAACACATGGGTACATATGTGTGTATGTCTCTTTCTATATAGGGATAACCACATAGTAATAAGTATATAATAATAGTATCCATATATATATAAATATATATATATATATATATATATATATATATATATATATATAAAGAGAGCGAGAGAGAGGGTCATTTATTTTGATATATATTCATCTATTCATTTATTTAATTATTTACTCAATAAGCATTTACATCAAATTAGATTATGAGGGTAATACAAAAATAAATTTGATCCTTGAATTAAGATACTTGTCATTCATAAGCTTATTCATTTGACCTGCTCATGGGATATTTATTATCATTTACTACCCCTGAAAACCAGTTCTTTTTAGTTCCAGTGTTTTATCCCTTTAAGCTATGGCTTCAAGTGGGAAGAATACTTGTTTCAAATATGTTTGGATACCAACTAATTTCTAAAAATGACATTCTGCCCTGTTTCTACAAAAAATCACATTTTTAAAAAGATGAGAGATACACACAAACACACAAACATATATTTGTAATGCTTTTTGTTACATAACTATTTAAATACTCTCTCTCTATGTGAAATGATTTGGAAAACATGTTAGCCAGGTTGGAAGGAAATAAATCTACAACCCCATCTAATAAAGAGGGAATATGCAAATTGACCATCATGCCATCACAAACATGGCGGTGCCCATAGCCATGAGATGGTGGCGCCTAGTGCCCTCAGCCCCACAGGAGTCTCTCAGTCCTTTCAGCACAGCCAGCAGGGAGGCAGGAGCATGGTGTGGTTGGATCCGCCCTCAGCCCCCCAGCCTCCCAGGGCCAGACCAATGTGCAGGCAAGCTTCAGATGGTGGCGGCTCAACCGCCCAGGGCTGCCCAAGGCTCAGGTGACCAGGGCTGGCTGAGGCTTGCGCTGCTGGCATTGGCAGTAACAGAGGTGTGATAGGGGCATCACCTTCCCCTGATCACTGGGTCGCTTCCCACCCCTGAGGGCTCCCGGGCTATGAGAGGGGGCAGGCCGGGCTGAGGGACCCCCCCTCCAGTGCATGAATTTTCATGCACTGAGCCTCTTGTAAGTAATATAATCACCAAGAAAGTGGGACAGGCTGTAAAATGGAACATATTCTCAGTTTCAGAAAGACTTATGTTATCAAAAGGACTTTATCAGTTTAAAGAGGAAGGATATTAATATTCACAGATTTAGTAAAATATCCCATTATGGGATAAGAAGTTAAATTAAATAATGGGTTTTAAACAGCTTTACTAACAATAAATATTGTGAAACAAATTAATCATAGTTCTGCATACACTATTAATTAGGGAAATATGGTAATCTAAACGTAAACAAATATGTAAAACAATGTTCAGCCATTGCTATGAATTTGGCCTCAAACATTATCATCAAACATTATTTTGGATTCAAAAGATGAGCAATGGAAGATACACTTAAAATCAAGTTTTATAGTAAGAGGATAAAACCAAAATAGTTTTACAGTAGCTAAATATAAGACAAAAATTAGATATCTGTTTTTAATGCATGAAATGAGTGTGTTTCCTGGTAAAAGCTACAGAAAACTAGAAAGCCCATAGGGGAAAGGGATCACTCTTTTGTAATTCAAAGACAAGAAAACAATAGTCTTTGGTGAATCAGAAATCAGGAAAGAGAACATTACGTCTCTTGATACATTTCAGACTGCTCCCTCATATTCATGCAAGCCTTTATATATGTGAAAAAGAACTCAATTTCTTTATACAGTCAACTGAATGACAAATAGCCGAATGGAAAACCTCTCCGGACTCTGGGAATTACTAATAACAACTTGGTGACATAAGAGAGAAAGCCAGCAGAAAGATAATTGTTATTTTAAAGCAAAGTTCCCCAACTGTATTCTATGAAACAATGAAAGTTCTCTGAGATTAATAGATGTCACATGAGAAAAAAGTATTCCATTTGGGAAAATCCACATTTTATATTTCTCCTGTTGGAGATTTCAATAGTGCATTAGTATTTGAAAGCTGCCATAATCTATTTAGTTTTATTTAACTTAGCATAGCCTAAATTTATTTTCACATTTTTCTTTTTTTTTGTAAAATACCCCAAAAACGCCCTTTTAGAAGGCTGCTCAAGACTTGGAGGAGAATCTGCTCCATTTTATGGCTTCCAAAAAGGGTCCATAGAAAACTGCTACATTTGTCTACATAGAATGTTAGCTGTCCTCACTGTCGACACATTTTAATTATTTTTTGGCTTCCACTATTTTTGTCACCCTTTTAAGGGTGTCACATTTGACATCTGATGGATTTCCTTGTAGCCTGCGTCACTGGAACCTTCTCTCAGCTTTTGCTACCTATATTCAGAGAGCAGGTACTGAAAGATGTCAAGAGGCAGAAGGGAGCCCAACCAGCGTGGCGGGGTGGTTGAGCATGGATCTATGAACCTGGAGTTCAGGGTTTGATTCCCAGTCAGAGTTAGAAACATAGATGAGAGAGAAACATCGATCAGCTGCCTCCTGCACATCTCCCACTGGGGATGTGCCCACAACCAAGGTACATGCCCTTGACTGGAATCGAACCTGGGACCTTTCAGTCCACAGGCTGACTCTCTACCCAGTGAGCCAAACCGGTTTCGGCATCCTCACTATTCTTGAATAAAGTCTGATAATTAGAAAATCAGATATGTTCAGGTATAATATTTCAGCTTCACAAAAATATTTTCAGTGTATTGTATTTTTACATAATGTCCTTAACTTTCATTAGAGTATTATAAAAAGAACCATACAACATAGACTAATGTAAGAATAATCATATGAATTACTTCACCCTCCTTATTGTTAAAATGTTGTTGATTGCATTGTGCATTATGGTATTGCTCAAGAAATTAAAAAATTGATTTTAGACTTGGGTGTTTGGAAAAGTTTTGTTTTTCCCAAACAACTGTGGTTCTTCTTCCTTTCGGAAAATGTCACTATGGAATTGACTATATTTTAACCTTATTTATTATTATTTTTGCTTCAAAATTAGAAGCAACATTATAACTACTAATATTTTAGTCTACTTGTCTAGTTAGTTGAGTTCTCCTCTCCAATTTTATATATATGTGTATATATATATATATATATGTATACACATATGTATATATATATATGTGTGTGTGTATATATATATATGTATATACATATATGTGTGTGTGTATATATATATATATACATATGTATATATATATGTGTGTGTGTGTATATATATATATATATATATATATATATATGGAGAGAGAGAGAGAGAGAGAGAGAGAGAGAGAGAGAGAGAGACTTGTGTCCTGATCATTTTCATTTATTTCCTGTGCAGTAATTATCCTGATCTCTTTCAAAATAAAACAAAACAAAAAACAGGCTAGTGTTACAGATTTCTCATAAAATGAAGAGTTTCAAAATATCACAGGATAATATTTTATTTACTGTTCAATGAAAAAAATAACCTCTAAACTGAATCAGATGTGCAAAGATAAAGGTTGATATTCTTTCCCTCTTTTTCCTTTTCTTTTTTTATCCCCCAGGAATCTCTCAAATTTTGTTATAATTGCTTGATTCTTGAAAATGTGTATTTCACATCAATTCTTTTCCTGGCTCTAATCCCCAGCTCCTATTTTCTTTCTTTCTTTCTTTCTTTTTTTTTTTTTTTTTTAACTTTCCTTGGTATTGTGCATTTCGTTAAACTCAGTTATATATATTCAGGCTGCTTTGGGGCCTGTTGGTTCTGTTCCTTCTATGGCTCCGGAGGGTATCCTTCCCACCACTGAGGTATGAATTCAAATACAGGATTCCTGCTATCTGAAAGGAGAGTGTTTCTATGAAACCCTTTCCTAAACCAAAATGGCGTAATATGAAGAAGCAGTCACCTAAGACGCATCTTGCTAATGATGCACAAAATAAATCAAGACAGAGCGGATGCTCAAAGACACAATTCAAAGCTGTAGCAGCGATGCTAAGTGAAGTCCCCAGGGAAGGAGCTGGTGGGGCCACTCTCCCTGCTCTGGGTGCATGCTGCTGCCTCTAATGCAGAATGCTATTTGGCTCTATGCTCTTTTTGTTGTTGTTTAAGCAAAAGTCCTCTTCAAAATCCTTTTTGTTAGCGAAAGTAGACACTAATATTGGTCTTTCCTAAAAGCCAAGTGACGTAAACCAAACTTTGAAAAAGCAGAGATAACGGTATAATTTTTCTCCTTTCACCCTAACTCAAATCCCTTCTCTGAGGGAGCAGCTCCCAGAAACTGCTACTGTGTATCCTATTTACTGTTCCTCATAGTAAATTTTAATACAATTTGAATGCATATTTACTTTCTGTTTCTGCCACTTGATTATAAGCCCCATAAGGGCAAGGATTCTATTGTTCTGGAATCCAACACGTGGAATAATGCCTGGTGCACAATTTTTTACAAAGTATAAATTCAGTACAACAGTTGTGTTTCCTTAAATGAGAAGAGCCCACTGGTTTCACTGATTTAAAAACTCATAGACATAAGCTCCATTTCTTCTGAGAATTGCCACTCAATGGAGGATCGTTATCCAAACAGTTTCCTTCATCCCAGCCACATTTCTCTATACAAAATTAGAAGAGCAGCACATATTCTCAGGAAAGAAAAAAAAAAATTAGTGTTCTTTCCTTACCAAAATACACTTATAATCATTAAGGGACATGTAAAATTATATTATTGTGCCCATATATGTGGTACCATTTAAGTTTCTAGATTGTTTTTAATAAAATAAAATTGACAGATTCCAAAAGCTGAATTACAACTCTCTTTGTGGTTAACCCAAACCACTACGGATTAGACGATAGTGGCAGATGAGATTTTATTTCCATCTAAATTGAATCCTTGGTTAAAATGCCTATTCTGTGGTCATCTTAATGCCTAGAGAGGAAAAAGAAATCATATATATATACTGGCTAGCACTAATGATAGGGATAAAGGAACAAAATAGCACAGGCAGGTTCAAAGGGGGAAAAACCTGGCCATCATCCAGTAATATGGCCTGGAAATGTGTACAGTCTGATTTTCACAAGATCACTTCAGTGATGGATAGATTCACATCTTCAGTTCAAAAAACACATAGAGGTGTTCAAAATTATTGTCTTTATATGCAAATTATACATTATTTTATTTATATATTATTGTAGGAATAAAGCAACTTGACCACTTCCTGAACTACTAATATTCCTATAAATAGAAGTCTTAAGGGGAACTTTGTGTTTCCAGCAAAAGTTACATGTGGTAATGAAGTGTGGGATTTTTTTTTTTCCCTTCAGATATTATTTTTCCACAAATTGTTCTGTGTTTGATGTGTGGCAATGCTGACTATGGCACATTTCTCCCTTTGCTGGCGTATGTGTACAAATTTGTAAATGCTGAGGCTTACCTCAATTTTATTTTTTATTTTTATTTTTTTACTAATCTACTTATTAGCCTTTTGAAAATTCTTGAGGCAATAGATTGGGCTTTTTAGGAGTACTCTGAAAGCAGGAAGGGAAGATCAGAACTCTGTCAATAATTTTGTTTAGTCAAATTTGACTTGAGGTATAAAAAGGGAAATCACCTAAAATTGCCAGCCAGAGATTATTAACTTAGTTTCTGAGAATTTCTGTTTTGGTAGCATTTCAAATTCAGAATATCAAGTGTAGAGGAGAAATTTAGAAAGTAAAAACAGAAGATATAAAGCAATACTTTCTAGGATCTGGCCCTAATTAATACAGTTATATATATATATATATATATATATATATATATATATATATATATATATATATATATATATTTAACTGAGAGGAAGGGACAGAGATAGAGAATTAGAAACATCGATGAGGTAGAAACATTGATCAGCTGCCTCCTGCACACCCTCTCCTGGGGATGTGCCCGCAACTAAGGTACATGCCCTTGACCGGAATCGAACCTAGGACCCTTCAGGCAGCAGGCCGATGCTCTATCCACTGAGCCAAACCGGTCAGGAACAGTTCATTATTTTTTAAAGGATTTTCAACATTTTATCAAAGCCATTTTTTCAATGTTGAGGCCCTTGCTCCACTGAGCTGTGCAGCTGGGGACTATGGAGCTGAAGCAAGATACACTGCAGCCTGTCAGTTTCAGTGACAAGGGAGAAGCCGCTGCCAATATGCTCCTCAGGTGCTGCCTGCCTGGTCTTCTACTACCGAACTGTTTCTTTTGCTAATTTCTTATATTTCCTCTAGAGGCCCAGTGCACAAAAATTCATGCACTGGAGGGGGGAAAGGGAGGAGCCGCCTCAGCCCAGCTTGCACTGTCTCACAGTCTGGGAGTTCTCAGGGGATGTCCTACTGATGGCTTTCCTCTGCAGGAAGCGACCTGGTGGGCCGATCAGGATCAGGGAATGGTGCCGCCCCCATCACCCTGCTGCTGCTGGCCTTTCTCTAGGAGATCAGACCAGCGCCTCCCTCATCACCCCACAGTGGCTCCACTGGTGTCCTCCCTCTGCAGGAAGAGACTGGGAGGGTCCCCCAATCACCCCTCTGCTATGGCTGGTTGCCTCTGCCCCCCGCCCCATTGCCATTCCCTCCCTCTGCCTGCTGGCAAGTGCTTTGGCTGTCCCTGTCCCTAGCCGACTGGTCGTTCTGCTATTCAGTCAATTTGCATATTATGCTTTTATTATATAGGATGATAGGAAGGAGAAGGGTCGTCATAATTTTAAGTAGCTTCTGGCCAAGCAGAGAAGATATCCTTTGAGTAGAGGCCTGGAGGAAGGGAGAAGCGACTGGAACCCAGGGTACCAAATCCCAGCAGAGAAAGCATCAACGGCAGAACCTGGAGATGATTTAGGGATATGAAACAGAGTAAGTGACCTTCCCAATGAAAATTGCACTCTTGCTTCTCTTTGCTTTATTGTTTTCTTTGTTAGTTCATTGTACTTTGTAATTGATGCCATATCATCTCATTTTTCTCATTTCTATGTGTTTTTTTTTTTTTTAAATCATGTCTCCCCTCTCAGGTGAGGTCCATGAAGAAGAATGTATTTTCTGTTCTACTGAAAATCCCAACTGCTTAGAAAAGTACCAGCACTAGGCACAAAAAAATGACTTAATAGATTGAGTTAATAACATATTAATTGATCTATATAATGAAGTGACTACATAAAAGTAGTGACACATTCTGAGGCCAAGAAGATCAAAATTAAAAAAACACAAAAATTAAGAATATGTTTGTATGTTATAACAGCATCTTCGACACCCATATCAATTAGATAGATTAGTTAGAGAATGCTATGAAGAAGCTGCTGCAATAGTTAAAATATTGAAGTGATTAGCATCTTTCAATGAGTTGCTGTATTTTTTTCTTTTCATTCAATTATTCATTCAAAACAATGATTATCTACTATGTGCCTTATATATACCTATGGATTTAAGTAAATAAACAAAATAATATATTTTTTGGTCTGAAGTCTAAATGTATATAGTAGGCAAAAAGGGAAGATTTCTGGTACTGCTTTTTTTAATTTCAAAATAAATTCTATCCACAATCTATGTTTACTGAAAGAAAAAAAAATCAAACATTTCCTTCTATTTGTTCCTTCTGTTTATCTGAACAAAATAGAAATGCATGTGCACGCGCACACACACACACACACAAACACACACACACTCTGCATCTGAGTATCAGACTGCAGAGGAGATTAAGTGCTAAAGAAGTCAAGGATGAAAGTTAAAGCAAAGTGCTAAGACTTAGACTTTAGCGAAAATGTGTTAGAAGTAGAGAAAACAAGGGCAACACAATTTTCAAATTACAGAGTCTCAGAAAAAGTTAGAGCATTCTGAGGCAAGAGAATAAATTACTTCAGGACTTCCAGACTCTCATTTGCCTATCTCTAAGGAAATACAGTGTGTAAGGAAGTCTGACAACTGGGCATTCTGCTGGAGTTACAAAGGATGTGAATCTGGCCCTATGTCTTTCATTCACACAAAATATATTTTTATAATGGAGAGAGATCTAAGAGACACTGTGCCTGGGAGAGCTGGAAACCTGTACCCTATTAACATAGGTTAGCAGAAATGCACCATTCTAGTGTCCTGGCATCACAGAGGGAGGATGCTGTCTTGAGGCAAAGTATATTTAGAGATACTTTTGAAGTTTGCTTGATATCTTCGTAGTGCCTAAAAAAGCCAACTTTATATAAAATGAGGGCTGGAGTTACTAAAGAATTATTTGAAAAATCCTTTGAGGGCACAAAGCATAATTTACACACAGCAACTTGGCTATCATAATAATATTAAAGCAGACCTGTAAGTCACATAACCACATTAAGCACTTACTTTCACTAACAACTTTTCTATATAATCTAACAGTTCCTGGTTCTTTCCTCCTTTCATTCCTAACCTATGAATTACATGATTAAATTCTTAATTCACTTGAAACATCACTATTATCTGCTCTGTTAATTTAATCAATAAGAACTACATTTATTAAGTTCATACTGTAAAATGTATTTCCCCATCCCATTATCATCAAGAAGTCAGCATTGTATTATTATTACACTGAAAATTAGTTGAATAAATCTATATATATAAAAGGCTAATATGCTAAGTGTCCCTCAGCTCGTTGGACAGGTTGCTATGATGCACACTGACCACCAGGGAACAGACACTCAACACAGGAGCTGCTGAGCTGCAGTGACTTGGCACCTGCGGTTCTTGGGTGACACATCCTGAAATCAAAGAGAAGGGAGCCTGATTCCTCATGAGGCCGCATAATTCCACCTTTGGCCATGGGTTATGTTGTTGCTGGGGCACTGTAGGCCCCAAATCTGGTTTACTGCACACTTGCGTTTGCATTCCACACCCTGCAGGACAGCAACTTTGCAGAGTGCACTCTCACACTCCGGGACCCCACGGGGGATGTCGGAGAGCCAATTTCGGCCCAATCCCCATAGGCCAGGCCAAGAGACCCCCACCTGCCAGAGGGACCCCCCTCTTACTCTGCAGATGCTTGGGAGAGACTGTGGGAGGTTGGCTCCAGGAAGTGTCCAGCCCATCTTGCCCAGTCCTGTCCCACCAGCCACCTTCTAATTAATTTCCTTTCAATGTGCACAAATCCATGCACTGGGTCACTAGTGTTATATAAATAAAATATTAATTTTAGTCATTTACTATTTTGCATACCACATTATTTAAGAAATTTAAAAATATTTATATACAAACTAATGTGATTAAATGTAATATACAAGTAATTGAATTTAGCTAAAATAAAAAACAATTTTATAAGAAAGTATTATTCTTCATTAATCAACCAACTTGATTAAGCAACAGCAGAATGATTGATTTTTTAAACATTTTTCTAACTTACTTTGGCATTTTTGAATGCTATAATTAAAATTAAATTTTGGATATGTGCTTAATATAAGTTAGGCATTGAAAATAATATAGTTTTTAGTAGATGCCATATAAGTTGCTACATTTAATTATTTGTGAAAATAATTGACTCTATAATGTATTTTCAATGAACATTTTATAGAGTTCATCTCTCTTTCTTAATGAAGAGCTTAGAGAGAGGAAAGGCAGTTTTAGGGAAGGGGGTCCATGGAAGAGGAATGCGTACATGATGAGCAGAGACGACTCCAAGCCACTGGAATGTTTATCTTACAAGAGGAGGGGGAGCACTGAGTGGGCTGTAAAACGTTGAGACTGATACCATGCAGGGAGAGTGACTGCCGGGAGCCGGTCCATCCTTGCTGTTTCAAGGGACCTGGCATATATGGCATACTGTTCTTGATATGTTTGCTCACCTTCTTGGCACTAGTGTTTTAACCAAGGTCACCTCTCTGAGAAAGGTTGTTTCCCCAGGTAGGGATTTTCCCCTGAAGTTAGGGAGGGAATAAAACCCCTCAATTAAGTGCCAGGTGGGTAATTAATCACTTTAACTATGAACAATCATGCTTAAGCTACATAATCTTTACTCCCTGGAATGGAGATAAGAAACGCCCTAACCTTTGGAATAGAGATTGATAGGATTGAATCAACTGGTATAAATACAGATGTAACAAGACAGCAAGACACAGAACTTAGAAGACAGAACCAAGAAGACAGAACCTAGACACAGAACCTAGACACAGAACCTAGACACAGAACCTAGACACAGAACCTACACAGAACTTAGAGACAGAAGAACTTCGCTGGAGAGAACATGGCAAAAGATCCTGGACAGAAACTGGAGACAGAACCTAGAGACAGAACCTAGCGAGAGAACATGGCAAAAGATCCTGGACAGAAACTGGCCACAGAACCTGGCTACAGAACTTGGCTGGAGAAACTAGACAGAACCTGGCTGAAGAACCTAGAGACAGAACCTGGCTACAGAACCTGGATAGAAATTGGCAAGAGAACCTGACTAGAACCTGGTGACTGAACCTGGCTGGAGAACCTGGACAGAAGCTGGCTGGAGAACCTAGCGAGGGAACATGGCTACAGAACCTGGCTGGAGAACCTGGAGAACCTGGCTGGAGAACCTAGCAAGAGACCATGGACACAGAACCTGGCTGGAGATCCAGACCAGAATTTGGCTGGAGATCCTGGCTAGGCTGCTGATCAACTGAATGCTGTCTCCGTGTCATTCCTTCTTCGCTGACTCTGTCCACACCTTTGGGGACCCCTGGACCTGCTGGGGCTGGACCCCGGCAAGTGACCAATTAGGAAAGCACAGGGGACATAAATTAAGAAAGAGTCCAATTAGAAAGTATCATGTTCAGAAAAAGAAGCTACCAGCATACATTAACCAGTAAACAAAGAGACTCAAAGGACCAGGTTTTTTCCATTTGAGAGAGAGAGAGAGAGAGAGAGAGAGAGAGAGAGAGAGAGAGAGAGAGAGAGAGAGAGAGAGGTTTTCCCCCTTTGGGGACCTTTTGCTACACGGGAGTTTATACACGCTTACAATAAACTTCCACATTTTTGCTAAAAGTCCTTTAGTCCACAATTTTTTTAAATATTCTTTTTTCCCCCCCCTTTATTGATTAAGGTATTACATATGGGCCCTTATCCCTAAGCCTCTTTGCACTTAGGTGAGAGGAATTGGATCCACACAGGGAAAGGAAGTTACTTCCCAGCTGAGGAACTAAACAGCTAATGGTCTTGTTCCATTGTCAGCCTCTCTTCCTCTGATGTGGTGACCATAAAGGCTTTTTGGTGAGACAGAAAGTCAGCAGAGACAGCAGAGACAACAAGAAGCAGCCAGGATCCCCAAGTCACTGCTCTAAGAGAGCGACCCTTGAAGAGGCACCAGACCAGCACGAGGTGTGAGAGACAGATACACTGTTGTCATAAAACGTCCTCCCACTTGCTTGCCTATGCTCCTTCAATGAAGTTAAGGATACAATTTGCGTGCATGTGAATTGCTTACCTGCTATTAATGATCATAATATTAGTTTCCACATATTGAATGCATAACCTGAAAAATCTCAGAGCAGTGACCTCTTTCTACAGTAATTTCAGTTTCAGAAGATACAGGTTTCTTTACTTGAATTATAGTCCTTTTTTTTAAATGGAATGAATTAAGATTTTCTTTAAAAGTAAGAGGAGTAATTATCTATTTGTTGGTTTAATGCAAAACTTCTAGGAGGATTGTGCTGAATTATTATTAAAGATAGCAAATCAAGTAAGAGATTTCTCATTTTGGTTGTCAAAACACATGAGTGATGGATGGCAATGTTTCTTTTCCAAATTAACTTACTCTTTTGTTTAGCACCAAATAATTAGTTTACATAAGAAGACACACACAAAATAACTATTAGAAAATCAAGTAAATGAGAAAGAGTGAAGAATAATTCATTTACTAGTGTGGCATGTAAAGTAGAGGGCTAAATAGACCACAATTAAGAAAAAAATGAAAGCTGAAGCCTGAATTGTCCAAATGTGTATCTCCAGGTTTATTCCCTCCCTTGAAATCAAGCCTCTTATAATGAACTGCCCACTCTCAGCAAATGATGCCACCTTTTACTCAGAATACAAAATTAACAATCTTCCCTTACTGTTTTATTTTTTTCTTCCTGCTCCACTACATCCATAAATCCTGATGGTTCTAGTGTCAAATTTTATTCTGAGTCTGACCACCTCTTCCTACTTTTACTATTCCCAATGTTGTGGCAGAATGTGGGAGAACGATCAGCCAGCACTCTGAGGGAGGAAAGTTTAACCTTTATTTCGAAGATCTGCTAGTCCAGGGGAATTCCGGATCCAAAGCCTGAACTGAACTCCTGGGGAGGCTCTGACCTATGTATCTCCTCCTGTGGCGGCCCCTGAGGGTCCCTGCAGCTCCGCCCCAGTCAGTCAGAGTGGGGAAGTAAGACTACAGTTTTAACCAGATACTGAACTAGGTCACAAGCCCCCCGCCCCCCTTTTCCTTTTCACCGTCAGTTCTAGGCAGAACAACGGACAGCCAAAGGTGTTCATTTCCTAATCCCTGGGTATTGTGGATGTTAGGTTACCTGGCAAAGAGGACATTAGATTGTGGATAGAATTAAGGTTGCTAATCAGTAGACCTTAAGAGGGGAAGACTATCCAGGATTATTTGGGTGGGCCCCATGTAATTACAAGGGTCCTTACACATGAAAGAGGGAGGCAGAAGAGGGAGAACGAAAAGAAAAATCAGAAGGAGAAATACTCGACTGGACATTGCTGACTTTGAAGATGGAGGAAAAGTCCAGGAACCAAAATATGTGAGTAGCTACTAAAAATTGGAAAAAGCATGGAACAAATTCTTCCCTAGAGCCTCCAGAAGGAATGCAACCCTGGTGGTACCTTGATTTTAGCCCATTGATGCTGAAACGGAATTTTTAGACTGGAACCTGGATTCTCTGTCCACCAGAGTCGAAGAATGAATCCACGAACAGAAGACAGTATAGCAAAGGTGGAGATTTATTGAAGAACAAGTACAGACCCACACATGGGGAGAGGGAAAGAGTCCCAAAGAATCGACTCCCACATGGGGAGGGGGAAAGGGTCCCACTGAGTTCCTTTTCCCTATGGCTTATAAAGGCTGCAGATCCTGGTGCCTTGATATCCCCTCTGATTGGTCACTATTCCCTTAGACTGGTTACTATAGTAACTCCTGCGCTCATGGGACATGTGAGGTTGTCCCCCCCTCCTTCCTTATTGTTTCCCTATTCCCTTTGGGCTTTCTTCTTCTTCTGGATGAAGGGCTTCCTTCTCTTTATTTTGTAAATATAGACCTTTTGCTGTTCCCAGCTCCCTCATTCTATGGAAATGTACCTGTTGCAGCTTTTCAGCTGCCCTATTCTATGGATATATACTTTCTGCTACTCTGCAGCTCTGTGCTTCCTCCATGGTCCCCTTAATTTCCAAAATTTTTAAAACCTGTCTTTTTCACCCACCCAAAATTCCTGTTTCAATGCCTTTTCAGGATTTTGACCCTGAAGAACTAAACCTATATAATAAAGAGGTAATATGCAAATTAACCCTCATGCCCTCACAGGATAGGTGCCTATGACCAGGCCGGCAGGGGGGTTAGTGAGGGATGACCAAACGATTAAACAAGCAGGCTGTGTGGGGCAACCAGGCTGGTAGGAGGGGCAGTTATGGGAGACCAGGCTGGTGGTGGTGGGTGCAGTTGGGGGCAACCAGGCCAGCAGGGGGGGGGGGCAGTTGGGGGCAATTAGGCTGGCAGAAGGGCAGTGAGGGGCGACTAGGCTGGTGGGGGGGGGCAGTTAGGGGCAACCTGGTTGGCAGCAGGGGGCAGTTAGGGGTGATCAGGCCGGCATGCAGAGGCAGTGAGGGGCGACTAGGCTGGTGGGGGGGGGGCAGTTAGGGGTGATCAGGCAGGCAGGCAGGTGAGCGATTAGGAGCCAGCGGTCCAGGATTGTGAGAGGGATGTCCTATGGCCAGTTTATGACCAATCCCCAGGATCAGGCCTATACCGGCCATCGGACATCCCCCAAAGAGTCCCAGATTGGAAAGGGTGCAGGCTGGGCTTCGGGGACCTCCTCCCCCCGTGCATGAATTGCTTGCACCAGGCCTCTAGTTGATAATAAATGTCCATCATTTTATGCTGCTAAATTTGTGGTAATTCCTTACATCAGCAATCAGACACTAATATATCACCCTACTTGAACTATTATCTTCACTACTTCAATAGCCTACTAACTAGTCTCCTTAATTCTATTCTTATCTCCCTAATGTAACCACAAATTAACATTCCAATTAAGTGATAAAAGGCTGTGCATTCCCTTTTTTTTTAAGGCTGCTGCTGACCTTCTGGCTTCTTAAGGAGTGTGTAAATAAAGCCTCCATGTCATTTTCTTTTATCTAGTCTCTGTCTTCCAGTTTAAAGGAAGGCTGTTCCGGGGGAGGAAACTATGCTGGCCAGCTGCAAGCCCACAGGTGTCCATAATAAACTATAAACTCCTGTTTGAAGAAAGATAGATAAATCTAAAAAGGGGAGCAGAACCTTGGGAAGCAACATTCCATCAGCCCCCACCCCTTCCTGTACTCCCCTTTCTCAGGAGAAGCATCACTTTGTACTTCCTTTCAGCTCCCCCTCCCTTTATCTTCCCTTTATTGGGAGAGATGGCTTGCTCCCCCTGGTCTCTTTGTCTTGTCCGCCTCTCCATTCCTATGAAAACTTTGGCCTGCACTGAGAGAGGTGAGATAGGTTTTTGAAGACTGGGTAAAGTACACTGCGCTCCCCCAGAACAGCCTTCTTTTAAACTGGAAGACAGAGACTAGATAAAAGGCACTTAAATAAACCTCTTTCCCTTTTCATCAGCACTTGTGTCATGAATTTGGCTTTACTTGCTGCAGGCAACTGAACCTGGATTCGTTAACACTAAGAGTCTGTGGTCTGCAAAGAAAATTAGATGATTGTTTAAAAATGTAAATTGTGTACTTTTACTTACCCCATGTTGGGGAAATGTCCTGAGGTGTACTGGAACCTCCAAAGGAAGACTGGGTGGGGAGACCAAAGAGGTTGACAACTCCAGAATTAAACAGTTTATTAAGGGAATTTACAGACAGAAGCAGAATCTTGAGCAGCAACAAGAATGTGGATTTCCACACCTAAACAGGGTAAGGGGCTTGATATATATAACCTCTAGCGGTGCTTGTAGCCATGGATGTGCTTGCTAAGAGCTGAATATTCCAAAGTAGTAGGCAACCTAATGCGCCTACTTATTGATGTAAAAAACATTCCTTTCAGATGATACAAGCCCACCCCTCCAGGAAGCCATTCACTGAGAGCAACTTGCTTATGATAGCATATAGGTCAAGTCAAGAACCAGAAACCATTTGCCTAACACTCATACCATACAATGACTTTATAATATAATCAAGAAATAAATAAACCTGGAATTCTCATCCTGACTACAAGGCCTTCCTCAGTTAACTTCTCTGTTCTTATTTCCTCTCTCTTTCTGCCTTTCTCTTTTTATTCCATCTATCAGGTCTTCTGTCAGAATTTAAAGCATTCCAAACTCATTTCTGATTCAAAATCTTTGCTTTTTATATTCCTCTGCCTGGAACACTCCAGCCCAAAAATTCTATATGACTGGATCCTTTTTCATATTCCTATCTCTTATTAAATATCACCTTTTCATTAAAACCTGTTACCACCCAAGCTGAATTAAACCTGTTCTCTCTGGCCATTGCATTTCATTTCCCTCAGTGGACTTAACAATACTGGCAATCACCTAGTTTATTTTGTGATTTATGTTAACTTGTTTATTCCCATATCCCACACACACAAATAATGTAAACACTATGAAAAGAAAAACGATGTACTTTATCATTGTGATAATGATACTTACAATAGCATCTGGCACATCATAAATGCTGCATATATATTTGTTGAATGAATGGAAATATTTAGTAAATTCAATTAAGATTTTAAATATTAAGGTCATACACTATTAAACACTAATACATATTTCTTCTCAGTTGATTAAGTTCATGAATTTTCCTACTTCAAAGATACATATTGTCACTTGGTACATCAGGATAGAAAGTGTGTGTCTCATAACATGATCATAATTTACATAGCAGATTTTTCTATTCACAATAATATTTAAGTTTCTCTCATCATAGAGAGTTCAAAAAAGAACTAATTCAATTTTGGGGCAATGATTTTGAGTTATTATTTCTTTCTTTCTGTATATAATTAAATTCTTTCTGTGATGAAAGATATTTCTAGGTTACATGCCATCAGAGTCTAAAATTTACACTGTAAAGCAATAACGATGAGAATAATTCTAGCATAGATTTCCATGTATGGCCTCCATACTTCTCTATTGTTGGAATACAGAAACATTTTTCAAATGATATTAAATTGAAAATTAAAACCCATAAAAATATTTAAAACTCCTAATAACAATAATCTGTCATCCATTATCAGCATGGATATAACAAAATATAATCCATCCCATCTATAATGATTTTATAGATGGAAGCTAGTACAGTAGACACTTTTATGATATCTAATAATTTTTGTGAAATTTCATAATAAAATTATTGAATGAGTATACTCTCTACCCAAAGAAAAAATGTAAAGCCACAGTTTTATATAGGATGAGATACTAAAAATAAATTTAAATTTAACATAAAATATAAAAATAGTAATCTTAATAATTATATTCTGCAATAAAAATATCCACACAGTGTCTAAATGGAGACATATACATATGCATTTAGTAAGTAATAAAATTCTGATGTGAATTTCAATTGGACTTTTTCTTCTGGAACTGAAAATAATTTTAGTATCCTAGGAAGAATAATCATGACTAGATATCCAATATATTTTAAAATAATTGACGAGAGGAAAAAAGACTTGTACTACAGATAATAATGCTCACAATATTGTAAAATATTAGCACTTAAGGAAATAAATCAATGCAAAAGAGTATAATATATAAGTAGAATATGTATGAGTATTAAAATATGATTACAATAAATTTCATTTTATTGAAAAAATGATGAATGCTGTTAAAAATTTAAAAGAAATCAGATAATGTGTCTCAAAATGAGCACTAGATAGATTATAAACCTGATTTTAAAAATTAAGTATAAAAGTAAGATGATAAAATATTAGAAATAACAGGAGGATAGTGTGTAAACTTTGGGGTAGGAAAGAATTTCAAGGTTAGAAAGAAAACTCAGAATCCAGAGTTAAAAAGGAAATATATTTAATTACATAAAAATTTGGAAAAGATAAAAGTTTCTATTTCTAAAATAAACACAGGAAAGCAACAGTCTCAAAACAATATTTTCAGCCCATGACAGCACCCAAAAATTGGTAAAAAGTTTTTTTTTTAAAGAATAAAAGGACAAATAATATAAAAATAAAAAAATATACAAAGAGGGAAATACAAATTATAAATATAAAATTTTTCAGATGTATGAAACACCTCTCTAGGAGTTAAGGAAATGCAATTCAAGAGAGTCAATGCAGAGGTGAGAAGTGTGGATGGAGGTGGAAGAGGGCATAGAGTGAATAGATGGTGATGGAAAAAATAAAATTGAATTAAATATATAAAAAAGTCAATGAAATTTTTCACTTAGATTGGGAAAAATCATAAAGATGGATCATATCAATTGCTGTTGATGATGTGGTATGCTAGTGCAATTGGGAATTACTATAATTTGTAAAATAAAATAATAAACGTTTGATTCAACAAGCCACTTTTCAGATAATATTCCATAGTAATGAAAAAAAAAGTGTGTGTGTGTGTGTGTGTGTGTGTGTGTGTGTGTACAGCATAATTGATGATAAATAATTGGGGGAAAAATTCCTGAAAACCTATAAATAAGAAAATGATTGAGTGACTCTTATAAATACATAGAGTACATACATAGTATGAAGTACACCGTAGCCATTTAAAAAGTGAATTAGATCTATTTGCATTGACCTGGGAGAAAGTTCATGACATCATGTGAAGAAGAAAAAATACATACATTGCCACATAATAAATAATTGATAAAAAGATAAATGGGTAGAAAAATAAATAAATAGACTGGTAAACATGATTTAATTTTCTTCAAAATACAGAAAAAGTCTGTTGCTTTATTGTTTTAAAACATCTCTATCTCAGAGGGAAGAGAGGAAGGGGGCAGGAAGAGATTTAGCAAAGAACTTGTATGCATATATACATAGCCTTTGGACAGACAATAGTTTGAGGAAGGCCTGGGAAGGGGCAGAAACTAGTGGAGGAGGGTAATGGGGACAAAAAAAAGAGGGGGTGGGGGACATCTGTAATACTCTCAACAATAAAGATAAAAAGCAAATCAAACAAAAAAAAATCTCTAATTGCATTAATGAAAGCATGTAAATTTTTCACAAATAATTATTTTGGGGAAGAGACTATAAAGAAAGGAAATATTTTGAAAACAAGATATATCTCCAGATGTACTGATATATCTTTGTGGTTTTGACTTGAACAAAAAATTCTAAGGTTTTCACCTTTTCTCTTCTTCTTGTTTTGAATAAGGAACATTCATTTTCACTCCCACCATTTTATATGGTGTGTGTGTGTGTGTAAAGTATGAGTATAGATAAATAATCTTTCATGTTTATAGGTCAGTGGACCCATACCTAGCACGAAGTTGGTTACCCAGAAAGCTTGGACCTGAGCAAGAAGGACTTGACAGGAAGATAGGTTGCTTCTCTTGGGAAACTTCAGAGTATTTTCTAAGTGTAGAAAGAAGGACAAAAAGATATTTGGTGCCTGAAAAAAGTGGAGGGTAGCAAAGAATTTGAACAAATATTCCTTTTGCAAACTGTTCTTAATTAGGTTTTCATTGAGGAATTCTATAAGAGAAATATATTTTTTATAGAGATGTTGGCAAGAAATTTATTAGTGAATTTCTCATCTTTTCATGATGACCCACAAAAGACTTTTCCTTGTGCTACCAAAATTTCTACTTCTGAAGATAAACAAACATGTCTTTATTGTTAGCCAATCTATGAATCTTGTAATTTATATAATTTTTAAATTACATTAACTTGATAAAAAGTTTACAGTAAAATTTTGAATCAAATTTATATTTGTATAGGATTTTTTCACTTTCAGGATTTAAAATGGTTTGTTTTATATTTAATCTTCATTTTCACTTAACACGGCGTTTTAAAACTCATATGTTATTCAATGGTATTGTATGATTAGAACAAGTTGAACCAAGTCCTTTATATAATGACTAGAGGCCCGGTGCACAAAAATTTGTGCACTCGGGGGAAGGGGGGTCCCTCAGCCCGGCCTGTGCCCTCTCGCAGTCTGGGACCCCTCGGGAGATAACGACCTGCTGGCTTAGGCCTGCTCCCGGGTGGCAGAGGGCAGGCCCAATCCCTAGGTGCAGCCCCTGGTCGGGCTCAGAGCAGGGCAGATTGGGGAGTTGGGGCGCCGTGCCCTGTCATGCACAGAGCAGGCCAATCGGGAGGTTGTGATGCCACCCTCAGTCATGCTCAGGGTAGGGCCAATTGGGGGGTTGGGGCACCGTCCCCTGTCACACTCAAGGCAGGGTCGATGGGGAGATTGCGGCGCCACCCCCTGTCATGCACAGAGCAGGACCAATCAAGGGGTTGAGATGCAGCCCTCTATCACCCACAGAGCAGGGCCCATCAGGGGGTTGGGGCGCAGCCCTCTATCACCCACAGAGCAGGGCCGATCAGGGGGTTGGGGCACCGCCACTCTCACACTCAGGGCAGGGCCGATGGGGAGGTTATGGATCTACCCCGTCACACACAGAGCAGGGCCTGTGGGTGGGGGGCGGTTGGGGCGCCACACCCTGTCACACACAGAGCTGCAGGGTGATCAGGGGGTTGGGGAGCTCCCCCGTATCAGGCACAGAGCAGGGCTGATCAGGGGTTTGGGGCGCCTTCCCCTGTCAGGAACAGAGCAGGGTGGATAGGGAGGTTGTGGCCCCACCCCCTGTCACACACAGAGCCCCAGGGCGATTAGGGGGTCTGGGTGCTACCCCCTGTCACGCTGATTCCGGTGCCAGGAGGCCTCGCGGCTCTACTGATCCCGGTGCTGGGAGGCATATTACCCTTTTCTTATACAGGGTAGAGGCCTGGTGCATGGGTGGGTGCTGGCTGGTTTGCCCTGAAGGGTGTCCTGGATCAGGGTGGGGGTCCCCACTGGGGTGCCTGGCCAGCCTGGGTGAGGGGATGATGGCTGTTTGCAGCTGGTCACACACCCTTCAGGGTGGGGGTCCCCACTGGGGTGCCTGGCCAGTCTGGGTGAGGGGCTGAGGGCTGTTTTCAGGCTGGGGGTGACTGAAGCTCCCAACCACTCCCTTTTTTCTTTTTCTTTTTTTTATTCTGGGCCAACTTTAGCTTTGAGGCTTGGCTCCAGCTCTTAGGCCTCCGCTGCTGAACGTAGGTTTCTGGCCTTTGCTTACAGTGTTGCGATCCTGCTGGCTGAAACCCTGCAGACTAAAGTAGGTTTCTGGTGTTTTGTTTAGCTTCTATATTTGTTACATAGTTGCTTAGAGTTGCAGCTCAGAGGCCTGCAGCGGCAGGCGGGGAATGTTGGAGTCCTCCGTCACTGAAGCAAGCAAGCCTCATGTTAGTTTCAAGCTGCCTGGCTGCCGGCCGCCATCTTGGCTGGCAGTCGATTTGCAAATCGCCCTGATTAGCCAATGGGAAGGGTAGCAGTCGTACGCTAATTACCATGTTTCTCTTTTATTAGATAGGATTGAAAGTATGAATAGACAAATAAAAGCCAGTACTTTTGTGGTCTGTGATTAAATAAAGGCATACAATGTTGGATGCTGTCCAAAGGATACAAAGATATTTATTAAAACAAATACCAGGAAAGCATTGGTTTGAGAAAAAAATATTTTCTTTGTAAGAACTTATTAAAATTGAAGAGTAAAATTCTCTTTAATTTTACAATCATTTACCATTTTTTAAAGGAGAATGGGCATTTAAAAATGATTATTTAGTATTGCTATCTATCGCCCTTTGAATAGTTATATTAAATCACTGCCTTGTTGAAAGTAATAATTCATTCAAGTAGCTTAATATATATCAAATGTCAAAGTATAAAATAAATTAGAATTAGGTGGTCCTTAAAGATTCTTATATGATTTAAGATCAATGATAGATAGATAAGATGATAGATTAGATAGGTATATATTGATATATATATAAAACATGTGGGGCCCTTTCTCTCTTTCCTCTTCATTAATATATCTTTGGAAATACTACTTGTCGAACAGTTGTCATTTCCTTTATTGAGGCACATGCTTAGTTTCTGGCCCAGATTTACAGAGGATCAGTGAAAAGTAGAGACATGGTTAGGAGAACAAGATTTTGCCATTGGGCAGTGAGGGGGCCATAGGGAATTTTGTGTGATAATTATTTTCCCAACGCTGTGTGTTTGAGCCTTTATGAAAAGATGAGATATTTCTTTATTGGTTTTTGACACTGAAGTCTTTTATTAGTAAAAGGATTAAAAATAAATCAGACATGTTAAAGGAGATAGCACACAATCAAAGTGAAGACTGCACTAAACCAATACTCTTGGTGTTAGAAAGTCCTTAATCGATAATTAGTAATTAAATAAAGATGAAGGAAGTAGTTTGGATTTAATTAAAGCTACATGTGTATTTAAGAAAAGCATTTACAGGGAAGAAAGATAATTTATTTTCAATAGCATTCATTTCAAAATAAAATCATCTTACCGGAAAGAGGACTATGTGTTTCTCTCTCTCTCTTTTTTTTAAATATATTTTATTGATTTTTTTACAGAGAGGAAGGGAGAGGGATAGAGAGTTAGAAACATCGATGAGAGAGAAACATCAATCAGTTGCCTCCTGCACACCCCCTACTAGGGATGTGCCACAACCAAGGTACATGCCCTTGACCGGAATTGAACTTGGGACCCTTCAGTCTGCAGGCCGACGCTTCATCCACTGAGTCAAACCAGCTAGGGCCTCTCTTAATAATGTATTTAAATGGGTAGAAATAATCAATCATGATACTGTGGATGATTTCAGTTTGCTTAGTGTAGACAAGTGGTCTGCAAACTACGGCCCCTTGAGTGTGGCTCTTCCACAAAATACCACGTGGGGGCGTGCATATACAGTGCTATTGAAACTTCATGGCCACACTCAAGGGGCCAAAGAGCCGCATGTGGCTCGCGAGCCCCAGTTTGCCGACCACTGGTGTAGACCATCTTGTAAAATAAACATTTTGTAACAGTTCATAATTCCATATAAACCTTGGAGAACCAATATTTATTTTCTAGTAAGATCAAATAATGAATTATATAAAATGGATCTGATAAAGGGCAGAAAAAATAAGTAGTATATATTCAAAGAATTATAGTATGATTTTTGCAATATTATATTTTATTTTATTTTTTTTAAATATATTTTATTGATTTTTTACAGAGAGGAAGGGAGAGAGAGACAGAGAGTTAGAAACATCGATGGGAGAGAAACATCGATCAGCCGCCTCCTGCACATCTCCCACTGGGGATGTGCCTGCAACCCAGGTACATGCCCTTGACCGGAATCGAACCTGGGACCTTTCAGTCTGCAGGCCCACGCTCTATCCACTGAGCCAAACCGGTTTCGGCTGCAATATTATATTTTAAAAGTATATTTGCTATATTTGTTAGTTACATTGAAATATGTATACATATTTAAGTAATTGATAGTAGGATAAAAAACATAAAATCATTTTAATTTATCTATCTATGATTTAAACATAAATCATAGATAAATAAAGTCTAAAATGAATAATTTTCAAGGCAACCTACTGAATGGAAGATATTTGCCAATGTTACATTCGATAAGGGGTTAACATCTAAAATTTATTTAACAACTCAACACCAAAATAAATAATCCAATTAAGAAATGGGCAGAGGACCTAAACAGACACTGCTCCAAAGAGAATATTCAAGTGGCCAATAGACATATGAAATGATGCTCAGTGTGGAAGCATTTTTCGCAGCCTGTTGAGATCTTGCTTCCAGGAGTGTCCTCTGTTTGACTCAAATAAACTCACAGTGTTTCTACAGGTTTGGACATCCTTATGTTGACACTGTAATATTAAATAAAGTATACAATGCTAAGAAAACAAAAAACAAACTCTAGCCAGTTTGGCTCAGTGGATAGAGTGTAGGCTTACTGACTCAAGTATCCAAAGTTTACTGGTCAAGGGCATGTAGCTCAGTTGCAGGCTCAATCCCAGTCCTGGTTGGGGCATGTGCAGGAGGCAACCAATCAATGTGTCTGTCTCACATCTATGTTTCTCTTCCTGTGTCTCTCCCTCTCCCTTTCACTCTCTCTAAAACTCAATGGAAAAATATCCACAGATAAGGATTAACAACAACAACAGCAAAAAGATGCTCAATGTCACTAATCATTAGAGAATTGCAAATTAAAACTACATTGAAATATCACCTCATACCTGTCAGAATAGTTATAATAATAAATCAACAAATAACAAGTGTTCCCAAGGGTGTGGAGGAGGGAACCCTCATGAGCACTGTTGGTGGGAATGCAGATTGGGCCAGCCATTATGGAAAATAGTATGGAGGTTTCTCAAAAAATTAAAAATGGCACTGCCTTAAGACCCAACATTTCCACTTCTGGGTATATAACTGAAAAACCCAAAACATGGAATCAAAAGAATATATGCACCCTTATGTTCATTGTAGCATTTATTTAGAATAGCCAAGACATGGGAGTAACCCAAGTGCCCATCAATAGAAGAGTGGATAAAAAAGCTGTGGTACATATATGCAATGGAATATTATTCATCCATAAAATAGATGAAATCTTACCATTTGGACAGCATGGATGTATCTAGAGTATTACAGTAAGTAAAATAATTCAGTCAGAGAAAAATAAATACCATATGATTTCACTTATATGTGGAATCTAAAGAACAAAATAAATGAACAAACAAAATAGAAACATTAATAGATATAGAGAACAGGCTGACCATTGTCAGAGGGAAGGGAGGTTGGGAGGCTGAGGGAAAAAATGAAGAGATTCAGAAATACAAATTGTTAGCCACAGAATAGTCCTGGGGGTGTAAAGTACAGCATAAGGAACATAGCTAATAATATTTTAATAACTATGTAGGGGGGACCACTTTGTGAAGTGTATTGTACACCTGAAACAAAATAATATTGGATGTAAACTACAATTGAAAAATATAAAATGAAGAACAAACAAAAATATCCATTTTCTTACTAGTTTTGATCTCATTGGGCATGCAGATTTATTAAATTTAAGGTATAAGATTAAACAATTGTTCATATAATATATTTGTATGTAGCAATCCAAAACATGTTTCCATACTTTTTGTATAACAGGAAGTTTGTTCGTTTATTATCTAGAAGCTGGCATTGGGTCTGGCACATGCTGTCATTTTGAAGACTGATGTTTCCAAACAATTGACAAGATTCTTATTAAGCTGAGTCCACTGTTCAATAGAATTTACCTTTTGAATAATATATCGGGATGGTGCCTTTGCACTGAAGATCTATTACATGAACAATTCAGAAGTATGACAGCTCTAATAATGTATGTGGTAATTCATCAGGAACGTTGTTTTGTTGTATTTCTCAGAGTTCTTCACTTGCTGAAGAAGAATGAGACTTAGAAAACGAAGTGGGTTAAGCGTCATTGGAAGAGTTTGTCAGTCATTAAGAAGTCTGTAGAGTATTTCTCTGACAAGGAAGCTAAAGCAGGAGTTATAAAAACTCTTATAGGAAGCAAATGAGGCGGTATCATTTCCCCAATGTACTGTACAAATGGCTGAAGGATGGAAATATTTCAAGTAAGCATAAGAAATTTAGGTCAACGTACAACATCTTTAGCACCTAATAATTTATGCAGAATATCCTAAATAGTAATAATGGAAGAAAAAATACAAAAAACCTAGTTCCTATCTATGAAGAACATTTAGTCCAATTAAGGAAGATACCTTAATTAAATTATAGAAATAAACAATGTCGTATCCATTTTTACAGTTGATCTATAAACTGCCTTTTCTCATATCCTATATAATAAAAGGCTAATATCCAAATAGACCAAACAGCAGAAGAACTGAACAACCAGTTGCTATGATATGCACTGACCACTAAGGCAGGATGGTGGAGCAGGTGAGCGGGCGTGCCAGACCAAGGTGGGACACTAGTCGCAGTCATTGAGGCGAGCCTCTGGTGGTTACTGAAGATTCTTTGCTCCTGTGTGTTGTAGTCCCTCCCGGCACTCGCACCTCCTGCTGGCACTGGCCTGCTTGCACCTGCTGAAAGCCCTGGAACCGTTGCTCACACCTGCTGCCGATGCCCAGCCCCAATTGCTCAGCGTTGTCAGTGTGTGTGAGCAGCGGCTGCCGCCCCGATCTCCCCTGAGGCCTTCTCTACCTCCCCCTGATCCTGAGGGGCGATTTGGGCAGCAGATGCTGCTTGCACCCACTGCTGGCACTGGCCCCAATTGCTCCACGCTTTCAGAGGGTGTGAGCAGGGCTGGCTCCATCAGCGCATGGGAGCAGTGGCAGCGGAAGCGAGGCTGCCAGCAGACAGGAGACTGGGGGCCATGCTGGAGGAGCCTGGTGGGGGCTCGGAGGATGGGCCAAGACCCGCCCCCGTGCGCACTGTAGCCCCACAGCCCACAGTTTCTTTCAAGGTGCAAAAATTTGTGCACTGGGCCCCTAGTTTTGAAATAAAAAGCAATACTAATTCTTAAATAAGACCAGGAAGACAATTATTTTTGTCTGTGTAGCTTTATTAAAAAAATGCTTAGCACACTAACACTTTTATTTTTAAAAAACATAATTTCTTTTACTTTTCAATTACAGTTGGCATTTAATACAATATTAGTTTCCGGTGTATAACATTATAATTAGATATTATATAACTTATGAAGGGATCACCTTGATAAGTATAGTACCCTTCTGACACCATACATAGTTATAACAATACTAGGGGCCTGGTGCAGCCCAGCCTGCCCCTCTCACAGCCTGGGAGCCCTCAGGGATGTCCTACTGACGGCTTAGGCCCACTGGGAGTGGGCCTAAGCCGCAGTCTGGCCTCCCTCTGTGGGAGGTGACCGGGCTGATCAGGGGAAGGCGCAAGCCCCATCACCCTGTTGCTGCAGCCATTGCCAGCCATTACACCCACCAAGGTGTTTTCATCAACATGGACTCCAGTCCCTTCACCACGAAAAAGTGACAACTTTCTTTAGGTATTTTCAAGATGTGTCTTTCATAGGATATGACATTTCTTTCTTTCTTTCTTTCTTTCTTTCTTTCTTTCTTTCTTTCTTTCTTTCTTTCTTTCTTTCGTTCTTCTTTCTTTTTTTATCCTCACCTGAGGATATATTTCCATTGATTTTTAGAGAGTGTGGAAGAGAGAGGGAGAGACAGAGAGAAACATCAATGTGAGAAGGACACTTCGATTGGTTGCCTCTTGCATGAGCCTTGACCTGGGCCCCGGCCAGGGAGGAGCCTACAACCTAGCTACATGCCCTTGATCAGAATCAACCCGGACCCTGTGTTGGCAGGCCAAGTCTCTATCCACTGAGCAAAACCAGCTAGCGCAGGATATGACATTTTTTGCTGGGAGCCGGTCCATCCTTGCTGTTTCAAGGGACCTGGCATATATGGCATACTGTTCTTGATATGTTTGCTCACCTTCTTGGCACTATGTGTTTTAACCAAGGTCTCTGAGAAAGGTTGTTTCCCCAGGTAGGGATTTTCCCCTGAAGTTAGGGAGGGAATAAAACCTCTTAACTAAGTGCCAGGTGGGTAATTAATCACTTTAACTATGAACAATCATGCTTAAGCTACATAATCTTTACTTCCTGGAATGGAGATAAGAAACGCCCTAACCTTTGGAATAGAGATTGATAGGATTGGAATCAACTGGTATAAATACAGATGTAACAAGACAGAACTAAGAAGACAGAACCTATACACAGAACCTAGAGACAGAAGAACTTCACTGGAGAGAACATGGCAAAAGATCCTGGACAGAAACTGGCCTCAGAACCTAGAGACAGAACCTAGAGACAGAACCTAGCGAGAGAACATGGCAAAAGATCCTGGACTGAACCTGACTACAGAAATTGGCAAGAGAACCTGACTAGAACCTGGTGACTGAACCTGGCTGGAGAACCTAGCAAGAGAACATGGACACAGAACCTGGCTGGAGATCTTAACCAGAACTTCGCTGGAGATCCAGACCAGAACTTGGCTGGAGAACTTGGCTAGAGATCCTGGCTAGGCTGCTGATCAACTGAATGCTGTCTCCATGTCATTCCTTCTTCGCCGACTCCGTCCACACCTTTGGGGACCCCTGGACGTGCTGGGGCAGGACCCCAGCAATTTTTTAGCCCTCCAGCAGCAGACTTCATTTTTTCCTCCAGGAGTGAGGTGGAAAAACCCTAGATCACCTTTTTGGATTCTTATTACCCAAGTTACCAAGAACATTACCAGTGGCGTACAGGGAGCTTAGCCAATGAGCTGTCAGAAAAGGTGTTTCCTCTGCAGTTCACCCGCAGAGGCAGGACTGCTGGCAAGCCTAGGCTGGCACATCCCCTGCCTCCGGGCCTGCTCAAGCCTCCAATGTGGCTTGGGCAGGGCCCCCCAGCTCTGCTCAATCCTCTGCCCGAGGCTTAGGCAAGGGTACCCCCTACCCCTCTGCTCAGGCCCTGCTCAAGCCTCTGCTGTGGCTTAGGCAGGGCCCCCTGGCTCTGATGAAGCCTCTGCCGTGGCTTGGGCAGGGATCCCCCAGTTCTGATCAAGCTTCCACTGTGGCTTAGGCCGGGCCCCCGGCTCTGATCAAGCCTCAGCTGTGGCTTAGGCAGGGCCCCCGGCTCCTCTCTGGCCCTGCTCAAGCCTCTGCTGCCCTGCCCCCACGACGCCAAGGCCAGTAGGCCAGGAGTGGCCAGGGGTGTTCTGGGACTGAGGCCGCTCAGGGCCTACATTGGGGCCTGCAGGCTCTGAACTGCGTGGGTCCTTAGGATGTTCCCAGGACCTAGGCAGCTGGGCGCCTGTGTATGCAAATTAACCCAACAAAGATGGCGGGTTAATTTGCATACCCACTCATGATTGGATGGCGGGCGTGGCTTGTGGTTGTCATGGAGGTAGGTCAATTTGCATCTTTCTCTTTTATTAGTATAGATTATTGATTATATGTCCTATGCTATACTCCCCATGATTAATTTGTAACTACTGATTTGTACCTCTTAATTACTCTTCCCCCTTTTCCCCTCTCCCCCAACCTCCCTCTCATCTGGCAGTCATCAAAATGTTCTCCGTATTTATGCATTTCTTTCTGTTTTGTTTATTTATTTTGTTTTTTAGGTTCCACATATAAGTGAAATCATCTGGCATTTGTCTTTCCTTTTGTGACTTAATTCAGATGGCAAGATTTCATTTTTTTGATTTTTTATGGTTGAGTCATTTTACCTATACCACCTCTTTATCCATTTGTCTATTGACAAACATTTAGGTTGCTTCCATAGCTTGGCTATAGTAACTAAGCTGCAATGAACATATAAATGAATATGTCTTTGTGAATTAGTATTTTGGGTTTCTTTGGATAACTACCCAGAGATAGAATTTCTGGGTCTATTTTTGTCTCTTCTTATAGCTTTTGTTTTAAAGTCTATTTTGTTTGGTATAAGTATGGCTTCCCCAGCTTCCAACCCCCTTCCCTAACCCTCCAACTTTCATGAAATATTTTTCTATCTTTTTACCTTTAATCCTCTCATGTATATATGTATAGTTGCATAGCATGCATTGTATATGCATTTTCAGTTTTTCTAGGAATCATCATATTGCTGTCTAAATTAGTTGTACCAATTTATATTTCCTTAGCAGAATAAAAGAGATGTCATTTTTCTGCATCTATTTTATTTTGCTAGTTTTTAATTACATTCTCTTGATAATAGAAATTTTGAGCTCATTTTTATATGTTTATTATTCTCTTCTATAAATTGTCTAATCAAATATTTTGCTTACTAGTATATTGGATTGACTTTCTTTCCATTAAGTTTAAAATTTTAAAAATATATTATGGATAAAAACTCCTGTAAATATTTCTGAATCAGAAATTACATTTTAGCTTTCTGATGTATTTCTATGAATATAAATGGTTGTAAACTAAACTAATCAAATTTATCAACATTTTTCTTTAAATCTTGTGTTTTTTATGGCTCATTAAAATTTCTCCAATTTTGTAAAGGTAGTTTATTATATTTTCTTCCTAAATTTAAAATTAGTTGTTAAATATTTTAAAATACATTTTTATTTATTTCAGAGAGAGGAAGGGAGAGAAAAAGAGAGATAGAAACATCAATGATGATAGATAATCATGGATTGGCTGCCTCCTGCATGCCCCCTACTGGGGATGGAGCCAGCAACTCTGGCATGTGCCCTGACCAGGAATCGATGGAACCTGTGACCTCTGGGTTCCTGGGTCAACACTCAATCTGCTGGGTAAATTGTCAAAGCTTTTAATACATATGACATCAGGTATGGATCCTTGTTCCATCATCATTATCAATTGTACTTGAATCATTTGCTAGATAGCCCATCTCTTCACACTGATCAGCAATGCCCCTGTATAAGACTTCATCACTTAATAAACGTAAGTTCCCTTCTGCATTCTCTATTTAGTTCCATTGCTCTAATTATCTCTTCATTAGCTAATATCACATTTTTCATTATTTATCTTAATATAATATAAGGCAATTTCTCCACCTTACTCCTCTCCCCCCCAACAAATTAACATGACTCCTCTTGTACTTTGTTTTTCCAAATAAAATATGGAAGTTGCTTGTCAAACCTCATGAATAATAGTGATAGAATTTTTACTGGAATTCCAAATACCTAACTTGATTAATACCTAATCATTTTTCAAATGTCACTTAAATTGATTCTTCCATTTAAAAACAATCCATGATTTCTCCAAAAATGTTATATCCCACTAGTAGCCCTGTGCATGTAATTTGTGCACATTAAAAGGGAATTAATTGTCCTAACCAGTTTGGCTCAGTGGATAGAGCATCAGCCTGCGGACTCAAGGGTCCCGGATTCGATTCCAGTCAAGGGCATGTACCTTGGTTGCGGGCACATCCCCAGTGGGGACTGTGCAGAAAGCAGCTGATCGATGTGTCTCTCTGATTGATGTTTCTAACTCTCTATCCCTCTCCCTTCCTCTCTGTAAAAAATCAATAAAATATATTAAAAAACAAAGGGAATTAATTAGCAGAGATATTTTAATATTGCTATTTGCCCTTTCTCTATAAAATAAGTGTGAGAGATGAAAGAAAATTAGTAAAATTTATATGAAAATAATATATAAATTTATTAATAAACAGTAACAAAACGATATAACAACAACAGAGGCATGATATAAAAATGACAAAAACATGATATTAAAACAACAAAAACATGATATAAAAACAGTGATGCAAACAATGACTGATAAAGTGATTAAACTTATTCTAATATCTCCCTGTACACCACATTTAGAGTGAAAACACTTTCAGAGTGCTTGACTAATTTCCCCTGTGATGAAGTATTTAGAACTTTAACTGTAACGTCACATGCTCTTCAAACTCGAGAGAAAGCAACATATAACTGACCATGTGCGAAAACGGGTTCAGGTAGGAATATGCCTACTCTGTCTAGAGTTTGTCCTTGTGATTTATTAATAGTCATCACAAATGCTGGCATCACAGGAAACGGTCATTGAATCAATTTAAATGGGAGGCCAGTGTCAGATGGGGACAAATTAATTCTTGGAATCAGAACAACCTCTCCTTCTGCAGATCCTGTTAATACTTCAGCTTCGATAATGTTAGGTCATAATCTTTTGATAATAAATCTGGTACCATTACAAAGACCCCATTTACTATTAAGATTTCTCAATAACATGATGACTGCACCCACTTTCAATTATAATTTATGAAACGGCCTTCCCAAAGGAGTAATACTATTAAGAAATTTGATGGGAAAATTTTCCTTTTCAGCATCATCTGTGGAATCAATGGAATCATCACTAAAATATATGTGAAAATTTCCATCTAGTATATCCAAATTTTCTTCATTTAATTTTTGAACATGCTCATTTTTTGGACAAAGAATTGCATGTTTAGATATATTTTTAATATTATCTATAGATATAGTATTTCCAAAGGTAGCTTCAATAATAGATCCATTACAAATCATTTCACAGGGGATTTCAATAATATCCATTCCTAAATGAAAACTGCTATCAAGTTTGCCATCCCCAAGTTTTGCTAACCATCCACTATAAGCAGAATCCTCTGATCTCATATTTGTTGTAAGAGACAACTTTCTAAAGCATCCCCAAACATTGCAGTACTTTAAACTCATTTGTACTATGGTCAATCACATAGCATGCGGTACAATACTGAGACATTGTCGAAAATCTCCTCCAAGGAGGAGAACTTTCCCACCAAATACAACATTCAAATTTCTCTTAGTAATCCGTCTATGGCGTTTATAGCATGACTGGATGCCATGGTGCATTCATCAATAATGAGAAGTTGGGCCTTTTTAATAGTTTTAGCAACTTCACTCTTTATATTGAGTCTAGAAATTGAAGTTTCATTTAATGGAATCAGTAATTTATATTGGGAATGAAAGGTGCTTCCACCGAGAAGTAAATTTGCAGCAATTCCTGTAGACACTGTGGATAAAACAGTACCACCACGACCTCTAATATCATGTATGAAAACTTTATACAGATATGCAGGTGAATAGGATTCCTAGCTGGCAGGCCTCTGACAGCAAGCTGGCCACCTGTGGATTCCATGAAGAATAGGACTCCCTCCTCCCTCCTGTCAGGGTCTGGGGTGCAGGTGAATGGGGTTCCTGGCTGGCAGGCCACTGACAGCAAGCTATCCAACAGCAGATTCTGTGAGGAATGGGGCTGCCTCCTCCTTACTGTCAGGGTCTGTTTGAAGGCCAGACTCAATACTTCCTCGCTCCAAGGTCGGGTTCCTGCCTGAAACCTCACCCTGAGGGTAGCTTCCTGCCTGATACCCCCCCCCCCCGAAAATAGCTGGGGGAGGGCCCAGCCATTTCCAAGACGACCCCTGCAAAACTGACTTCCTTCTGGTTGGTCATGCTTCTGGCTGTGATGTTACACCCAGGGTTTTTATATAAGTAGATTATTATATGATCTCACTAAAATATACACCTGTTTTGTTGCACTACTGTAGTTACATTTTTATATTTGTCTCTGGGATTTTGTCCATGTTTTCCCACATCAATGATGATGATAATAATAAGTATAGAACATATCCACTAATACTTAGTCAACACACACAAACACACAAATCCTGAAGAGACTCAGTATACTATAGTGACTGTTTTAGCAGACAGATTAACCAGGGTAGACCTAAACTTTCCAAAGAAAATCTTGGAAGCACAATATATTAAATAGTATGATTTGCTCATCACCTACATTTTTATGTAGATGAATATAAACCTAGAAATTAAAATAAATGAAGTCAAATTAAAATGCATCAATGTCAACTAAAGCTGTATGCTTATTTAATTACTGAGTGATCAACCTATTGTTTATCTAGCCATCTACCTATCTGATATCTATATTTTAAATATAAAAGTGAGCATTACATGGTAAAGCATGATCCAAATGATGTTTTTGCCCAATTGAAACTAAGGGTTGAATGTTCTCTTATTCTACAGAGCAGCTGTTACTTTGTTCACTGCAATTAACTGCTATAAAATTCTAAATAATAGTGAAAAGAGGGTGGGAGCTCCACAGTTGAATTTCCAGGATACACGGTTTTTTTCTTTTACTCATTTTGAACACTTTTGCTTTCTAAAAATTTTGACCTAATCATATCTCCATCTTTCTGAAAAGGAGAACAAAGGCCTGTGTCTAGAAATGAACATCTCTATTTTTTCCAGATTCTCTTCCCCAAGGGAAACCTAATTGTCCCACTAGCTATTTTTTTCACATTTATCCCCTAAAAAAAGTTCTTTAGGAAATGGTGCCAGCTTCAATGGCTGCAAATGTTGTGCTCACTAGTGATTTCTTTTTGGACAATTTTGACATAAATGGCAAAATGAATACTAAAGAATTTTACAGAACATGACTATTCAATGAAATGCAATACAGATGAAGATTTTTTTAAAGAAGCGAAAAGTCATATAGAGCTGCCAAACCCTGCTACACTAAAAACAAGTGAGGAAAATGTAGACTGCCTTCTGAGCTTTCAAAACCATCAGACACTCAATACATAGTAATGACTGAACATATTCACAGTATTTAAAGCGTATTTTAAAAGAAGTGTCTAGAGAAATTTGAATTAAAGAAGATTCTGTGAAATTTGCTTAAGTACAGAATGCACATCTATTTTGAATTTTCTTGCTTTTATTTAAGACAAGTGGCAGATAATTTCACAGCTGTCAGTTAATGCACATAATGAATGTCTTATAAAAGGATAAAAGCATGAAGTTGCATTCATGTTCCCCAAGTATGTAAAATAAATTCAAAAGGATGTCAAGATCTAGTTTGAAACAAAAAATGCGAGAACATTTTGGTTTAGTGGTGTGTGGGGGCAGGGTTTATGAGGTAGTGAATACTAACCGCTGTCTCCTAATAAGTTAAATCAATAGGAAGTAGATGTGCCACTAACTGCTTTAATTCTTAGATTTTTGCATCAGTTTCTCTGGACTTTATCATATGGAATTTTTCTCTGACATGAGGCCACATTTAATTAATTACTTTGAAACATTTTGTCTTTTTTTAAAAAAATACATTTTATTGATTTTTTACAGAGAGGAAGGGAGAGAGATAGAGAGTCAGAAACATCGATGAGAGAGAAACATCGATCAGCTGCCTCCTGCACATCTCCTACTGGGGATGTGCCCACAACCCAGGCACACGCTCCTGACCAGAATCGAACCTGGGACCTTTGAGTCCGCAGGCCGACGCTCTACCCACTGAGCCAAACCGGTTTCGGTGAAACGTTTTGTCTTTTAAATGTAAAATTAAGTCCTGACATTTTTTAGCTTTTTGAATTTGTGGGCATTTTTTATTTAGATAAGATGGATAAGGGCATTCTCCAACTGCAGAAAAAGAAGATAAAATAACATTAATAAAAAAAGACAATACAGTGTTAACATTGGGTGAATAATATCATCCATCTAATCTCTTTTTTCTTAATCCTCACCAGAGGATATGTTTTTATTGATTTCAGAGGCAGGAGCAGGGCAGCGGTGGGAGGAGGAGGAGAGGGAGAGAGAGAGAAAGAGGGACAGAGAGAATCAATCAGTTGCCTCCCATAAGACTCTGACCCAGGATCCAATCCATAACATGGGTATGTGCCCTGACCAGGAATCAAACCTGCAACCTTTTGGTGTATGGGATGATGCCTCAACCATTGAGCCACCTGGCCAAGGTAATTTCTTTTTAATATATATATATATATATATATATATATATATATATATATATATATACACACATATATATATATTACTTTTTACAGAGAGGAAAGGAGAGGGATAGAGAGTTAGAAACATCGATGAGAGAGAAACATCATCGATCAGCGGCCTTCTGCACCCCCCCTACTGGGGATGTGCCTGCAACCAAGGTACATGCTCTTGACCAGAATCGAACCTGGGACCCTTCAGTCCACAGGCCAATGCTCTATCCACTGAGCCAAACCAGGCAGGGCCAAGGTAATTTCTTATAATTTCATGTAAATTGTACCAATTACTTCTTGATTTCTGAAAATGAAATGCTTAGATATTATTCTTTCAGAGTATTGTGCTAACCTTTGTGTTAATTTAAAAGAAAGAATCAATGGATAGAACATATGAGATCTGTGATGTTAGACTGTCTTCAACTTGCTTAAAATTGCACTCTAAAATTTATATTTCTAAGACATAATTACATGCTCAAAATATGAGATTAGACTCTGTTTGCAGACTTAGTGACATCTCCCTTTCTTATTCATTTGGGTGACTCTTTATGGTTTGCTTCTATGCACGTCACTGTAAAGCCGGAGGACTTAAACTTCACCTTTGGCCAGGAGTTATGATCCAGTCTAATGAAGGAAGAAAAACTAACACTTTAGACCAGCCTCATTCATAAGAAAATCGCACAAGCATCTAGCCTTGGGTCAAGATGTTATTATTCACAACAATAGAAGATTCAGAGGAATTCCTTAAACCCCAATCCCCACAAGAAGACACAAAGAGATCAGGATGACACCAGCACATTCAGGTTGCAGTCTGGGAGGTGAATCATGAGTTTACAGAACCTGCCTCTTTTATAGCAGATGGTCAGCATTCTTGCTTTTTGCTCCAGAGATGCATACTACCTCTATCTGCTGAGGTTCTAAGTCAAGTTTCCCTTTGCTCTGGAAAATGACAGTGTCTCTTATCTTCTAAGACTGTTTGCTTTACAAACACCCTTGGAAAGTTAAACTAGAATAATGGAAATAAGTTTCTCTGCTTGCAAAACATACAGAAATCTGAGAGACACTTGAAGAATTTCTTCCAGAAATATCAAGAGTTACTATAAAACAACGGTGAATAAGATATTGGCAAAAGAATAGCCAAATAAACCAAAGAAGAGAGAGTCAAGCAACAAACCTACATATATAGCTATTTTACAAATGTACCACTGCAATGGTATATTTCAAAGCACAGGTGGCCTTTTCAATAAACTGTTCTGTGTTAAGTAGCTATGCATATGGGAAAATATGTATGTGTGTGTATGGAAATATATACTATATTAAATATTATTTGTTTAATTTCTTTTGCCAATATTCTATTCACTGTTGCTTTATGCTATATACACATACTAGGGGCCCAGTGCATGAATTTGTGCACCTTGAAAGGAACTGTGGGTCATGAGGCTGTAGTGGGCACAGGGGCAGGTCTCAGCCCATCCTCTGAGTCCCCACCAAGACCCTCCCATGATGGCCTCCAGTCCCCTGTCTGCTGGCAGCCCCACTCCTGCATAGAGCAATTGGGGCCAGTGCCAGCAGAAGGTGTGAGTGGGGCCGGTGCCGTCAGCGGGTGCGAGCAGTGGCTGCTGCCCTGATCACCCTTCAGGAGCAGGGGAAGGTGGAAAAGCACCTGCTGATGGCACCAAGTGATCAGCAATGGAGTTGGGTACCAGCAGCAGGTACGAGCAGTGGCTCCAGCGCTGGCTACAGGTGTGAGCAGGGCCAGTGCCGGCAGTGAGTTGAGCAGCGGCTCTGGCGTCGGAAGTGGGTACAAGTGGGGCCATTGTTGGCAGCAGGTGTGAGAGGCAGCTGCTCGCCCTTATCAGCCCTCAGGAGCAGGGGGAGGTAGAGAGCATGGAGGAAAGAATTTTCAGTAACCACCAGAGGCTCACCCCGACAACAGTGACCATTACCCCGCCTTGGTCTAGCGCCCCTGCTCACCTGCTCCACCATCCTGCAGCAGCCGACACCCATCATGTTTTGCACTCTGCCGCCTGCTGCTGACGCCCCCAATGTTCCATGTGCACCCCCTGGTGGTCAGCACATGCCATAGCGATTGGTTGTTCGGTTCCGCTGTTCCGTCTATTTGCATATTAGGGTTTTATATATATATATACATAGATATACACATACACATTGATTGCTGTTTTGGACTGTACACACACAAACAATACAAAATGAATAGTAGATTTAAATATAAGAGATGTAATAAAATTACATACTTCTAGGAGGTAACTGAGAAGAATTCTTTCACGACTAAATTTTTTTTCTTTTTTCTTTTTTGTTTACTTCATGACTAGATTTTTAAACATCACTGAGGAATTACAGGATTGAAAGGTAATGGTAGCTCATTTCTTTTCCCCTTGGGTAGCTTGCCAGATACCTGGATCACCACCTCTGTGTTAGCTCAATTGCAGAAGAGTTTGATATACCATGAGTTTCAGAGCATCACCTTTTCTAACAGAGTTCAACATTTACATAGACCCACATATTTTCCCTGCTCCTATTACTAAGTAGGGAATTACTAAGGCAGTCTTTGTCTGTCCTTAAATATTGGCCACTATGCATGCCATCCATGTATAAATAGTGGAGGCTGTGGGACAGGATAAAAGAGAACACCTTTTTGTCTAAGATTTTCCCAGCACATCCTTCTTATATCTGCAATTTTATGGTACTACTAGAGGCCCAGTGCATGAAATTCATGCACTGGGGCGGGGGGGGGGGTGTCTCAAGGCCCAGCCTGCACCCTCTTCAAAGGGAACTCTCAGGATATGTCCAACTGATGGCATCTTTAGTGCTGCCATGGAGGTAGGAGAGGCTCCCACCACTGCTGCTTCACTTGGCTCACCAGCCGTGAGCCTGCCTTCTGGCTGAGTGGTGCTCTCCCTGTGGGAGCACACTGACCACCAGGGGCAGCTCCTGTGTTGAGCATCTGCCCCCTGGTGGTCAGTGTGCCTCATAGTGACCAGTTGTTCCACTGTTCAGTCGATTTGCATATTAACCTTTTATTATATAGGATGGTTTTGTTTCCACAACTGCTTTATTAAGACAGTTGTTGGCCATGAAGGAACATACCCCACTTTTGCAGGACTATGGGTTTCTGAAAGCTAGTTTAATTGTTCTGTTCATGGGTGTGTACTATTTTTTCCTAATTTTTTGATCGGTCACTCTCTGCTAGACTTGAGTGAGTGGGTTGACTATGGAGTTAGCTAGCTTCTCTCCTCTAAAGAGACTGCTGAGATGTCTTTTCCAAGTGAAAAAGTAGTTATTTTGTCAAGGAAAGTGTCATGCCCCCCTCCCCCCCAAATAGCAAAGCTTCAGAGATGTTTCATTCATTTCCTGAGGCCTTTAAAAGCAGCAGAAGGGTTTCTCAGCCACAAAGTACTCCAAAAAGAAGAGCGGTTTTAAAAGAGAGGTTTATTTGTTGAAAAAAAAATCGTAGAGGTCTCTTTGCCTCACTTAAACTTAGTGTATTGGGTGCCAAGGGCTATAGCTGAACTGGTGGCCAAAGCTGTCACAAGAAATAAACTGACCATCAAGTTCAATAGTTTAGATAAAATGTTTCAACTCCTGAGAAACATTGCCATCAGGAAAATCTGTTTTGGCTCAAGTAGGTCTGGCTGACTGTCTCATACCTAGCAATGGCAGTTGCCCGGCAGGCAAGAACTTGATATGCTGACTCTTACAATTCATACAGAAGAACAAAGGGCCAATAATAGCCAAGACATATTTGAAGAAGAGTCAGTTAAGGTGCACGGACTATAGAGAGAATGAGCAGATGTAAGGGATAACTATGAAAAATCCACTGTCATTTCACTACATTATGCAAAAGAGTTCAAGCTGTCTGCTATTAGATGTACAGAGAGATCTCTAACTGGCCTCAGGACTGCCAAATCCACACCTGTCCTCATCTACCCAGGCAAAGAGGGATAGCTGATTAATCTCATAGCCTCTTCAGGATATGTATATTTTTCCTCTTGAAGTATAAACTGCTTGATGCATTTGTCATGGGCACATCATGGTGGTAGGTGTGATGGAAGGAGTCCATCGAAGATACAGGCAGTTCTGTGACAATTCTGGATGAAAAATACCTGTCTAGTTTTAGTAATTATTAAGAAAGATCGCTTGAGAGTGGAAGTGAAGTTCACTCCACAAAAGGCCTGTTCTCACCTCAAGCATATTTCAGCAGAGATTAAGGCACTCACAGAAACTATTTCACTTCTACAGTCTGAGGAGAAAGAGTAGAGAATGGGACTAAATTGCAAGTGAATCCAAATTCTGAACAAGGAGAGTGAACATTTGAGTGGAGCACTGGCTGAGAGGATACAGATGATTCTCAGTTTTACTTCTCTCTAGAGCAAAGAAATGTGGTGTTTCCCAGTGCAATGGATGGGTGGGACTTCGGAATTGAGCACTTTGACAAAATCTAGTCAAAAGATAATCATTAAACAGGAAGTTTTGCCTTAACCGGTTTGGCTCAGTGGATAGAGTGTCGGCCTGCAGACTGAAGGGTCCCAGGTTCGATTCTGGTCAAGGGCATGTACCTTGGTTGAGGACACATCCCCAGTAGGAAGTGTGCTGGAGGCAGCTGATCGATGTTTCTCTCTCCTCGATGTTTCTACCGCTCTATCCTGCTCCCTTTCTCTCTGTAAAAAATCAATAAAATATACTTTTTAAAAAAGAAAGTTATTTTGAAAACCTGGGAGGGTTCCTTAAAGGCTAAGAAAATTAAAAAGATTGATCAGGCAAAAGGAAAGCAACTTTTATTTGTAAAGTTGATCCTGGAAGATATATAGAGTTTACTAGTACATGATGCTATCTGGACAAAGAACAAAGAAAGATATGATAAGACAGTGAGTTCTTTAGGATAAAATATTGGAGCCTAGGAGGTACACTGATCAGATAATAAGGTCCAGATCAATGCCATTGGCTGTCAATGCCACAAAATCCCAAGCTGTTCTTGCTATAGTGTGTCAGAAACTTCACAGCTTCTTTGATGTTATAGCTGAGGGAGGAGGGGAAACTGATGTGCTCAAGAACACACTTATTGACCAATATATTGAATGACAGAATTGAATGAAATGAATAGAATTCTGGACTACAGCAGGTGGCAAGGAAAAAGGGTGCAAACACTTAGGAAAAGTAACACTATATAGACTAAATCTGACCTTATGTAGACTCTATTCTAGCAATTTTGCTGCTAATCATACTCCCAACAGATATGAGTACAAATGTACATTGTACAAGAATATTCATATTCTCAATGGCCAAAGACAGGAAAGAACCTCAAAACCCATCAATAGTGTCTGGTAATCAAATTTGGTATACTTATGCAATGAATACTCTATGGCAATAAAAAAAACTGACTACTGCCTCATGCAACAATATGCCTGCATTTTACAAACTAAACTCTGAGCCAAAGAAGAGACACTGAAGAATAAATACTGATTCAGTTTACATAAAGTTTATAATTAAGTACAATTAATCATAATTTTGGAAGTGATGGTAATTGTTACTGGTAAAGGAAGTAGCGAAAAGTAGGGAGCACACGTGAGGCTAATTTCTTTATCTGGACAACAGGCATGATGTGAGCTCATTCTGCAAAAATTGGTAGATCTGCACACCTGTGATGCACATAGTTTTCTGTGTTTAGGTTAGAACTTTGTAAGTGATTATTTAAATGAACACTGTGTGACCCTTCAAAAAGTAGTTACACATGCTGCACCTTTCCTACACATTGCAAGTTTGTAATTTTGAAAATAAATAGAAACACCAGATAATTAGCAATTGAACATATACATATATAGCTGAGAGAAAAGACTTGGTGAAATAGGACAAAAATTTTTATTCTAATTAAGATGGTTCCTGGATTAAGCCGGTATGAGTAATGTACCACTAGGAAAAGCCCCTCTCCTTCCTACTAATCTGAATTTCTACTTCCTTCACAATTCCCAGTTTCTTCATGAAGCCTCCCTTTATGGAACCAGATCATACTGCCATCTCCGAACTCCCATGGCACCTGTGCCATACAGCACAGCCACTGGTCACATCTGTTATGCGTTCTCTATTTGGTTCATATGGATACTACTTAGACCTCTCCATCCCTAGCTTGTTGGCTGAGATTTCCTACAGTTCTAACAGTCTTGGCCTTCTGAGTAGAGACAATACATAGTAAACTAAGGAAGCAATTCAAAGAGCTGTTACTCAGGGTATGTAGATATGGATAGATGTAGATATAGACAGTATAGATCAGGGTGGGTTTTTTTTGTCGTTGTTTTTTTGTAAAATGATGTTGAAATAATTCTTTCACCTCCAATATTGGTTAACTTTTGTTCTTTTATCTTTTTTATAATTATTTACTCTCTCTTTCTTATGTTGTAATAACAAAGCATCCCACAAATCTCAGTGGCTTAATACAATAACTGTTTCTTAGTTACACTACCTGTCCCTCTTGGGTGAGCAGGGAATCTGCAGAACATAGTCACTTGGGGGCATAGGCTGCAGGTGTTTCATCACAGCCATGCTTCTCCATGCATATGATGCATATCACTCTCCCCATTGCATTGGTCAAAGAAAACAAAATAGTTACCACCTAACTCCAAAGAGGCAGACAAGTTAAATCTTACAAGATATACAGAAATGAAAGAACCAAAATATCTGGTTGTAGGCAGATAATGTGTTAGGCAGAACTCTAAGAAAGCTCTGATTCCCATACACACCAAATAGAGTTCCCTTGCTTTGAATGTGAGCAGGACCTATGAATAGGACTCACACCTGTGATTAAATTATGTTATGAGGTAGTGGTATTTTGCAGAGGTAATTAAGAGGCTAATCACTTGAGTTTGAGGTAATCCAAAGGGAGATTTACCTGGGTGGGACTGACAATTAATGAAAGAGATACTAGGTCCTTCCTGAAGAGAACAGTTTCCTGTTGGCTCTGAAGAACTACGCTTCTATATGTCCTATAGCCTCAAAGACATGAATTCTGCCCCAAATCACATCACCTTGGAAGAGAATCTCAAGCCTCAGATGAGAACCCAGTACCAGCCAACACCACAATTGCAACCCTGTGAGACTGAGCAATGGACCCAGATGAGTCATTCCCAGATACTTAGACCATTAAAATGGTAAGATAATAAATGTATTGTTTTTGAAGTTAAACTTGTTATTTATTATACAGCATAGAATAAATGCCAAAAATAACTCTATAATTTAGGTAATGCTTCCACTTTATAAACAAAGAAACTGACTCCTAAAGAGGCCAGGTCTTATGCTAGTATGGTGGAGCTGAGATTATTTGTTATGTTGTAGCTCTTCTACTATACAACAGTTGTTTTAATAATTCTAGATCATTTAAATTTGTTATTTGAAGGTATTAGGAAAGAAGAAAAAGTAATTTTCTTTTCTATGCTGAGAAATATAAAATCTGGATTAAAGTCCAATAGTCTGTAGTACCATTAGGATACAGAAATGTACAAGAGTGAAACAGGACAATTTTCATCTTATCTCCCTGCTGTTTTTCTACCTCCTCTAAAAACTAGTGAGTCAACCCTTTCATATAAGAATCTGTATTTCATCACCTTTGCAGTTATTCTTATGATATAAATTATTGGAAACTTGTGAAATTGTGATTCTAAAAAATAGTTTACCAAACTAAAGACTAAAGCTCAATAAATATCAATAAACAATAACTAATAAATCACTTTAATCATTAATGTTTTTATATAATTTATTTTATAAAAGCTAATGGCTTATTAGCAAAAACATATGTTACCTTTTTAAAAAATATGTTTTTATTGACTTCAGAGAGAGGAAGGGAAATGGAGAGAGGGATAGAAACATCAATGATGAGAGAGAATCATTGATTGGCTGCTTCCTGCACAGCCTCTACTGGGGATCCGGTCTGCAACCTAGGCATGTGCCCTGACCTGGAATTGAACCATGACCTCCTGGTTCATGGGTTGACACTCAACCACTGAGCCACACTGGACAGCCAACATTTATTATCTTTATAAAAGTAGTGTTCTGTGAAAATATTGAGCATGTATACCCATATGTGATCAAATGCAATGTCATTTATTGACAAGTAATAATTGCTTCATTAAACTATATTTGTTTCATTGAAACAAAATTAAGTGCAGAAGAAAATCATTTGTGTACATTTTTCAACTTAACAAGTTAAATATGCACTCACACCACATGCAAAATTAAGAAAATAAACCATTTTAAAAACAATTTATTGTAGATATATCTTGCTCATTGAAAATAATTAAGAATGATAAAATCAGCCCTGACCAGTTTGGCTTAGTGGATAGAACGTCGGCTTACGGACTGAAGGGTTCCAGGTTCAATTGCAGTCAAGGGCACTTACCTCGATTGCAGACTCCTGGCTCTGGTCAGGGTCATGTAGGAGGCAACCAATTGACGTGTCTCTCTCACATGGATGTTTCTCTCTGTCTCTTCCTCTCCCTTCCACTCTCTCTAAAATCAATGCAAAAAAATCCTCAGGTGAGGATTAAAAATAAAAAAAAAAGAATGAGAAAATCAAAATTTCAAATGGTGTCCTAAAAATAATAAAAACTAAATGTGTTAATAGAGCTTTCCCTCCAAATTATGTCAAGTTATAAAATCTCTGGTAATTATATAAGAAAAATTCTATGGGTTGAGAATACCTTGAGAGAATTACATGAAAAAAATCACGTTATATTCTCAAGGCTAATGGTAGTAAATACATTTAAATTTGGTCACACATATTGTAGATCAAAGTAAGCCCGATTATTCTTCCAGGCCAGACAAATGAGAATAAGATGTTCCCCAAATGCAAAAGCCTTTGAAAAATGCCATGAGGTTGACAGTTATAATTTGAAACATTCACTTTGCTTTTAGCAAGAATATCTGGATCAAACAGATATTTTAAAAAATAGATAAAAAGACAAACATATTTTGAAGGGTGTTTTAGTTTTCATAAGCAATATCTATAGGAAAGTTGGATGATGTTCAAAGAATGGACAAATTGAATACTATTTTTTGTTCCCCTGAAAATTTGCATTACACTCAATTAAAAAAAAACACACAACAACAAACACTGAAGGAAGATATTTTGAGTTTTATAAGTACTTCTAAAGAAGTTTCTCTTTATTTTGGGCTTATTGCAACATTGATTTTAGCTTACTTCACCATCCATGTTAAAGATGATGCCTTTGAAATCAAATGAGCAAAGGTTGAACATTTATTTACTAATCTTGACTTGATCATTTGTCTATTTAGCTATTCTTCAGATGAGAAGCCTGTGTTTTTCTTTGCTTATTAAAATACATAGATATTAAACACAGTACACCTGCAATCTGAATACAGATGCTCTTCCCCTGTCCCTCATGGCCGCTACCAACTTTGAGTTTCAGTCTGCTCAGTATTTCACCTCCTGAGGTCTTGAAGCATAGGTCATATCACCTTAGCTTCTCTGAGCACAACCTAGAGCATTAACATTATGCATCATCCAGAAACTTCTGAAATATTTTCTTTAGTCCTGTTTTCCTTTTTGTACTTTCCCATCTGGACTCAGGCTATATCTTCAATACCTTCTGCTATCACTGATATGTTTTATGTTTGTTTGTTTGTTCGCTAATCCTCATCAGAAGATTTTTTTACATTTATTTTTTGAGAGAGGGGAAGGGAGGGAGAGAGGGAGAGAGGAAAAGAGAGAGAGTGGGTTTTTACAAGGATGAATATAATATAGTCCTACTATGTACAAAAATGTGATGTTGACATTTGGTCTGTGTTAAGGTTACACAATGCAAAGGGCAAAAGAAAACTTCATTAACAACTGTGCATTGATTTATAACAGTGCTTGGGTCACACATTCTTTCAGTACTTACATCATCTTAACTGGGAATATGTGATAATGTATATACATATATTCTATTTTAAGATCAAATACAGAAAAGCATATAAATCCTAAACATGGTCCTTAAAAATGCTAACAAAATGGTCACCCTTAAGATTATATGATTATTCTGTTTTTAACTTGGAAGAGTCCAAAGCAGGGGTGGGAATGTCCAGCTCAGGGGCCATATAAGGCCTGCAAAATCACTTAGTCTGGCTTGTCCAAGGCATTAGGGATGAGTTAATGAAAGTTTGACCAAATATAGCAGGCTAATTTTTAAGTTGATAATTTTGTATGGCCCCCAAATGATGTTACAAATATTCAAATGGCCCTTGGCAGATAAAATGTTCCCCACCCCTGCTTTAAAGCCATGGTTATGGTGGTGGTGATGGGTGTGGTGGTGGTGTGTGTATGTCTTTATGTGTTGTATACAATGAAACTGTCTCTCCTTTGTCATCCATAGATGTCCCAAATTTTATTCATATAAAAGCAAACAACCTCATATTCATGGGTATATTCCCACCTTGGTTTGTTGCTAGTTAAACCTCTAGTTTATGGGACACGGTATCTGGGTAATGAGTTAAAAACTTATGAGTTTTATCAAGAAAAAAAATGTTATGCTTCTATAAAGGTAAACAGCCTTACTGCTCTCAAGCCACCAAGAGCGATTTTTGGTCTGTAAGAAATCATACTGTTGAGTCTGCCAAGATAACAGGCATCTTGTTACTTCTAGGTGGCCCCGGTCTGTTTCCGTGATTTGGATCTGATTTGAATATTTAACTTCCTTTTAGAAAAAATCATTATCTAATTACCAGGAGCCTTTTTAATTGTGCTAAGGCTAACAAAATAATGATATTTATTTAGAGAAAGAGCTGGATGAATGAATGCAATATAAATAATATGGTCAAAGTAACACTGTGGCCCAGTACCAGTATTAAAGCATCTGGCCCCATTTGATGTGTAAGAAAGTTTACCAGATGAGCTGAGCCTGTTTTATTGATGAGATTGTTATGTTCTCATGGAACCGTTTTTATGGAAAATGGCATCATTGATTTAATAATAAGGACACTGTTGGAGAAGATGTAACAATATGCTATTTCCTCTCTAATAAGACAACAAACATTAGGATTTCCAAGGCAAAATTACTAGAGTTGATGCTTTCCATCTGGTGGAAGGTCAAAGAAAATGGCAAAGACATAATGTTACCAAACAGCTAAGTTTAGTGACATGTATCCAGCTTTAGATGAGATAAAGTTTATTTAAATATCTGGCTGTAAAAGGTGGAGAAAGGCCTGCGTTTTGAAATTATTTCAAACCTCCCTTTAAAATATTTTCAAAGAAATTCTAAGGAGTGTTTAGGGCAAAATTCTTTGTCACTAAAATCTCTAAAAAAACAAACAAATGAGATATTTCTTGTTATATTATAGAGGGCCATATATTTTGTCCCAATTTTTTTCTTCATTGTTTGTGGTAATAATCAATAGCATTGTCCTTTAAATGTATTTAACCTGTTTTATCCTTTAAAATTTGACATGCACAATTTTAAAACAATTCCTTTTTTAAAAAAAATTTTTATATGTATTTTATTGAGTTTTTACAGAGAGGAAGGGAGAGAGATAGAGAGTTAGAAACATCGATGAGAGACAAACATTGATCAGCTGCCTCCTGCACATCTCCTACTGGGGATGTGCCTGCAACCCAGGTACATGCCCTTGACCGGAATCGAACCTGGGACCTTTCAGTCCGCAGGCCGACGCTCTATCCACTGAGCCAAACCGGTTTCGGCAACAATTCCTTTAAAATAATTAATTAATATGTGAAAAATAAAGATTCTATAACCACACTGACTGAAATCAGATCCTGGTTGAGGCATTTACTTGCTGTGTGACCTTGGGCTAGTGACAGTATTTCTGTTCTTCAGTTTCTTAATTTTACCCCAAAGAGTGGCTGTGATGAGACATAAATTAGTTTATACATGGAACTTAGCCTGGTGACCATATTATACTTGAAAGTTAAAAGTCTTCCAAACGTTCAAAATTCACCTTGAATAAAATACCCAATGTTACAATCAGCTACTTTTGACATTATAATTGCACAATGCTAATTGCTTGGGCAAACATTTTTGTTGTTTATTTTCTGGAGATTTAACTCTTCCCTTCTATGAAAATAGACCAGATAGAGGCTAGAATTTTTTGTATCTTAAAATCTAAATGATTCTGTGCTTCAGTTTCTTCATCCTATCCCAGGGCTGTAATGATATTTTTAAACCTTTCTTCTTGATTATTTGTTTTGAGGGCTCAAAATCACAGGCTCTTAAATCATAAAATGCAGAATCTAAATAATAAGACAGAATTCAACATCTTATGATCCTAGAACTTCAATGATCTGAATTAATATCTGTTATTTTGATCTCTAGTTCTTAGATATACAATAACTCTAATATCACAAATATACTTTAAGCAAATTGTGAGAAACTAAATGTGATTTCTCTTAACTTTATTTTTATTGTTGATAGTATTATAGATATCCCCAATTCCCCCCCTCTTTGCCCCTTCCACCTGGCTCCCGCCCCCCCCCCCCAGGCCTTTGCAGCACTATTGTCTGTGTCCCTGTATACTAAACTAAATGTAACTTCCAAAATTCATCTTGAGTCAAATACCCAATGTTACAATTAGCCTGTAAAAATCTATGTACAGTTAACAATGTGCTAATGTGCAACTCTGGAATTATAGTTTGATATATATTACTTTAGTGCATCATTGATGTCATTTTATAATTTTGTCGATAATAATCTTCAGTTTCTGGCCACATTCCAGCAAAGGGAATCTAACCCTCATTCACATGTGGTAATAATAGAAAGCTTACTTCTTGGAGAGGTTTTATGGATTTAATTTTTATAGTGAATAAGTGATTCCCTTAAAAAAGATTTTGTTAAAATTTTACACAATTAGTATTATCTTGTTTTCTAGAAAAGCTGATTAAGTTAGTAACTATTTCTCATGTTCTTTTTTTCTTCATTTTTTCCCCAAGCAAATATTATTTCAAGCCTTCCTCATATGAAATTTTCTGAGTATTGGTTGTAGTCTGAATACAATCCTGTGTGGAATACTACATTTTGAAGATGATCTGTCACTTATCATCAGTCCTATGCATTGGGGACTCAGATTGAACTATTATTAATCAACTGGAATTTCTGGAACTTTTGCTCACAAACTGCTATGTATGATTCCATGACTTCTCCATTCTGTAGTTGAATTTGTTTTTTGAAACAACTGTATGTGTATAGTTATTTCTATTCCTTGACATATTTTCAGTGCTGTCACAATTTTTTTCACCTGAAAATATTATCATGCTATTAAAATTTGACATTTACTGAGCACTTGGTAATTCACAGCGAGTGCTAAGGAGTTATCTGATATAACATTTACAGCAATCATATACAAACTATAATATTTTTGTTTTCTATCTAATTAACTGGTCTTAGATGTTTGTCATCTGAAAATTTGATAAGCCTATCTTAACTCATCTTTTATGCCACTAATAAAGAAAATTTAAAAAGTGAAGATCAATACACTACCAAAGATGTTCTTAATTTAAATGCAAGTAGATTCAGGTTTGGTATGTCTACCTAGATATGCCATGGATACCCCACACTTATCAGTCCAGCAATTTAGTTTTTAACTTCTTCACTTCTCAATTTACCCATTTCTCAAGCTATGAAACTTGGAATGAAATCCTGCTTTTCTGCAGCCTGCATGAATTCTATTCGGTCCATTTATTTGGTCACCACTGCTACTATTCTAATCCAAGTAAGTAATTCCTGTATTGTTTCTTCCTGTCAGTCAAAACCATACTCATGACTGCAGCCAGAATGATCTTTTATTTTATTTTTTTTTGTTATCCTCACCTGAGGATATTTTTCCATTGATTTTTAGACAGAGTGGGATTGACGAGGAGAGACACACAGAGAGAAACATGGATGTGAGAGACACATGGAATGGTTGCCTCCCTCACACGCCCTGATCAGGGCCTGGGATTAAGCCTGCAACCAAGGTATGTGTCCTTGACCAGAATCGAACATGGGACCCTTCAATCCATAGGCCAACACTGTATCCACTGAGCCAAACAAACTAGGGCCAGAATGGTCTTTTAAAGAGAAAATTCCCTGATTATCACTTCCCTTCTAATATTTCTGTTTTTTCCCAGTGCTAATCATTTTAAATTCATTCTTCAGGATGGCCTGGAAAATGTTTAATCTGCTTCTCTTCTTGCTTTTTGTGTGCTAGACACAATAGACATCTATATTCTGCAACAAATGTCTTCATTTGTCTTTGGTCTTTTCAAACATGACATTTCCGTTCTTCTCCTCCCTTCTCTCCCCCTTCTCCTCTTTCTCCTTCTATGCCAGGCATACACTGATGAATCAAACAAGACATTGCCCATGTGGAGCTTACACTCTAACTTAAAAAGATAGAAAACAAACAAATATACAAATAAATATGTATTTTTACCAAATTTGCTTTTTCTACTACTTTTACTGACTAAGGTGTACTGATATTCTATGTGATAACTTGAACATCCTCTCCTCATGGAGGCTTGCCCTTACTCTGAAGATTGCTACTCCCGCCTTCTGTGGGTAAAACATCCCTCACGTTTCTTTTTTAGCACGTCATATTTGTCATGATTTGTTTCAGGTATGCCATCCCTAATAGCCTGAAAACTCCATAAAGGCACAGCCCATTACCAATTGTCCGCTTGTATATCCTCAAACCACTGAATGGTTCCTGGAAAAGAGAAGGTAATCGATAGTTATTTACTAAATGATTGATTGATCAAATACAAATTAAACATGAAGCCACATTCTATGCACTTTAACCAAATGATTCCATCTTAATTCTGCAGAATAACATTGCAGAAATCGAAAGAAGGTTTTATTCATCTTTTTCATATTTAGAATAATGTCTGGCTGCGTAATGGATGGGGGGAAGGGGCTATATCATCTTACTAGATAAAAATTCACATTAGAAAGTCACCATAATCAGAACAAGTGATACTTCCATAAAGATAAATAACCCATGAATGAGATGAATGGACCTAAACGTACTTAGTACTATTTAGTATATGTCAAACTTTAATTTTGAGAATTAATATTTGACATCAAAGATTAAAAATGTATTATTTGAAAACAATGCTGGAACAACTCACTTTTTGAGAAAATCTCTTAAATGTTTATTTACAGTATGAAAATAAATCCCATATTCCGAATAACAAATATTCCAGGTGAGTTAAAAATTTAATAGTGAAAAATTAAACCATAAAATAATAGAAGAAATGTTTGCAGATAATTAAATATTTTGGGGGATAACAAAGCCCTGTTTAAGAAAGGCCATAATTGTGTTCAACTTCAGGAAAATTCTTACCTAGAGAACTGAGTGATTGGTGTCCCTTTCCTTGATTACTATGTGAATGCCATTTTCTGGAGAGCAGCCCTGCAGTCTTTATCCCAAAGTGCCATAGAAACCAGAATCAAATCATGACTATCTTTTCCTATAATAATTTTTAATCATCGAAATAGCAAAACTTTAAGTAGTTTTTAAACACCACTCATGAATTTGGAATAGTATTTGATATGTATATTATACCTTTAAAATATTCATAGTATATAAATTTCCCTTAAATATCAATAAAACATATTTATATGTACATATATAACACATTATAAAAATGTCAAATACTTTATTAAACATCTCACTAGAAAAAAAACAGAACCAATCCAGATAGATTATTAAAATTGTCTTATACAAAGAAGTTCCAATTAAAATGAGATGCTTGTTGTTTAAAAATTCCAATATATCAATAATGAAATAAGTGTGGAGAAACAGGCAATCTTATTATCTACTTCTTATAAATTCTAAAAATTGTTTCTTTGGAAAACTGTCATTAAGCATATCAAAATTCATAAAATATAAACTAAAATATTGTCTTAAATAAATGATTTCATATCTCTAAAACAATGCATGTACACATTTTTAATTTTTGTATTTTGTATGAGAGTAAAAGTTGAAACACAAACTAAATGTTCAATAATAAAATTTGGTTAATCAGTTAAGATAATTTCAAAATTTGTCCTTAAATGACAAATTCAAAATTTGTCTATAATGACATAGAAGAATATTAATGACATAGTTTAAATTATAAAAAGATTATAAAACATTATAGTATAATGAAATTTTTTATATAAAATGCATGCAATTTATGTATTTGTTTATATGGAAAAAGTCTCCAAAACAAACTCTTAAACATCATTATATCTAGGTGATGGAATTTATGATGCTATTAGCTTTTGACAGCTTTTCTTAGATGTTAAGAGTTGGAGTCCAGAACTTCAAAATCCAGGCTTTCCAAGTTATACAATATGTGAATTTTAGTGCCTCATTTTCTTCATTAAAAATGGTAATATTAATAGTATTTCTTGAGTTATTCTGATGATTAGATTCGTTGTTATACGCAAATCAGAACTTTGTATAGAATGAGCACATAAAAAGTTAACTTTTTTCCTTTTTTCATTCTAATTATTTTTATAATGATTATCAATTACTTTTGTAATTAAAAATAAAACTCATCTCACTAGGAAGTATCCTGTGTAATCTCCTCATATCGGAATGAGACCTACTGGATGACAAAGCTTAAATTATTAAATGTGCTAGGCAAGGCAAGGAAAACCTATACAGAATTTTCTCTATTTTTTCACTGGAATTACTTATAATTTTATAAAATATTACTTTTATAGTGTCTAATCTTCTTGAAAGTCATTCCCTTAGAGTTTCTTTTGTATACAAGTCCAACTCACCCTATTTCTAATGTAACTATTATGAATAGCCTTCCGATTCCATCTGCTTCTAGTTTGATTTTTTAAATAACTGGGATTATGTTATCCAGATTCCTGTTATACTACTCTATTTGGTTACCCTTTCTCCCAGCTCCTGGACAGATCCATTCTCAGAGGTTGAATCCTTTGAGGGGAACCCTCTATTTCCTTGACTTATGTTACCATCTTGAGTAACTCACCCAAACAACCTCGTGTGTGTGTGTGTGTGTGTGTGTGTGTGTGTGTGTGTGTGTCTGCTGGGGCCCTGCCCCCAGCCATGCTACAGAGGCTCGGAGCAGGTATGACACTAGAACACTTCCAGAATAGTCCATATTAGGGAGAAAACCCCTTCCCAACCAGAAGGGAGAGTCAGAATTTGGCTCCACAAAGTCCAGAAACAACCCACCCCTGGAAATATAAAATCCCAAGTACTGACTGACTACATGATCAACTCAGGAGTTAGCCTGTGTCCACTCACAGGCTTCTTTTATAGCAGTGCCCTGTGAGACTTGCAATGGGGGATGGAGACAGCTAGGTCAGGGGACATCAACCCCTGATCCTGCTTCCAGGAACCTCTATTCTGGCCCCCCCTTTTTTTCTCTCTCTCTCTACCAGAATAAAACTCTCTTTGCTCTCACTCAGACTTGTTTTTTGAATTCTTTTCCTGTGCTAGTCAAGAGCCTGGAGGTCCCAGATCTTGCAAAGGCATGGCCACTCTGACTGGAACCCATCTGGTGTAAAGAGGGCAGGAAAGAGGATGACAGAAAGGTCCTCTATTTCAGTATTACCAAGTATTACCAAGCACTTTGTTAACAGATCAAAAGTCATGACCGCCACTCAGCTATTTATAATAGTAAAGCTGACATTTTTATCAGACTATTTCAGTGTCCGGTTCAGAACTTGAAAGAGATAGGTCATTAACTATTTAGCCCTTACACAATCCTAAAAAAATTCTATCCTTATTCTCTTATCTTATTTTATATTAAAACTAGAGGCCTGTTGCACGAAGAGATTTGTTCAATAGGCCTTCCCTTCCTTTGGCTGCTGGCACCGGTTTTCCTCCCGCACCCGGCACCCAGGCCTTTGCTCTGGCTGGGCTCCGACCAGAGCTGCCCTGGAGCCATCAGGCTTCATTGCTGGCAGGCCCCAGGGCCGTGCGGCTTCTATGCTCCGCCTGGCACCAGGGTGTGAGGCCTCGCTGCTCCGGCCCCGGGCCGTCAGACTTCACTCCAAGGCTTGTAACCTAGTATGCAAATTAGCCGCCATCTTTGTTGGTGGTTAATTTGCATATTGTGCTGATTAGCCAATGGGAGGTGTAGCGAAGGTATGGTCAATTACCATGTTTGCCTATTATTAGATAAGATAACAGTGACTACAAAAAACCCCACAAGTGCATTACTTTGTGAGAAGGCTAAAATAAATAGTGATATAAAAGTTTTTGTATGAAGAAAATTGTATTTCCTCCACTTGGCATCTAAGATAAAACATGTGTTAGCTTTGAGCAATATTTATCCTACTTGTCAACATCTATTATTTTAAGTGATGTTTTATTTCAATTATTTAATTGTCTAAATCCTGTTATCTAAATTTTTTTTGGTTTTGTTGTCACATCTGGAAAAAATATTTTGTCAATGAAAACAAACAATAGCAGTTTGTAATTTATATTACAAAAGAATAAACAGAATTTCTAAAAAATCTCAATTGCCAGGACAAAAATCCTTTGAAATAGTTGCATTTTCTTTGCCATCTATCAAAAACAGGAAGATGAATGGAGACACAAAACTTTATTAGCTACTTAGGGAAATTACTTGTTTACAGAAAGCCTGTAATTGGATCCTAAATATATTAGTGCCTGAAAGACTTTTGAAGCAATTTTCATGATGCAGGAAGATAGTCAAGTAATTTGAAACTCCAGTTTTGCTTGAGGATTTAAAATGTGCCAAATGTCATATAAAACCATAGACATAGTTGAATTATGGCCAATTTGTTGCCTTATCTTGGGATTTCAAATGACATTTTTCTTTTAAGTAGGAATAATAGAAAGGAGTTCCGTTTGACTTGAGCCAAGGCATCATTTAAAACAAGCATATGCTGTGTCATCTTGCATGCAAAGCCTTCCTCAGATGAGAAACTGAACTGGACATACTGTATGGAATATATTGAAAGGAGATCTAAAACATAGTTGTATATCAGGATCCCTAATTGTGAGGTTCTTTGAAGTCTTGAGGAGAACAGTTTGTTTCCAGTGAGTTTTGGGTTGAGAAGGGTGGGAAATTTCTCACTGGTATTCCCTTCTTTTCAGAGGAGCCATGATGTAAAATATTAGAAACATATTTCTCTGCAAGAGTCAAAGTTGAAACTGAAATACAACAGATGCTTCTTATTGATAAGATGAAAATTTGAGTTTCTTAGGAGGAGTGTAGTATGTTCTACAAGTTTTGGATATACTAACTATGTATGTAGGCTTTGGGATAAAACTGTGTGTGTTTTCATTGAAAAACAATTTTAATAATACAAATTATATTTCTCTTGCTACTGCCAACAGCCATGCTCTCATGCTCCATCTTTGATAAAAGACTTATTTCTAAAACTCTAGAATCTGAAAAAGACACATGCTTTCCCAGACACACTTGCTACAAGGGCTAGTTATGTAATTAAATCCTAGCCATTGCATCTGAGAAGTATGAGAAATTTTCCTCTTCATTAAAAGTGAACAGAAGGCATTCTGTCTCTTCATTACTTGATGTATGTATGTACATGAAGCCTGGGCCTTATTGAGCCCAATTTGTTACCATGAGGAGAGAGACAGCGCACAAGCTGTCGGATGGCAAGGTGGAGATGATCACCACCACCATCATTAACTACTTCATAAACTTGCAACATCAGTGTTGGAACTGACCTACCATTATTCTTCTGACATTGTGAGATGATACCTGCAGACACACGTATCCTAATCAAAACACAGGATGATTCTATTCTATACTTCAGTAACTTGAAGGCGAGATGTGGTGAATATACCCTAGGGCAGGGATCCTCAAACTTTTTAAACAGGGGGCCAGTTCACTGTCCCTCAGACCGTTGGAGGGCCGGACTATAGTTTAAAAAAAACTAGTCGGCTGCTAAGCAACAGGCAGCGGCGGCAAAAACATCCAGCAGGCCGCGTAGTTTGAGGACCCCTGCCCTAGGGTGACCATGAATTGTACCTTTGTATAATCCCCTCTCCTTTTGTGTGGGGAAAATGTGTACATGGCTTCTAAGCAATAAAGTATTGGAAAATGGTTAGGTCAGGTTACATTCCATCCTAAGACTCTATTTTAGCAGATTAGAGTGAATTCTCCTAAGGGCCACATTGCAAAGAACTGAAGGCAGCCCTGGCTGACAGCAATGAGAGAGGGAGAGAGAGAGAGAGAGAGAGAGAGAGAGAGAGAGAGAGAGAGAGAGAGAGAGAGAGTTGTTTTTCAATCCTTTAACCATTGAATTCTATCAATTATTGAAAGAGAATACTGAGCTCTAGAAAAGAATTAAGCCCAGCAACCCCTTGATTGCAATCTTAGAAGATCCTGAGCCTAGTCCAGTCAAGCCATACTCAGGTTCTTGACTTACTGATGTCATGAGATAATAAATACATGCTATTTTATGTCTCTATGATTTGGGTAATTTGTGATGTACTGACCTGATGTCTAACACGTCACATCACCAATACTTGTTATAACAGGTAATTTTAATTTCACAATTACTTCAAATTCACCAAATCTAAAATTGAGGCCTCTATGTCTTAAAACCTAAACAATATTTATTTTCTAATGACTTGTAAATTTTATTAATTATTTCACACTTTTATAGCCATCGATGACATCTTTGGATAGAATTTACATCACAGATTAAGCATTATAAAGTGACCTTCTATTATGCTTCATCCCTGAATGTTCTCATTTTGTTTTAGTCTGTAAAATTGGCAAAGGTGTTTGTAGATATTAAATATTAACACCTGGCAACAGTGTGAAAAAAATAGGCACTTTCATACATTGCCAGTGGGCATGATAAATTGACAAGCTCTTTAAAGGGTAATTTGGCAACATATCTATATCTATATATAGATGTATCTATATATGTATATATAGATATACATATTAATTTAAATTCTTTATTGTTTAATGTATTACATAAGTCTCCTTTTCCCCCCATTGACCTCTCCCTGGCCTCCCCAAACCCCCAGCACACGCCCTCACCTCCCCATCTGTGTCCATTGGTTATGCTCATATGCATGCATACAAGTCCTTTGGTTGATCTCTTACCCCCTCACTCCCCACCTTCCCTCATAGGTTGGACACTCTATTTGATTCTTCTATGACTTTAGTTCTATTTATTTTAAAGCTTTAAACATATTCATTACTTTCATTTATTGAATAATTCAACCCAAGTGCCAAATCTAGTACCTAACCTCTGATCAAACTGTACGTGTCCAAAACAAAACTCACATTTGTCCCTCTCAAACTACCACCCCAAACTCCCCGTCAAACTTCACCATTTCAGTAAATGTTACTTGAATTCACCTAATTGTTCCAGCCAGAGCAATTCCCTTCTCTCATTCTCTGTATTATCCAAATGTTAACAATTTACATCTGCCATTTCTGCTCTCTAGACAGAATAATCTCTTAATAGCATTGTTATTGCTAGGTATTAATAACTAGGTTATTAGTAAGAGAAAATTTTTTAATTACGTCTCATTACATAGGTTACAAGGATGACCTCACTCAGTCTCTTCTTCATGGTTCTATCAGTGGCTTTTTCTTTGATAATTCTGAGTAAATAATAAAACTTAGAATGTTAAATCTAAAAAGGCCTTTGATATCAATTAGTCCAAAAGTCTTATTTCACTAATGAGATTACAGAGTCCTGAATATTTAAAAATAATGAATCCTTAAGTTATATATTGCTAAGGGTAGATTTGTTGATGTTTTGGATATTGTTCAGATTCTAGTTCATATTATCTTCTGCCTTAAGCTAGGTAAATTGATGTATTGTGTAGTTTCAGTTTTATCATAAATCATATCATTTTAATGAATGGAAAAATATTACATCTGCTTCAAGGCTGTTGTGAACATTAAGTAACACTTGACATTTTCTAATGGTTTGTTCAATTTGTCACAGAATAGATGTTCCAAATAAAGTAGCTATCATGTCGTTGTTCTTATTGTTGTTTCTGTAATGGCAAATTATATTTTTAATGAAAAGCTAATTATAATATTAATGCTACAACAAAACTGTCTTGTAATTCTATTTGGTGGACTTTTAGTTTTCTACACAAAATGGATTTATAATTTCATTGAAACCGTAATGAAAATTCTTCTGAAAGAATATCCAGTAATTTAACTAATTACTTAAGCAATAGTTAGAGCCACAATATTCTTGACTTTATAAAATAGGAATTGCCACTAATTTGTGGGAATATGATTTGCCCTGTCCTTAAGAAAGGCTACCCTATAATGTCTGGTCTAGCTTTTTTGAAAATACTAAACCATCTTTTTTTTAATGAACTTTGGTACAAGGCTTTAATTTAATTAGATTGAAGTTTGGGGCTGTTTGACATTTTTTTCTTCCTGGTTCAAGCATCCAATTTTGCTTTGGGTTGAATTAATTATTTAGTGAATGTTTTTATTTTTATTTTTTAAATTCTTTATTGTTTAAAGTATTCCATATGTCTCCTTTTCCCCACATTGATCTCTCCCCAGTCATTCCCAATCCCCAGCACATGCCCTCACACCCCTACTGTCTGTGGCCATAGGTTATGCTTACATGCATACATACAAGCCCTTTGCTGATCTCTTACCCCCCTTCCCCTGCCTCCCCTTTGATGTTGGACAGTCTATCCGATGCTTCTGTCTCTGGATCTATTTTTGTTCATCAGTTTATGTTGTTCATTATATTCCACAAATGAGTGAAATCACATGATATTTATCTTTCTCCAACTGGCTTATTTCGCTTAGCATAATGCTCTTCAGATCCATCCTTGCTATTGCAAATGGTAAAAAGTTCCTTCTTTTTTACCGCAGTGTAGTATTCCATTGTGTAGATGTACCACAGCTCTTTAATCCACTCATCTGCTGATGGGCATTTAGGCTGTTTCCAGATCTTAGCTATGGTGAATTGTGCTGCTATGAACACATGGGTGCATATGTCCTTTCTGATTGGTGTTTCTAGTTTCTTGGAATATATTCCTCGAAGTGAGATTACTGACTCAAATGGAAGTTCCATTTTTAGTTTTTTGAGGAAACGCCACAGTGGCTGCACCAGTCTGCATTCCCACCAGCAGTGCACGAGGGTTCCTTTTTCTCCGCATCCTCCCTAGCACTTGTCATTTGTTGATTTGTTGATGATAGTCATTCTGACAGGTCTGAGATGGTACCTCATTGTTGTTTTGATTTGCATCTCTCAGATGATTAGTGACTTTGAGCATGTTTTCATATGTCTCTTGGCCTTTTGTATGTCCTCTTTCAAAAAGTGTCTTAGATCCTTTGCCCATTTTTTAATTGGATTGTTTATCTTCCTTTTGTTAAGATGTATGAGTTCCTTATAAATTTTGGGAATTAAACCCTTATTGGAGATAACATTGGTAAATATGTTCTCCCATGCAGTGGGTTTCTTGTTGTTTTGTTGATGGTTTCTATTGCTGTGCAGGAGCTTTTTATATCAATGTAGCCCCCTTATTTTATTTTCTCCTTAGTTTCCATTATCCTAGGAGCTGTATTGGTAAAGATATTGCTATGACAGATGTCTGATACTTTGCTGCCTATGGATTCTTCTAAGATTTTTATGATTTCCCGACCACATTCAAGTCCTTTATCCATTTTGAGTTTATTTTTGTGTATGGTGTAAGTTGGTGGTCTAGTTTCATTTTTTTGCATGTATCTGTCCAATTTTCCCAACACCATTTATTGAAGAGACTGTTTTGACTCCATTGTATGCTCTTGCCTCCTTTGTCAAATTTTTAGTAAATGTTTTGAAGATAAGTAAACATAGCATGTAGGATACTTATCAACCTTGGTCATCTAGGCTTAATATCCTTGTTTTCTACTCCCCCCCCCCCCCCGCCTCGGTTACTATGAATAGCATGGAATTACTTATTATCCATAGTAGTTTCCAGATAATAAGAATGCATATAAGCATAACCAATGGACATAGACACTAGGGGGTGAAGGCATGAGCGGGGCTGGGTGGGGGGGGCAATGGGAGAATAGGGACACATATGTAATATCTTAATAAAGAAAAAGAAAGAATGATACTTTGACTTGGGAATACATTGATTAATAAAGTGAGTGAGGCAACTACTGTGGCACATATAAAGTGATCTAAGAATAATTTAGTTCTAACTTAATGATTGGTTGCTTTACCCAAGACCAAAAATAGTTGCCAGAATTTTAATTGCAACTATATTATGTTGAATTATATTCATATACTTAATTATTGTTATATACATAGAATATATGAAGCTCCATTTCTGTCGAAGCTGTAGCAATCTTAATTTCTTTCCCATTCTTCACATTTTCCCTTACACAAACCTAATCTAGAATTTTGCTTTGAATTTGGCTTAATATTTGATAAAGAAATTAATTGGTGAAGAGAGTTAAACTATTTTTCACTTTCATTTTATTTTTTTCTATATTTGATCAAAATTTACTTAGGCTTTGCATTTGTTGATTCACAGGAATACTATATGTAGTTTCTATCTTTTGTTTTTACTATTTTTGTTTTTATCTCCAATAATTAAATATCCAATTATTAAGTAGTAATATGGCAGTTTCCTCATTCAATTACTCTATAACATACTATGAAAGAGAAAACAAAAATGGTAATGATGCATAAGGCCAATTCAAGTAGGGTCTACACCCCTACACAAATCATATTAACTTGTCAATATATTCATTAGAAGTTACTTTATTGAGGTAAAATCAAGACAAATAAGCCTCAGAATAATAAGTATTCAGACATTTTTATGTTTGAAATTTGAAAGTATATAAATACAATAAAACTGACTATATGTATAACACTAAAAATAACTTCCTGGTAATTATTTTATTTAAAAAGTCATGCCAGGCTTTGCAGACGCCGCCGCCCGGAAGCCGCCCGTGACAAGCCATGGGTAACCCCACCATTTACTTCTGAGGGCTGCAGAGGGCGAGCCCCTGGGCAGCGTCTCCTTCGAGCTGTTTGCAGACAAAGTTCCAAAGACTTCAGAAAACGCCCGTACTCTGAGCACTGGGGAGAAAGGGTTTGGTTCTAAAGGTTTCTGCTTTCACAGAATTATTCCGGGATTTATGTGCCAGGGTGGTGACTTCACATACCATAATGGCACAGGCGGCAAGTCCGTCCATGGGGAGAAATTTGAGGATGAGAACTTAGTCCTGAAACATACCGGTCCTGGCATCTTGTCCATGGCAAATGCTGGACCGAACACAAACGGCTCCCAGTTTTTCATCTGCGCTGCCAAGACGGAGTGGTTGGATGGCAAGCATGCGGCCTTCGCCAGGGGAAAGACGGCATGGATATTGTGACAGCCATGGAGCGCTTTGGGTCCAGGAATTGTAAGACCAGCAAGAAGATCACCATTGCTGACTGCGGGCAACTCTAATAAATTTGACTTGTGTTTTATCTTAACCACCAGACCATTCCTTCTGTAGCTCAGGAGAGCACCCCTTCACCCCAATTTGCTTGGAATGTTCTATAATCTATGTGCTCTTGCCAGCTTTTTGGGTTCCATAATTTCCCTACTCCTTCCCAGTCTAGCTGGATTGCAGAGTTAAGTTTTTGATTATGAAATAAAATCTAAACAGTTGTCTGTCAAAAAAATAAAAAAAATAAAAATAAAATAAAAAAATAAAAATAAAATAAAAAATAAAAAATCATGCCAGTTGAAAATATAACAAAAAACCTCATATTGTCTGTAAATATCTTTATCAACTTAGAGACAATATTTATGAAAGATGTATTTTAATTCATATTTTGGGTTAGTGTTTTCTTCCTCCAGTTTTAGCTACTGCATACTGTTCTTAGCATTTTTACTGGATATTGACATGATGTCTGTCCCCAACTCCAACATCCATGGAATTATTAAAAAAATATAATGACTAAAAGAGTTTACTCTAAATAGAAAATTTACTTGGAAAGAAATTCCTGGTCTTAGAATGCATCTCAGTAATGCAATTTGTGTTAACAAGTCAATAGTTTTTAAAAAACATACACAGATTAAGCTCTTGCTTTTCCCCATTCTCTTTCTGCTTTCAAATAAACTTGCGTGTGTTGATCTTTTTCTTAACATTTCTACATTCCTATGACTCGATTAACTTCATCCTCTTTTTTCAATAGTTTTATAATGCAACTTGAGGCTGTCTACAGCTAATGGGTAAAAGCAAGGAAGGGGGCAGTAGATACTGCTAAGAGGGAAAGCAGGAGTAGAAGTCAGATCCTTATTTCTATGGAAATGAAGTGTTGGAAGAAGTGTTCTTCCTGCTGTTTCAGGATAGATGTTGGATCCACGGCAGTAATGCAGCAAAGGTCTGTTAAGAGACTCCGGGATTTGGGTTAGTGCCTTCTTTATACTTAGGCGCACAGCTGGTGCAGGTGCATTTTCAGCCATAATAACTAATAACATCCCCGGTGGAAACATTCAACTGTGGTAAAACAGACAGAAATCTATTATAAATGTGAGTGCAATGTCAATGTTTACAGAAGAAGGTCAAAAAACGGAATTCCATTTGGTAAATGTCAGTACTGTACGAGTAGAAAGCATTCACAATATTTGCATTCTTATTAAAATGATACATAACAAAAACCATAAATATTTCATAGATTTTTTTACTCCTATTTTTCCTTCTTCATCAGAATTTACTTTTCCTGCAATTTCTCTAAGTCTCAAAGTTCACTCTGTTGCTTATGTGCTTTCAGCGTTTGGGGTGATATGGTGAGCCACTGGACTAGTACAATGTTTAGGTCAACCATAAGCTTACATTCAGATATGAACCCTAGAAATGAATGTTTCTTCTGTGAATCCACTCAAAGGCATACACAGATCTTTACTCAATCACTTTAAAGCAACCATTTTTGTCTTACACTGACTCATTTATTCTGCATAGAATTCAGCATAGTGAGATGAATTAGACCAAGCACATATGATCACATTGTTTGTTTGTTTTAAAAGAGGCAAAACCTTTAAAACCTTTTGATTTGTAGTGAATGATACATAAATACTTAATACATTTTAAAGATATATTCATATATTCAAGTGATTTTTTTTGTTTACCAATATTGAAAATGTATGGTTATTTAAAACTAGAATGTGAGAGTGTGACATATTATGCTATTAGTATTTTTGGTAATGAATGTAGTCATTGCTTTCTGTGAAGAGAAGATTGTCCATTTATAGATTATAGAAATGGAGTCAATCCTTCTCTAGCGTCTTCTTACTAACACCATGTCTCATGTCAGTATTTCACACTATTAAGGTCAAGGGATGTGTGTGTAGAAATCATAGATTACTTGCTCTCTAGAGGATGTGGAGATATATATATATATATATATATATATATATATATATATATATATTATGATCCTAGAAATACCTTGTATGAAAGGTTAGAAAAATAAACTTAAGGAAACATTTTGATTTCAGGTGTAAAATCAGAATTTAATCTAATTTTAATCATATTATAATCTGATTCCATATGAAAAAATATGTTGCAGCTTTCACTAAAGAATTATCTTATACAAATATTTGAAAGTGCACTTTCTAAATCTATGGCTTTAAGGAGTCTTCACTGGTCAGCCAACATGATTTTACAGAGGTTCTTTCAGGAAAGATGTTGAAAATGATTAACCCTACTACCTTTATTTTAAGACATTTCTCTCAATTAAAGAAATGACCTCTCAAAGCAGTGATGTACCAGCCTGGGAAATTCCATAGGTACCTAATTATGTTTGGTAATTGGAGTGAAACAAAATGATTTTCAAATTTTGCATGAGAAGATAAAATGGCAATATAGAAAGTTACAGAAAGACTTGTAGATGATAATAATTTATAAAATATATATTCTAACATAAAAATAAACAGTTATCCCAGGTCACCCAAATAGGATTCAAATCAACATGACTAACAGTCAGTTCCCTAGGATTTTTAGTAAAACCACAAAGCAAGACCCTAGCTAAAGATCTCTCCATGGATTTGTTAGTAGAATGTTAGTCACACACTTATCTGCTTAGAAGGCATCAGAAAGGGACTCTTAAAACCAGGTATATCTTTATGAGGGTATGATACATTATCTTAAATTTCACCATTTGATACGTACTCTTATTTTCTCCATTTTATAGTTGGATTTCTTATAAAGTGTAATGCTGGTTCCAAAACTTTTCAGAAAAAGAACCTAAAGGTACTCATACTATATAATAAAAGCCTAATATGCAAATCGACCAAATGGCGGAACTACTGGTCAGCGAGAGGCGGGGCCAGTGCACAGGCGGAGCCAGGCCAGTGAGCAGAGGGAGTGGATGGCAGTCGGGGGTGGTGGCAACCAACAGTGGCAAGGCAATGGGGCTGCCACCATCCCCCCTGTCACCTCCTGCAGAGGGAGGCCCCAGAAGCAGCAGGGTAGTGATGGGGGGTGGGGCCGGCCACTCACCAGCTGGCGCCATCCTCCAGTTGGCCCACTGGTCACCTCCTGCAGAGGGAAGCCATCAGTTGGACATCCCCTGAGGCCTCCCAGACTGCGAGAGGGCGCAGGCCAGCCCGAGGGACCCCCACGAATTTTCGTGCACCAGGCTTCTAGTTGATTATAAAATGCATCCTAATTTCAGAAACATTATAATATCAGAAAATCACAGTTGAGGGTATATAGTATTTATTAAAGGTCAACAAAATTACATTCCACATGTTCCTCAGAAATTCACATTTAGTTATAACTGTTTATAACAGTTAGTGTATGCTATGGTGAGATACTCTGATCTCTTCTTTAGGATTAAGATGCTCATACTCTTGCCATTAAGGGAATAGCAACTCTCAGGCTAGCCCCTGAAGGCCATCCTAGCTTCAGAAATCTCTTTGGGATTGGCTGAGAGCTTACTGAGACTGTATTACAGTTTATCTTCTCCATCTGCCCAAAGGTGTTATTGAGACACTCCTCCAAAACTGTTGTGTATACAAATCCAAGTCTCAGAATCTGTTAATCAATGTCAACAGCCCATTCTATATAACAATTAGTAGTAATTTCTATAATATAGGTTTAAATGTCTCACATTAAAGAAAGTGCTGAACACCTGAAAAATAGGAAGTAAAAAGCTCAAGTTTGTTGGATGACTAAAAGTTAGAGTCAAATACATGATGCTATGGACTTTGAACTACTGACTTTGTCAATCAATGGGAAAATGGTGTCTTATTATGCAGCTACTAGAGGCTGATGCACGAATTCGTGCACCAGCGGGGTCTCTCGGCCTAGCCTGTGGGATTGGGCCTAAACTGGCTCTCTGACAACCCTCCAGGGGTCCCGGGTTACGAGAAGGTGCAGGCCAGGCTGAGGGACCCCACCAGTGCACGATCAGGGTGGAGAGGGATGCAGGAGTTTGGCCAACTGGGGAGGGATCACGGAAAGGATCCAGGACATGTCTGGCCCATCTCACTCAGTCCCGAATCAGCCAGACCCCAGCATCAAGCTAACCTACTGGTCAGAACATCTGCCCCCTGGTGGTCAGTGCATGTCATAGTGAGTGATTGAGCAGCCTTAGCATATTGTTAGTATATTATGCTCTGATTGGTTGAATGGCTGACCTGATGACTGGACTCTTATCATATTAGGCTTTTATTATATAGGATAAATTTTTTATAAAACAAAGAATTCCTAATAGTGGTCTGATAATGGTTTTTGGATTATTAAACTGTGAGAAACTTACCCAGTGTTTCTTTCTTTCTTTCTTTTTTTTTAAAGATACTTCTGTTTTTTTAATATTTTATTGATTTATTTTTTATTTATTTATTTATTTTTTACAGAGAGGAAGGAAGAGGGATAGAGACTTAGAAACACCAGTGAGAGAGAAACATCGATCAGCTGCCTCCTGCACACTCCCCACTGTGAATGTGCCCGCAACCAAGGTACATGCCCTTGACCGGAATCGAACCTGGGACCCTTGATTCTGCAGGCTGATCCTCTATCTGCTGAGCCAAACCAGTTAAGGCTACCCGGTGTTTCTAGAATTTTGAAATTTGTTCTAAATTAAGTGACATTGAGAGAAAAAAAAAGAAGGATTGACTTTGAGCCCATATTAACTTAAACTTCCCTTTCTCTATAACAATGAGAAAAATATGTCTTTCATTTCAGTGCTAGAGGATTTACCATCTTCACTCTTAAGCATTTAAAATATTGCTGGAGATCAATTCCAGCATGACAGCAGGGCTGCATCTGGGAATGGCTGAGGATATTTCCCCAAACCTGAATAGGATACATTAAATTGATTTCTTGACTGCCAGATAATTAAAGGACATCTTAATCTACATACCATTGCCTCCTACTGGCCAAACACCTATACAGCCGTAGGCTAATTCCCCCATTCTGACAATGCCTCTGTATACAAAAACCCTGACCCTTTGAAGTGTATATCTCTGCCTCTCCTCAGGACAAGTTGTGTTAATAAAAAGCATGGGGTTCTGGGGATGAGGAGACCTAAGACCTAAGGCCTTAGACCTTAGACCTGAGAATTTAGATCTTGGATCTTAGCTCCTTTAGCTAAGCTCCTCTGACCCCCAAATGTCTTTCAAAATTATATTTCATCTCTGGACTCCTCTTATTTAACATCTACGCACAGCCTTCTCCAGATTCCTGAACCCTTCTTAATGCTGGGACAAGAGCACCGGCATTAAAATATAATATTATTTATTATAATATTATAAGCATAAATATACTTATGCTTATGTCTTATCTCCCTAATAATATTATGAGTAAAAAAACAAACAAAACAGAAATCATAAATTATATATTTTTAAAACTTCCCACAAAAACTTAAATGTTATTTTGCAATCAGAAAGTACTTAATGATATTTTGGATTAAATAGAAATAATTTTTTGACAAGATTGATCTGTCTCATTTAACTAATAAATACATATTATATTGTTACACTTAATATATGAGTAAATGATCTTGAATTTTAAAATCATGTATGATTGTACTTCCGTGTACTGATATTTACTAGTACTATAACTTTCAGATTTAATTTTCTTATCTTTTAAACATATTCACATTAGTAGAAGTAACATTTTTAAAGTGCTTGGAATACTGCCTGACACAATGCTTATAAAATATTAATTTACTTTCCTCTTCATTCTCCAAGATGATTATGAATATTTTATTGAATAATATAGATAATGCTTCTACTACAAATGTCATAGACCTTTAATTAATGACAATCTTTATTATTATTATTATTAAACAATATTCAAATAGTCTATTTTTGTGTAATCTCACAATACTATACAAGAATAATAGCCTTAGAGGACTGATTGATGATTTCGTGAATTAATGTTTTATTATTTCTAAATTTGGTTAATTTCAGAAAATTGCTTATATTTTAAAGCAGGGGTCCTCAAACTACGGCCCACTGGCCACATGCAAATATAAATATTATATTTGTTCCCATTTTGTTTTTTTTACTTCAAAATAAGATATGTGCAGTGTGCATAGGAATTTGTTCATAGTTTTTTTTTAAACTATAGTCTGGCCCTCCAATGGTCTGAGGGACAGTGACCTGGCCCCCTGTTTAAAAAGTTTGAGGACCCCTGTATAAAGGTATAAGTTCACTAAATGAGTTTACCTAACCAATCAATCAAAAACACTTCTTGCTTGTATACTATGCATGTAGTTCTTAGGATAAGCAATTTTTCTCCTCAGATTATTCACTTACGGGAAAGGCAGTGTAATAGAAAATTATAAATGGCAAGTTATGGAAGTCTTAAAAATGACTTTTAATAGCACACCTTGTAGTGCTATGGAATTATGTGTCCTCACCTCAAGATTTTTGAAGATAGCTTCAGGATATTCCTATTCAACCCTAAGACTCGACATGAGAAGGAAGAAGCTCTTTAGGAAGCAGATAGTTTTGTTTAGCAATATTCAAAATATTTTAAGGGACATTTAAAAACTTTGTTAGAAAACTGTGATACTTTTTTACTGCCCCCAAAGGAAAACTTTTCCTAAGTCAATCTCAGAATTGATTTAAGTTGGAGGTTCAAGAATTGCTTGTTGATTATAATTGTTTTTTAAAGTTTATATTGGCCACATAATATATTTTGCTTTAGAAATTCTAGGCTTGCATCAATACTTTTCTTTTAAAAGTACTTAATTTTTAGAGGTTTATGAAAAAAATAATATTTCTGATGGAATTTACTTTTGGAAATATCTTTCCTATTTTCAAATAGGTGCAAATGTAGACAAAAACAGAAAACTTTTAAGAAACAAATTACTCTATTTTCTTTACTCAGATATGTGTATATACACATATATAATATCTACACTAATAAAAGAGAAACATGCTAATTGGTGTCACTCTGCTACACCCACCAGCCAATCAGGATGAGTATGCAAATTAACCCAACAAAGATGGTAGTTAATTTGCATATGCAGGCACAGAGTGAAGACTGAAGATGACTGAAGACTGTAGATGACTGAAGAGGCTTGGCTTCTCCACTGCAGCTGGAGCAGAGAAGCCTAGCCTCGCTGCTGCGGCCGGAGGCCGGACCAAAGGCCTGGGTCCCAGGTGCTGGAGGAAAACCAGTGCCGGCAGCCAGGGGAAGGAAGGCTTATTGCCCGAATCTTTGTGCAACGGGCCTCTAGTGTTATATATAATTTGCATACATATATCCACATGTACTTGTATGTTTGCATATATATGAATTTAATATGTGAAAAATGTTTATGCTTACATTAATATATATGTACACATACATCTGTATTTAAATATGCATTCAGATATATACACACACACACTCTCTCTGTAGCACTACTCAGCTCCCTGCTAGTGATTTCTTTTCAGGCAGTGACAAATCTAGCTCTCATTATCCTCAGAATATTTACTTATTTTCTCAATTAGCAAATGTGCCTTAATCATCCACCCATTCTTACAATCTCTTCTACCCATCCTTTATTTGCTCCACCTAACCAAGTATGGCAATGGGAGGAATGATACAAACAGATCTTATAAATGTTTTGAATTCCTATATCTACAGATGATTAAAGAATAACCATACATAGTCAAGTGGTTTGTATTCTGGATATGATTACATACATAACATCTAATAATTTGGCTGGATATTTATGCACCTGGATACATTTACTAACCAGTTTATGTATTCATTTTAAACATGCATAATGCTTTCTAGTCATTCGCAAAATATCACTTTTTAAAATATTAACAATTAGTTCATATCTAGACACTCAGGCAGATTTGAATTGTGTTTTTAACTTTACAACTCCTTTGTTTATTTTATTGCAAAATGCAGATAATTTCCCTCAAATAACTAGCTCAAGAAGAGAAATACAGATTCATTTATTTGAAAAGCAATTGAAATTCTAGAAAATACAATATATATTTCATTTGTAACATATTAGCCACCTCCAAAAGGCCAAAGATAAATCAATTTAATTCTATAAATATATAGTTAAGCTATATGCTTTAATACATCATGTTTTGACACTAATAGCAAAAGCTGCAGGTTTTATAATTTAAATGTAACTATTGTAATACCACCCAATGGAAAATAAGGTAAAATTGTGAAAATAATAAAGGTTGTGATGAATATTAATCCCCCAATGTCCAGACTTCCATTATGTGTAGAATAGAAATACCTGCATGGGAAATTTAGATCGATTTAAATGTGAAATAAATAAAATATTCTTTGGACTTTAAAATCCTCTCTGGTTTAAGAATGCATGCATTGACTTTCTTCTTATTACCACTACTGTGTATCTTACATTTCTTGTTGTTCTTGTTAATCCTCACCCAAGAATATTTTCCCACTGATTTTTTAGAGAGACTAGAAGGGAGGGGAGAGACAGAGAGAGAAACATCAATGTGAGAGAGACACATCAATTTGTTGCCCTACATGCTCTGCCATCAGGACATGCACACCGATCAGAGAATCGAGCCTGCAACCAGGTACATAACCTTGACCAGAATCAAACCTGGAACCCTTCAGTTTAAAGGCTGACAACCTATCCACTGAGCCAAACTGGCTTAGGTTGTACATCTTATGTTTGATTCAAGCTGAGCCTATAACATTATATTATGCTATCCAGAATAACATTTATTCAAAAATTTAAATAGTGCTGAGTTTTTTTTTAATAACAAAGGTATTACATTTTTAATTTGTGTCCAAATCAAAATTTTGTGATGGTAAGTTTTGGCAAGGCAAAGAATTAAACTTTGAAATGACTATCCCAGAACAAATCGTTTATGTTAGAAATGTAGTTTGTTTCAAAAGTCTAAAAAGATCTTGTTTCCATTCAGTATGGTTGATACTGATCATTTACTTATCTGGAAAAAACAGTAGATATCAAACTCTTGTGAATAAAGCCAAGGATGAGAACATAGAAAGTTTTAGGAGATAAATTTAATATAGTTAAAGATGAAATAAAGCAATTTAGGAATAAAACTACTATATAATCATCTTTGTGACATGTCATAAGTATACCCGAGTGATACACTCTATTTTTTGTCTTATGGAACCTGGTACAGTAAAGTGGTAAGAACAAAAAGACCAGGAAAATATTGGGCATTATTTATAATCATACTAGAATCAAAATTTAGACCACTGGACTAACTTGTGCGATGTTATAACATTTATATAAAACAAACTAATGAATTTGAATTTTTACAAATTATACAAAAGTTCATTGAAAGTAGAAGAGGTACAAAGGAGGAGCTAGAGCTTAGAGAGTGGATCAGTGGAGAAAAATATAATATTGCTATCATGTACGTTAACTCAGACCATTAAGGCCAAGGAAGTGGAGCCATGCTTTAAAGTCCATAATTTCACAACTAGGGGAGCATTACAAAAATCCTCTCTTGTTCTAGTATACTAGAACAGGAACATGCACATTCATACAATAGCAATATAATTTATATTTAGTAAATTATCAGTTTTCTTATCCTCAAGAAGCAGAGTTTACAACTTATAAAAAGGTATTTGAAATAAGCTTCAGAAAACATAAAAAAAAATAGTTGTTACTAAAAACATATATAAATACCCTTTAAATTTGTCATCTGGGTGGACAATCAAGCTTTCTTTATTCTGAGCTACTTAAACAAAATAATAACTGACTGTGCGGACAGCTATCTGACCCACTATAATAAATGTGAGATCTATAATATTTGAAGAATTATAGAAATACTGGAGCTTGTGAAAGACACATGAAGAAAGAAGAATTCAGTAGGCATTTTTTTTCATTCTCTATATTTTTAATATATAGAATTTATTTTTGCATTCAGTATTCTCAATTTTTCAGAATGGATTTTAAACCCCGTCTAATTTCCTTCCTCTAACTTCTCATTGATATATAATGGAAAACCAGCTTTACAATAGCTTAAGCAAAGATTATTTTATTTTTCTCACAAGCAATATGTAGGTATAGACAATCAGGGCAACCACAGTAAGTCTGTAATTGCCAACAGGGGTTTAAATACTTCCTTTCTCTTAACCAAGGGATCCTTGGAACAGGGTTTTTGTTCTCATGATTTTCAAACCGTTACAGGATCGCTGCTTCACCTCCAGCCATTGTGCTGGCTTCCATCAGGATAAAAGGGAAGAGCAAAACACAATATGTACACACCAAAATTGTATCCTTTAAAAGTTTTCTAGGTAGCTTCACTTAGTGAATTCTTCTTGAATCTTTTACCTGCTTAGATGTCTTCGAGATACTGAGAAATGTAATATTTTCCTGATAGATGTCTATGAGATACTGAGAAATGTAATATTTTCCTGATAGACATTTGACACATCTCCTCTATTTGAATAAAATAGGAGTTTTCTCAGTTAGAGAGAATAGGAGAATATGGCACAAGAAATGATTGTCATTGCTAGATTTGATATTATCTTATAAAACAATGTTTCATTTGCTTTTAACATTAGAGGTTAGAAAGCCAAAGTAGATATTACTAACATTTGTGAGTATATATCTACAAATTAGCTATGACAAAAATTGTGTATAAAATAACAAAAAACCTATTGTTTTTGGATGTAATTACTATGTGCCAGACACTGTCTCAAGTCTTTTTCAAGCATTTTTATTGAGTCTTGGAATGAACAAAGAAAAATATTATTATTCCTGTTATCCAAGTGAAGACACAGAGTTATAAAAAGGTCAACAAATGTATTGCCCTATAATCATATATCTAGGAAAGATAGAGAAGAGATTATGACCCAGTCAGTATGGCTCCAGAATGCAAGCTAAGAACAGAAGTAGGTAGACTTGGTCTGTTAAAATTCTACCCAATCTCACTCCAGATTAATTTCTGATATAATTTAAATAATCAGTCTCTCAGTGACTAAAAGAGGAAAGACAAAACCTCTGAAAAGAGATAAGATCATCTGGAGCCCCTGCATTTTTTTTTTCACATTGTTGGAATACAATTCAAAATTACTAGGTATGAGAGAAGGTAACAGACATTATCCACAATCAATAGAAAAGAAGGCAGTATAAATAGGCCCCATTTTACCCAAATATGAGAGTTAGTATATGACTACTTTCAAATAACAGTTAATATGTTTAAGAAAATAGAGAAGTTGGAAAGTAGACAAAGTAATGGATATTTCAGCAAATAATTTCAATAAAATGAACTCAATCTTATAGATAGAAAATATATAACATCTAAAATAATAAATAGGTTTTAATAGCAGATTGGACAAAGTGTAATACATACATGTAGAATTTAAAATGGCCAACCTAGAGGAGAAACCAAGATGGCGGCATAAGTAAACACCAGAAATGGCTGCCTCGCACAACCATTTCCAAAATACAACTAAAAGACAAAACGGACATCATCCAGAACCACAGGAAGGCTGGCTGAGTGGAAATTCTACAATTAAAAGGAAAGAGAAAAGCCCACTGAGACTCAGAGGAGGTGCGGAAGTAAAGTGCAGAGATATGGAGGTGCACATGGAAAGAGCTGGCAACTGAGGACACGGTTGTCTTTTTCAATCAGGAGGCAATCTCAAGCTCCCGACTTCTCTGAACTCCAGTTCCAGGCGAGTCTCTGGGGACCCAGACTCATATGGGGGAAACTGGACTGTCTGGTATCATTTGGAACCCGAGGGAGGCTTTACTCAGAGGTGCTTGCAGTGATTACTGGGACACTGAGACGAGGAGCCTCTTAGGGTAGGACTGAGGAGCAGCCATAGCTGATTGCTCCACCCTGTTGATTCCGTGAGACCCCGCCCCACCCAAGCTGTGCGCAGAGGCATTTGCATATGAAAGGCCTGGCCCTTTGAAATTTGAAAATTACCTAACAAACTGCAGCTGGGTCAGAGAGACCCAGAACTTCCAAAAGAAGGCCGTAGGCCTCACAGCAGCTTGCATTGCTTCACAGCTGAGCCTCATCTGGGCACCTCCAAACCTCAAACGAAGAAGAGGAATCTGCAGATCTCTCCATAGCTCCTGCTGGGTAGCCTCATGCAGAGGCTAAATTAACACCTCCTTAGAAATCCAAGAGCCAGTGTACCCAGTGGTCAGAGTGGGACCATCCAGATTACAACTCCTCAGATCCATAAGGGACACACTCAGGGGGCAGACTCAGTGAGGCCCAAAGCCCCACTAAAGCAAGTCTTGCCCCAGAAGGCTGTCTCCAGCACAGAAGTTCTCCCACTGCAGACACAGCTGATTCTCACAGCCAATTGGCCTGGAGGTCAATTCCTCCCAGTGATACCTACAACAATCAAGGCTTAACTACAACAAGACTGTGCACACAGCCCACAAAGGGGTGAACCAAGAGTGTCCTTCTCAGGTAATTGGGGAGGCTGAGCCACTGGGCCCTATAGGACACCTAGCACAGAAAACCACTCTATCAACACAGGAAGCATAAAATATGTGGAGACAAAGTAACAGGTCACAAATGACAGAAATGGAGGAAAGCAAACTACTGGATATAGAGTTCAAAACCACTGTTATAAGGCTTTTCAAGAATTTTCTTGAAACCGTCGATAAATTTAGTGAGACCCTCAATAAATCTGGTGAGACTCTTGAGGTTATAAAAAAGGACCAACTAGAAATTAAGCATACACTGACTGAAATACAGAATATTATAGAGAGTTCCAACAGCAGCCTAAAGAATCGCAAGAATCAAGTCAAAGATTTGAAATACAAAGAAGCAAAAAACACCCAACCGGAAAAACAAAAAGAAAAAGAATCCAGAAATATGAAGATAGTGTAAGGAGCCTCTGGGACATCTTCAAGCATACCAATATCTGAATTATGGGGGTGCCAGAAGAAGAGAGAGAGCAAGATATTGAAAACCTATTTGAAGAAATAATGACAGAAAACTTCTCTTACCTGGTGAAAGAAATAGACTTCCAAGTCCAGGAAGTACAGAGAACCCCAAACAAAAGGAATCCAAAGAGGACCACACCAAGACACATCATATTTAAAATGCCAAGAGCAAAAGACAAAGAGAGAATCTTAAAAGCAGCAAGAGAAAAACAGTCAGTTACCTACAAGGGAGTATCCATACGACTGTCAGCGGATTTCTCAACAGAAACTATGTAGGCCAGAAGGGAGTGGCAAGAAATATCCAAAGTGATGAATAGCAAGAACCTACAACCAAGATTACTTTACCCAGCAAAGCTATCATTCAGAATTGAAGGTCAGATAAAGAGCTTCACAGATAAGAAAAAGCTAAAGGAGTTCATCACCACCAAACCAGTATTATATAAATGCTGAAAGGTATCCTTTAAGAAGAGGAAGAAGAAGAAAAAGGTAAAGATAAAAATTATGAACAACAAATACACATCTATCAACAAGTGAATCTAAAAATCAAGTGAATAAATAATCTGATGAACAGAATAAACTGTTGAATATAATAGAATCAGGGGCATAGAAAGAGAGTGGACTGACTATTCTCGGGGGTGGGGGGAAAGGGATGTGGGGGGTGCGGGAAGAGACTGGACAAAAATCGTACACCAATGGATGAGGACAGTGGGGGGGGGGGTGTAAGGCAGAAGGTGGGGTGGGAACTGGGTGGAGGGGAGCTGTGGGTGGGAAAAAGAGGAACAGCTGTAATAATCTTAACAATAAAGATTTAATTTAAAAATAAATACAAAATAAAATGCCCAAACTAAAGCAAAAAGAATAAATGTGATGAGGACACAGAACAGAACACAAATATATTCAGTACAAGTTAAAAAGCAGTCAAACAAAATGAAACATTACATTCAAAGGAATAACGATCCTAATTAAAGGGGACTTTTTGAGCAAAACAATGGAAGCCTGAAGGTAGTGAAGAAATGACATTTTTAAATAGCTAAAAAAAAAAAAAATAGCTGCCCTTTTTATGCTACAGCAAACAAACAACCAAACAAAACCCACAGAAAACCTTAAAATAGAGAATAAATATAAATAGCTCTGGACAAATACAGAGATAGTTTTTTGATAAGCTAAAAATACCTGAACTAGAAACAAAATAAAAGAATTAAAATTAATAATAAAATGTAATTCTTCTGAAGGAAAATAATAAAACCAAAAAATATGGAAATGTAGAAAGGAGTGAAAATCACCAGGAAGGGTAACTTTGTGGGGACATAAATTTGACTATGGAGTATGTAAAATAATATTTCTTGTCTTCTGGAATGTGTCAGACCCTAAGGAGACCCTTAAAAATCCTCATATTCTGGTATTCATGTCTCTATATATTGCCCTCCCTTATGGAGCAGGATCTTTGACTCACTTCTAAACAGCAGAATATGGCAAAGATATGGGATGTCACTCTCAAGATCATGCTGTGTTACAGGAGGCTCTGCCTTCCTGGCACGCTTGCTCTAGGGACTCTCCTTGTTGGCTGCTTGAGATGACAAAGAACAGCAGCCAATCCTTAGAACTGTGGTCAGGCTCCAGGTGCTTAGAGAGACCTCTAGGAGCTAACAGTGATCTCCAGCCCCCAGTCAGCAAGAAGTTGGGGCCCTCAGGCCTTCTGGAACAAGGAAACAAATGTTGTCATCAACCTATGTGAGCTTGGAAGTGGGGTTCTTCCTCAATTGAACCTCCATATGTCTGAGACGTTGATTATAGCCTTATGAGACTGAGCAGATGTCTCTGTTAAGTGTGCCTGAATACCTGACCCTTGGGAACTGTGAGCTAATAAATATATTTTGTTTTAAGCCATTAAGTGCATGACAGTTTGATATATAGCATAGAAAACTAACACATGCAGCTTGAAATATATGTAGAACTACTGTGCATGATAATAATTGCATGAAAGATGAGAAATGAGCAAATGAAGTTTAAAGTTTAAAGTTCTAATGGTCTTGGGAAAAATGATAAAATGAATGTAAATGAATTTCACAAACAAATGTTGAATAAAAAAACTTAGATACAAGAGCACAAACAATATATTGCCATTTTTATAAGGTATAAAATATGTTGAAAACAATCTATGCTGTTAATGTCTGAAAAGTTATTCACCATGAAGAGGTGAGTTTATGGCAAGGAAATAGAATTAGAAAGCTTCTAATATGTTGGCAATATTTTGTCTCTCAGTCTGGTGCTAATTACAAAAATGTGTCCAATGTATGAAAGTTCAGCAGTTATAAACATATAGAATATACATACAGAACAAATATTTTTATAAAAATCTATTTTTTTCAAGGTAGTTGATGTGTTGACCTTGTAGGAAGCACTGAACTACATGTTGGGTGGTGGTAATATTTAATGAGTAATTATTCTTAATCTTAAGAATTTTAAAATCTGATGGTAGAGATAATTATGAAAACAAGAAAATGCTGAGTCAGAAATCTATGGGGGCCACAGTAGGTGTGTGCATTTGGACATCAATAGAGAATGAGAAAAGGAAATATAAACTCTTACTTGATGGGAAAAATAAGTGTTAGCAAAATAAGAAAGTGGTAACCGAATGTGTGTTCTCTACCTCTATCCTCACCCCAGGGGACTGGCAGTGAAGGGAATAGGAAAGGTATAGAAAAAACTGGAGAGGGGATGAAAGAAAAAATGAAAATATATATATATATATATATATATTGTAGCTTGAGAGCATTCTCATACATATTAGGAAACAAATAAGTGTTTGTTATTTAAAGAGGTGGGGCTCAACATGTAAAGAAGAGTTGAAATTGCTGATGCAATAAGGTACTAGTGGAAATAAGGGGGAGGGGAATGAATTTATGAACACAGGTGGAAGAATCAATCTTGAAAAAACAACACAGATATTTCTCCTATATCTGCAGGGATTTTCTGAAATGTACTAGACTGGATAAGTGTGGCTGGGCCAAAGTTACTTACTGCTTGACCGGGTCCAGCTTGGTTTGGTAACCTGCCTTCTCATTCTTCACATATAGAGACTACTCTATGTAGCTTTGTTGAACTGGAAAATACCGAGGCACAGAATGTTAGAACTTCTATGATGTATATGAATATATACTTAAGAGACTGCCTAATCTTAATTAGACCTATGGGATCCAGTGATTAACTTAATCAATTTAATCAATGGAAATAATCAGAACTCTAATTTATATCATAGAACAAAATTAGTTCTATGGAACGTAGAGATTAAAATCTCAGAGCCAGGAAAATATTTTTCTCCTTTAATGAAAATATTGTTTGATTAATTAGAAAGTTAGAATTACGATTTACATTCAATTGGAGTAGCTTTACTCTGCCTAGATTTTCTGGTAGAATTATTTTCCTTCAATATATTCCTCCCTTTTGTTGTTGTTAAGCCTCACCTGAGGATATTTTTTCCATTGATTTTAAATTGATTAATTTTAATGTTATTTCACTAGACATATATGTCTGTTTTTGCTATTGGAGCTTATCCTAAAAAAGGGGGAAAAAAAAGACTAGTGCATTTTTTAGGATATAGAAGGCTGAATCGAGGGTAACATTCTATTGCTGTTTTGACAGAAATACAATTTTTCACTTTCAAGCTGCTCTGACTTCCAATTGTTAGGTATTGAAGCGATAATTAGCAGTTAATGTTGCTAAAAGAGAAGCAATGGAGTCTCTGCTAAATTTAATATCTTGCCCCGATATTGAGATACAGTTATAATCCTTAATTACACGGTTTGGTTTCACTGAATATGTGTTGAAATGTTGTAAGTATAGATTCATATAAATATACCATGGTTTGTCTATCTATAATAATAAAAGTTTCATATGCTAATTAGACCAGACAGCCAAATGACCTTCCAGACGTCATTCTGGACAAAGCCACGATGGCGTGGGCCAAAGCAGAGGCGGTTAGGGGCAATGAGGCAGGCAGGTAAGCAGTTAGAGGTGATCAGGCAGGCAGGCAGAGTGGTTAGGGGTGATCAGGCAGGCAGGAAAAAGGGTTGGGCCCACCAGGTAGGCAAGTAGGCAAGTGGTTAGGAACCAGCGGTCCCAGATTGTGAGAGGGATGTTCGACTGCCAGTTTAGGCTCGATCCCGCACCAGCAGTCAGACATCCCCCAAAGGGTCCTGGATTGTGAGAGGGTGCAGATCGGGCAAGATATGAAAGCAACCTAGATATTCATTGATAGGTAAATGGATAAATAAGATGTGCTTTATACATAGAATGGAATGTTACCCAACCACACAATAGAATGAAATCTTGCCATTTGCAATAACATGGATGGATCTAGAGGTTATTATGTTAAGTGAAACAAGTTGGACAGAGAAAGACAAAGACTGTTTGATTTTACTTATTTGTGAATTCTAAAATAACAAAAAAAATGAACAAACAAAATTTAAGAGAAACAAACTCATAGAACAGATTGGTGGTTGCCAGAGGGGAAAGGGTGGGGGAGCACTGAGAAAGAGGATGAGAATTAAGTACAAACTTCCAGTTATAAAATGTCATAGGGATGTAATGTACAGCATAGGCAATAGAGTCAATGCCATCATCATAACTACGATGACAGATGGTTATTAGACTCATTGCAGTGATCACTTTGTAAGGTATAGAAATATTGAACCATTATGTTGTTGTACACCTGAGCTAATACAATGATTTATGTCAATTATAATAAAAAATAAATTAATAAAAAATAAAACATCTCAACCAGTTATTTTACAGCCCTACAAATACTGATCTTATTTTGTTAGGTGTTTTTTGCAACAAATCCCTCCCAGAATTCCCCAATGCAATATCCTAAAAACTTTCACTAACTAATCCTATCTAATAAAGAGGGAATATGCTAATTGACCCTCATGCCATCATAAAGATGGCGGTGCCCAAAGCCAATAAGGAGGGAATATGTTGATTGACTGCTCCACCACAGCCACAAGATGGCCAGCAGGGGAGGACAGTTGGGGGTGATTGGGTCAGCAGGGAAGCAGTTAGGCGTCGATCATGCTGGCAGGGGAGTGGCTAGGGCAGTGATGGTGAACCTATGACATGCGTGTCAGAGGTGACATGCGAAATCATTTTTTTGGTTGATTTTTCTTTGTTAAATGGCATTTAAATATATAAAATAAATATCAAAAATATAAATCTTTGTTTTACTATGGTTGCAAATATCAAAAAATTTCTATATGTGACACGGCACCAGAGTTACTTTAGGGTTTTTCAAAATGCTGACAAGCCAAGCTCAAAAGGTTTGCCATCACTGGGCTAGGTAATCAGGCTAGCAGGCAGAAGTGATTAGGGGCAATCAGGCAGGCAGGCAGGTGGTTGGGAGCCAGCAGTCCCGGATTATGAGAGGGATGTCCCAGATTGGAGAGGGTGCAGGCTGGGCTGGAAACACCCTCCCCCCCCCAGTGCATGAATTTTGTGCACTGAGCCTCTAGTCATTAATAATATCATTTGTTTTGTATAGTGAGTTATTTGGTTTTAGATGAACCTTTTTCATTTTAGAGAAAATCTGCCAGGGTTCATGTCCCAGCATCAAGAAGGGTTCAGGAATCTGGAAAAGGAGCTGAGTGTAGATGACATAGGAATCCAGAGACTAATAAAGAGTCTGGAGACGAGATATAATTTTGAAAGGCATTGGGGGTCAGAGGACCTTCAGCTAAAGGAACTGAAGACTGCCTCCTTGTCTAGGACCCTTGCTTTTATTAACACAATTTGTCCTAAGGCAAGGTGGAGATAATACACTTTAAAGGGTAAGGTTTCAAAGGGTACAGAAGCATTGTCAGAATGGGGGAATTAGCCTACGGCTGTTCAGGTGTTTGGCCAGTAGGAGGCAATAACATGTAGATTAAGATGCCCTTTAGCTGTCTGGCAGCCACAATCAGTTTCTTATTCAGGTTTGGGGAAATGCCTTTAGCCATTCCCAACAGATGACTACATGTGTGACTCAACCCTGTTGAGTCCCCAAGTTTCATCAACTTTTTGATGAAACTCGTGAAATTATGACATGCTGGAATTGGTCTACGGCAAAAATCAAAGGACAAGGTTTGACATATGTTGGAAGGAATGTCTCCTCTAGGTCACAGATATTTTTTTCTGGTTGATTTCTCTAAGGTGTCTTCATATTTTACTGTGCATTCAGAATTCTTTCATTTTCACAAATGTTTATTTAAAGCCTACTATAGTCTAGGCATCATTATGTGTAAATGAGGTTCACGTTGAGGTGTGAGAGAACTAACAAATAATATACTTATTTTCTCAATTAATTTTAAAAAGGACAACCCAAATGGGTGGATAGATGGTGGATGGGTGAAAAAAATGAAATAAAGGGTCAAATATTATAACTGGGGAAAAAAGGACTTAAACACTAGGATCCTGGAAAGCTTCTACCTTTCACAACACCCAGGCCTGGTATAAAATCAGGCTGTGCTGCCCAAACAGTGAAAAAAGATTACACTAGGACCTGCATTAGTTTTAGGTCATTGTGACCACCCAGATGCTAATACACCCAGCTGGTGTGTCCCAAATGTGTTCCTAGCACTTAAAGTTTTATAGTATAAGTCTTTGCACTTATTAACTGAAAACATCTGAATCTATATCAGTCATTCCTATTTTAGTGTGAATGGTGTTGAGTTGTATTATTTATAAATTTTGGATATTAACCCTTGTCAGACTTATCATCGGAGAATATGTTCTCCCATTCAGTGTGTTGTCTTTTCATTTTGTTGATAGTGTACTTTGCTGTGCAAAATCTTTTTGACTTGATGAAATCCCATATGTTTATTTCTTTTTGTTTCCTTTGCCCGAGTTGATGTGTCAGAAAAAATATTGCTAGGAGAAATGTCTGAGATTTTACTGTCTGTGTTTACTTCTAGAATTGTTATGGCTTTGTCTGTCATGTAAGTCTTCGTTTAAAATATACTTTTATTGATTTCAGAGAGGTAGGGAGAGGGAGAGAGAGATAGAAACATCAATGATGAGAGAGAATCATTGATCAGAGACCTCCTGCACACTCCACACCAAGGATGGGATGGAGCCTGCAACCTGGGCATGTGCCCTGTCCAAGAATTGATTAATGACCTGTTAGTTCGTAGGCCAATGTTCAACCACTGAGTCACCGGCCAGGCTATCATGTAAGTCTTTAATCCATTTTGAACTTATTCTTCTGTATGGTGTAAGAATATATTCTAAATTTACTTTATTTTTGCATGTGTCTGTCCAATTTTCCCAACACCCTTTATTGAATAGATGATCTTTACCCCATTGTATGTTTTTGCCTCATTTGTCAAATATTAATCAACTATAAAAGTGTGGGCTTATTTCTAGGCTCTCCATTCTGTTCCATTAATCTGTATGTCTGCTTTTATGTCAGTCTCTTGCTCTTTTGATTACTATGGCCTTGTAGTGAAGTTTGATATCAGGTGGTGTGATTACTCTAACTTTGTTCTTCTTTCTCAAGATTTCTGTGGCTACTCAGAGTCTTTTGTGGGTCCATATAAATGCTTGGAATATTTGTTCTAGTTCTGTGAAATACATCATTGGAATCCTGATAGGAATTGTGCTGAATCTATTGATTGCTTGGGGCACTATGGACATTTTAATGATGCTAATTCTTCCTATTCTTGAACACGATATATGCTTCCACTTATTTGTATCTGCTTCCATTTTTTTCTTCAGTGTCTTATAATTTTCCAAGTACAGATAAGTAAATCTTGGATTTAAAGTTGGTGATATAATGGGATGAGACTTTTGTGGGTGCGATAGATGTATTTATAGGTGGGAAAAGTGTAAATTATGGGCACAGATGGACTTTATTGGAGAATCTTAAAATATGATTAGCAATAATTTCTACCATTTTGGCATGTACATGCCACTCTGCACATGTAGAGGTAGTCAGTTCTCCATAAGCTAATCTGCGAATGGCTTTGACTACTACAAACCTGTGGCAGTGATGTTTTAGGATGTTTGAACCCCAGCTTTAAGAGGGCTGCCAGCCCGAGACCACATAGTGGGGATAATTTATTATAGTCCCAAAGGCAAGCAACATAAATTCAAGAATTCCTCTCTTTCTGAAAAGTAGTTTGAAATAGACCAAAGATTGGGGTTTGGATAGCTTAGATAGCATCTCATACTTAGGTATGCATTGACAATGTAAACACTGAACATTGCTAGTAATCTGCAGCAATTGTGAAACTAAAGTCCTGGCCTGTGGGCCTGCCTAAAAATACACTAAAGGTAGAAAATTGTTCTGCTTACCATAGGCTTCTAAGATCTGATTCTCACTTCAGTCTGCCCTATGCTTCAACATTTCAAGGTCAAGCTGTTTAACCCACACATGGCCTTTCATCTACTAAGGCCAATGAGGGCCAAAGCTATTTTGTGGGTGCCTGTGACCTGACATTTTAAAAAAGCTTTACTGTATAAAATCTCTGTCACCTGTGTGGCAAAGTTGCAATTAGATTTCCTCATACACCAAGATCACAAATCCTTGCTTGCTAAAAACCTAAGTCCTAAAGTTGTTCACCTAGGCCAGTGATGGCGAACCTTTTGAGCTCGGTGTGTCAGCATTTTGAAAAACCCTAACTTAACTCTGGTGCCGTGTCACATATAAAAATTTTTTGATATTTGCAACCATAATAAAACAAAGATGTGTATTTTTGATATTTATTTTATATATTTAAATGCCATTTAACAAAGAAAAAAACAACCAAAAAATGAGTTTGCGTGTCACCTCTGACACCCATGTCATTGGTTCGCCATCACTGACCTAGGCTTCCCCCACTTAAAATCAACCTTCCCTTCCCTTCCCTTCCCCCTTCCTCAATCAAAACAAACAGAAAAACTTCACATAGTTCAATTATCCCAGTACAAACTTCTATGAAAAAGAGACTTATTTTTTAAAGTCTACTCCCTCCCCCCCAAAAAAAGAAACACCTTGAACATAATAGTCATATTATTTCTGATTAAACTCATATATTTCTCAAGCACAGTGCACTACAACAGAGCTTAAATAACCAATTGCTAATATTACTTTTCTGAATTTGGCAAGTTTGCTGTGTAGCCACAGGCTATACTGCAAAACATAATCAGAGAGTTAGGATGCTTACGAATTACTAAACACAGACCAGAGCATGTCCTCTATTCATGAAGCCAGATCTCACAGAAAACAGAGGGAATTAACTGGACCATACGTGATCCTCTTTCAAACTCACCTGTCAGTTAAGTCATTCTTGTTTCCCTGTAGGAGGAGAGAGTGAGGGGCAGAAAAGGGCTTTAAGAATTATCCCAAGGTATAGTGAAGCAAAAACTCACTTTTTTCAAGAAGCTGAAAGAATGTATGAGAAGGCACTGACAGTATGTAAACAAACAAGCAAAAAATAAAAATGCGAACACTTTACAGGGTGGTTAGATAGCAATACAGGGCATTGTGATAGAGAATGCCTGCATCCAGAGCAGGACTACTTCGCATAGCGGGGGCTAGTGAAGATCTCTTGAAAGAGGTGACAACTGATCTGAGTTCTAAATGATGGTAAGCTCCATTCTCATAAAGACCTCTAGAAGAAAGACCTATAGAAGTAAAACATTTTAGACACAGGAAAGAACAAGTAAAAATATCTAATAATGGACTGAGCTGAACAGGTTGGGAGCACAAAAAGACCCATGCAGTTTGAGCATAGTGAGAGAGGGAAATGTTAAATAAAATAAGGTTGAGAGATGAACAGGACTATGTCAGGAGGGTCCCATAGCCCATACTAAGGAGGATGCTTTTATGGCAATATGAGGAAGTGGAAGATTTTAGGCACAGGTTTTATATAGCAGGTTTATATCTTTAAGAGCATGCTGTATGTAAAATGGATTGGTGGAGAAAAGTAGAAGCTCTTGCCAAAGTCCAAAAAAGAGATGGCTTAAACTGGGGTGATAGGGAAGACAGAGAAAAAAATTATTGGTTTAATGTACTTAAGGTGTTGAAAACAGAATTTGAGTATGGAATGAATGTTAGAGACAAAGAAAAGGAAGACACAAAAGATAAAGCCATCTTTCTGGACAATAAACATTAGTGGGAGTCATTGATGAAAGTGGGAAGGATGAGGATAAAATCATGACTTTGTTTTGGATACATGACATTTGAGATGCTTATAAAACAGGCAAGAATAGACTTGTTTAAATGAGCACAAAAATCAATGTAGAGTTATTTATGGAGATAAACATACTAGATTTTTTAATGCAATAGCCTCGAGAGAGACAATATCCCCAAACTGAGACATCAAGCAAGCTATCTACTAAATAGACTCGGAGAAGAGGAGGAGCCAGCAGAGGAGTCTAGAAGAGGCCACGGAAAAGGGACAGAATAGGAAGGAGAGATGATAACACAAACTAAGAAAAGAAATTTTTTCAAGGTAAAAGAAAGAGCTAACTCCCAGATGCAGAAGGCTTCAAGAAGTGAGGAAAGATGCTATTACATGTACAGCCACGGTGTTTTCTCTTTCTTATCTTTCTCCTATCTCTTTAAATTAGAATTTCAGAACCTACCTCAGAAATTCGAGTTCAAAATGTCTGCATAGCACCCCTAGATCTCAGAAAGTCCTTATTCCCATGATCTGAATGCTTTCCAAACAAAACAACAACAAAACACACTGGCATAGAATATTTAGGGAGTAAGTTGTTCCTTTTAGTAGCTAGAATTTTGTTGTTGTGTATTTACATGAATAAAAAGAAATTAGTTAAGTGAACATTTTTGCATTTTTTAAATTCTGCCTGTGTCCTCACTCCTGAAGTTAGCAGCAACAAAGTTGTAAAAATGTGACAAGAATAATGTAATGGACAAGATTATAAGGGTGGCTGACAGGAGTGGTCTGCTTCAGTGCTAGCAATAAACTGTAGGAAATTTAGAAACAACAATAAAAAACAATTAAAACTGGCTGGTGTTTTATTACCAACATGTGCTATTCTAAACTGTGTCAGTGACAAAATGTTCTAAACTGTGTCAGTGACAAAATGTTCCTCTAAGCAATTGCTGCAGTGACTGTTAAATTCTAAATATATATTTATGTTTACAAGTTTATGAATATATGCAATTTTTAACTGACCACATTTTAATTTTTACCCTTTATTAATAAATTTTATGTGGAAATTAAATTGTGTTCTGAATTTTGTCCCCAGAAAACATGGACTCAAAGATAGGGTGTCCCCCCCAAAAAACATATGCACACTTTAAATAATTATAAAGGCAGTATTTATTAAAATACACTTTATTTTCAAAATTGACCTATCAGCTGTTAAAGTGTGTATACATTTTTTGGAGACACTCTGTATATGCATTTGCTTTGAAACTAAATTTGTTAAGATTTGTGATTATTTGAGCTCACTTTGGGAATAAAACATGTTTCCAACTCTTCTGGTACTGTAAATTTCAGGTATTACACATGTAATTAAAAATAAACACTGATATCAGTGATTTTACAGGCATAGGAAAAGAACATCATTCCATTCTGTCATTCACTGAGACCACCTGGAGTTTTCAATTTTTTTCTTTTTCTTTTAGTCTCTCTCTCTCTCTCTCTCTCTCTCTCTCTCTCTATATATATATATATATATATATATATATATATATATATATATATTCCATATGTATATATTCCATATATATATATATATACATATATATATGTATTCCATCTATAATAATAAAAGTGTAATATGCTAATTAGACTGGACAACCTTCTGGATGAAGCCAGGGCTGTAAGGGATGCCCGGGTCCTGGGTGCCAGAGGGAAGCCGGTGCCAGTAGCTGAGGGGAGGCCTACTTTTCATCCATTGAGCCTCTAGTCTATAATAATAAAAGCATAATATGCTAATTAGACTGGACATCCTTCCAGACAACCTTCTGGACGAAGCCGAGGCTACGAGGCGCTGTGAGGGCCAAGCCCCTTGCACGATTTTGTGCATCGGGCCTCTAGTATGTATATATTCATATATATACCTGCAGAGACATTTGGAAGCTGCTATAATTAATCCTGAAGAAACAAAGATGGAATTGCTATTTCTAAAATTCACTGTTAAATGGGATTTTTATGCATTTCTACTAAAATTATCTTATGTCTAAGACTTTTTTCAATCTGTTCGTTCATGTGAGTGAAACTTTTTGAAATAAAAATTAATGCAAATCATTGTTCAATAAACAATGAGCAAAGCCAGTTTCAGAGTCTCTATCAAATATGATTATGTGAAGAATACAAATTTTGATAAAATCATTGACAACTTACCAGAATTACCGCTCAGAAATTGGAAATGGATCATTATTCATTACTATGACAAAGCAATATATATTTATCTTTCCATTTCAAAAAATACACTAATATAATTTTTAAAGTTCATAATTTTTATGGTTATTTTAATTTTTACTGCAATAATTATACATATAAATATCAATAATTCTAAATGTTCCCTTTCAGCATTCCTTTTCTGCCCATTATTATTATTCATTTTATGCCATGGTTATTACTAAAAATAATTTTGATATACAGACAAGTATGGTGTTAAAAAAGTATCTGCTCCAGGTGTTAAATATGCTAAGTATGCCACTTATGCTAATTCCTGTGGGGTCAAAGAAGAGATTTGGGTTTCTAATCAAAGACAAAAGTGGTTCATGCAACATGAAAGTAAAATAAGTGCCCTCATTTCATTGTCAGAAATTATCAGAATGAAAAGAAATAATGTTGATTTGTTTATATTTCTTAAAGCTCACTTAGAAGAAAAGAGAATTAATTTTTTTCTAAGTCATCAGAGGCCCTTTCAAACTAAAATGGTATAGACAAGGACATACTTTTTATTAGATTAGAATAAATTGTTTTATAAGAAAAAAATCAAGCAGAGCAATGAATAGGAACAGATATTGTTAAATCTAAGTAGCAAAATATAAGTATTTTTATAAATTTCAATGTGATTTTTAATGCACAACTTCATGTAATTATTTCAACTATCCTATGCAGAAATAGGCCAGGGCAAATATTTGGGGCAGAAGTCACATTTAGAAGGTAGAGAAGTGAAGATTTTGATGAAGTTAAAACAAAGAAACAAGGTAACTTTTGATTAAACTCTGATAATTGTAACCTGTGGTTAATTCTAATTAATGAGTGCAATGATATTGGGAGTTTGAACTATAGATTTGCATTGGGATGCTGTATGCAAACCTCCCTACAGGACTCAGAGACTATTGTCCCCACTGCTGAGAGTGCTGCAGGCTAAACAAGGTCCCTGTTAACCCTCTTCAATTGTGGCTGCCAAGAGCCACATCACCTGAAGCCATCTCCTTTCCAAGGAGGCTTGCATCTAAGGAACGGTCAAACAGGGTACAAAGACATCATTGAAACCCAGAAGAAATCTGAAGGACTGTCCTAGGGTCAGAGTTCTCTAGAAGTGCAGATGAGGTTTTCATTAAGACTTTATTACAGCCCAGCTTCTGCCCTTTTTTTCTTATATTTCCTTACTTTTCTTTGCGTAGGTTGTGATTCCTCCCTGCTAACACCTGCATCAGAGTTTGTTCAGAGTGGAACACAATCTATGACAGGTGCTTCTGCAGGTGACTAAGTAAGTCGACACTTAGTTTGAAGCTTACTGTTGGCCACCCAGATTGCCATAAGAACTCCATTACTGGTTGTAGGTAGAATACAAATGACCTGTAGCACCAGTCTCAGTTCAATTCTTAAATATTTTATTGGTGGCAACAGGGATAGGCTACCTGCAAAAAGGCATGTACTACCTGGCATGATGCATCAGGATTTTGGAAATATCCAGAAAATTGTAAGTATAAGGATATTGGAATTTGGTTGGTTGCTATTGCTTAGCCCTCAGGGGTCAGTTCCCCTGCACATGGCCAGGGCAGAAGGCAGCCACACTGCTAAGAGCCATTCCCCTTCAATGACTGTTTCACTCAGAATAAAATGGTCCCACCCCTTAGGTAAATGCGGAAAAACTCTAGAGGACCATCCCAGCTTCAGACCTACTGAATTACCAGAAGCCTCACTGTCCTACTTCCTTCTCTTTTCTTATTCCTAAACTATTGATCTCAAGAGCACTCCCCAGTAAGCTGCTTGCACACTAATCTTTGTCTGACTTGCTTTCTGGGTAAACAAACTATAACAAATAGTAAAATGTTCAACTTCTTTTTAAAATCTTCTGCAGTGTGTGTGAACTATATTATTTTTATTGAAAGAATGAAATAGTTTATTAACCTAAATCAAATAGCTTTAGGAAGTGTTACAACCCTTGATTTGCATAATTTTAAAGTACCATTATAAATGTATTTTTGCTAGGTATTATTCTTATAAGTTCTAGTTCAAATGAGTGTTTATATCATTATCATTTTGTAATTATCATCATCATTAAGGTTTCAATTACAAAAAAAAGCACCTGATTTTTTTCTCTTTTGCCTGAAGATGCAATTTCTTGTCTGTTCTATTAATGCACTCTAAGGATTAAGAGAGTGATTCTCTGTAAAAACTGCAGTGTAAGCCCTCACAATGATGTCAAGATTTCAATTGGGAACATTGTGAAAGCTGACTTTTCAGATGACTCTGAAGGAAATTGCAGCAATAAACACAAATCAAGAAACACTTGGGGTTTTCCATTTTATAAGCACTTGAAACTTGATAAGGGCTTGAAATTTTTGTTATTGTCATCATTGTTTATTTGTTTTTTTGTGTTTTTTTTTTTCAGACCCAAAATGTTTTTCCATAATCATAATCTGTGTTGTCAACCTGAAAAACAAATATGGGAGTAAATTAAAAAAAAAGAAAAAAAGAAAAGAAAAAGGCAACACATTCTCTGAGATTGCCAAAATTCATTTGGGTAAACCATGTACTTGCTTAGGAGGTGATGTATACTTTAATAATCACGTTGGAATATTTGAATGATTATACAATATGGTTTACTTGAGCATAGGGTGAATTGTAATGTTATAGCTCTCAGTGTTAATTGTCAAAGAGTCTTGGGCTGTTGATTTTACTCTGTGATATACTGAATTGATTTGATCAATTCAATTGCACCCTAGGTGTCTTTGATCTTCTGTTGCTATTTATCTTTGTAGTAATAAAACAGAACTACACCAAAATCTCTGAGTTCCAGTAACTAACACTTACTGCTTTTATTCAAAGGATCTGAGACAAAATGTAAACAGCATCGTGGGAAATACAGAAAATGGATCTGACAATGCCACGATCAGAGAGAAAAGAGAAATTTCCTAAGGAGAAATGCAACAAGGGTCATGTGAGGAAAACAGATCAGTGAAAAAAGCTCCCAGATGAACTTCAGTCTAAAATTATGTTTTGACTATTTCTGTCATTATTTTATTGGGAGGATTGTATCTGAAGCCCAATTTTCTCTTGTTTTAGGAACTGCTTATTATTCCCTTTGATGTTTCTGTTGTCTAACTTAAATTTTCTAAAACATCTCACTTGACTTTTCCCCCAGATCTCAAATATATTTACCGTAGTCTTATTTACTTTCTCACTCACATACCAAATTATTATTGTCTAATAATATTCAGCTTCCTCAGCCATTAAGTACGAAGCAGTATTGAAATATCATATACCTTTATTCTTTACATATTTCACAGATGTATCATGCTTAATACCACCACAGCTATTTATCATCTAACACCAGGATTATTGCAAGGACTGTTGAATAGCTGTTTTTATTCAAATATTTTACCAAGTCAATTCTTCCAGAATTTTCAGTTAGATTAATTATTCTTAAACAACAACAAAAGTAGTTCAGTCATATTTTCATTTTAAAAAAATAACATCCTGAAACATTCATGTTATAAATTGATTGAATCTGGTCCAAATCAATCTTTTCATTTTTATGTCATAATTCTATATATTTCCTTTTATGAGAACTACAGTGGGGCCTTGACTTACGAGTGTTCAGACTAATGAGTTTTTCGAGATATGTATGAGCAGTCTCTCGGCCAATTTTTTGCTTTGAGTTGCGAGCTAAAATTCGGGTTACGAGCCAGCTTCAGATACCCCACCACTAGTTGGCACAGTGAACGTCACAGTGAACGCCACAACATCAGCCCAGCATCACGTGTCTCACTCGTTCACTTTTTGATTTGACATACGAGTAATTTGAGTTACAAGCTCCGTCACAGAATGAATTAAACTCGTAAGTCAAGGCCCCACTGTATACTCTTTGTGAATATTAAAATTGTTTTGAGCATCACAATTCATAATCTCTTTTTTACATGATATTTTACTCACTCTCTGCTTTAGCTGTAGAAAATAGAAATTGTATTTTACTACTCGCCAACTTCATAGCTTGAACTCAGAGATCAAACCACTTGCTCAAGTTGACCCAATATGCAGAACACGGATAAAAACACAGTTTTCTGACACCATTGTTTTGTGTATTTTTTTCTCTTTAAATCACAGTCTCTCCATTCCATCTACATAGCTTCTTAATAAACTTTATTTTTTCCTACACCCTTTTTTCGGTTCACACTTCTCCCTCTGCTGATAATTTTCAACTAATTTAATCCTACCTTTCATAGTGTAGATCAAATTGAAGATCTAACATAAAGCTTTCCTGAAAGTCAAAGGAGAAATAATCTCTCTCCTCAGATTGCCTTGAATATTTATGCTTTAAAAACTCATTATTTATTACATTTTTTAATTCTTTTAAATATTAAGGGATAAACTGCGCCATTGTGTTTAGTATCCAATGTATAAACTCTGTTTCTTTTCTGGAAATGTTTAAAGCTACATCTCAATTGGTACCTATCATCTGTACCTTGCATTTTTCTTCCTTCACTGTATGTATGTCTCACCAACCCAGTTAGATTGTATATTCCTTGAGATCTTCTGTGTGGTACTCGATAAAGCTTTGCACACTCAATATTGTATTTAACAAAGTGACTCATGTTACTGAAAAGAGTATATCTGGGCTTCACAGGAGTTATTTTTATTCTTATAAAAGAAAATACATATCTACGAAGGTAAAATTAATGATTGCTGTGATGATAGAAGTTTACAGTTCTGAAAGTTGTTCATAACCACTTTGGTAGGTAAGCAGAGAGGCAACTCTACCTCAACTTTTGAATGTGGATAATGAGGCTCACAGAATTTAAGAAATCATGCTGGAGTCATTTAGATATAAATCAACTCAATGTTAGTTACAACCCAAAGGTGACACATGAATGTGATTCCTTCCATCAAAACACTTGGTGGAGACAGACCCACACTCAATGCCTACCGAGCTGTCAGGCATTTTATATGTTATTTATGTTTTAACTCATTCACTTCTTTCAATAACCTTAGGAGATAGGTATTTTATTTTCTTCTTATTTTCAGATGATCATACTAATATGCAGAGTAAAAATATACTTCCCAATGCATCAGAACTATTAAGTAGTAGAGATCAAAGAGTCAAACTCAAGGATTCTGACCTCAGCAGCTGTTTTCTCCACCACCATGAAAGTCCACCTTTCAATGTATTACATTAAGCAGAAAAAGTAAGAAATGAGAGATGATAAATAGTGCAGCTTACTAAAGCCACAGATACATAGTGTATTAGAAACAAAATACATCATAAGATAATGAGAGATTTTTAAAACTTTAAGTAAGTTAAGAATAAACTTCATTCACCTTTTCTTGGATAGAAAAGCTCAGGAAGAACAAGCATGAGGGCAAGAACCTTTGTGGAAGGAAGCCATTGGAAGGATGTGACCACTGGTTGTCCTGGACCTGGGCAATTGTGTGCCCCTAACCCCACCCCTGTCCTTGGAATGCATGTTACCCAAGGTTCCCAGAGTGGGAGCCGTTTTCAAGGATGCATTCCTGAGGAAGTAAGGTGTTGCTGAGACCATTTGGACTGACTATGTGTATTAACAGAGTTAAGGCCTCTATGTAATCTTTGAAGATGTTGGTGGGAAGGAGCAGAAAACTACTAGTCTTGCCGCCACCAAAGTCAAGCCTCCTAAATCCCCTTGCATTTAACACTGACACCTACCAATCTGGAGAGTCTGCCTCTTTCTTCAGTCCCTCCTTCCCCTCTGGGTTCTGGGGCCAGTTTGTAAACTGTCAACCAGGAATGAAAGGCCAAAATGAGAAGCAATAAGCATTTATTTGAGATTTAAAAATAGCTGTTCAGGAAGCATTTATTCAGGCAGAAGCCCAAATAGTGTTTGGATTAAGAGTTAAAGGCAAAAAATGAGAGAGAGAGAGAGAGAGGAGAAAGAGAGAGAGAGAGAGAGAGAGAGAGAGAGAGAGAAAGGCAAGGGGTATTTATGAAAAAGGGAAGGGGGAACAATTACATCAATAGAAGGGAGGAATTTCTTTCTTAAAAATATAATCTATTTACTTATTTTTTAAAAAATATTTTAATGATTTCAGAGAGTAAAGGGGAGAGAGATAGAAACATCAATGATGGGAGAGAATCATTGATTGGCTGCCTCATGCACGCCCCCCACTGGGATTAAGCCAGGAACCTGGGCATGTGCCCTGATAGGGAATTGAACCCTGACCTCCTGGTTCATAGGTCAAAGCTCAAACAAGGAGCACACCCGCCCTGCAGTAAGAAAATTATATTGGTACAGATAAACTAATGTAATGACGCTAACTTAAACAATGTTTTTAATTTTTAGTCTGGTAATCATTAGTTTGGTTGTCATGATATCTGCTTTCTTGTTATTCTTGCCATCAGTTCTTTGTGACACAGTGTTGCTTTAAGCCCAGTCCAAAGATGTGCAAGGCCGTTCCTCTGGTATGGCAGCCCTGGCTCCATTTTAAAGTGGTTCCATTTATATTATATTTTACAGAACCAAGAGCCTTGTTGATACAGCAAATCCTTGATTAACATCATTTTGTTCAATGTTGTCTTTTTGTAACCTTGATGAGAAAAAATAAATCAATTCCTGACCAGGGCCACTGTCTGTGTGGGGTTTGCATGTTCTTCCCATGATTAAGTGGGTTTTCTTCAGTTACTCTGGTTTCCTCCCACATTCCGGAGATACAAATGTCAGGTGAATTGTGTGTCTAAACTGCCCCCGTCTGAGTGAGTGTGGGTGTGAGTGTGAGTGTGAGTGTGCCTTGCTCTGGAAAGGCATCCAGCCCGGGGTTGGGTCCCATCTTGGGCTCTGAGCTCCTGGAAAGGCTGCAGTCAGCGCCATCCAATTGGCAGGTTGGAACGCAATGATCATTCTTGTTTTTATTAATCATTCTTAAATGTGTATATAACTCACATTTATTTCAGTGCTTAATATTAGAAGGGTTTTTTTATTGGGGGGGGGTGTTGTCTTTATTTAAAAGTTTGGTGACTTTTTTGTGACTAGAAATATGCCATAGAAATTTAACTCAGTTTTTATCCATTAGCCTTTGGCAAACTGTTTCATTATATGCCATTTCACTTAGAGTTAAAGTTTCAAGAATCTATCCATGACAGTGAGTGAGGATTTATTTATTCTATTCATGGGAGACACTGGGGAATTTCAGGAAAAAAAGAAAGAAAATGCAAAGGTCCTGTGAAGGGAGAAGCTCAGTGGTTTGAAAGAACAGCAGGAAGTCAGTGTAGCTGGAACAGAGTCAGAGGAAAGTGCAGGGTGTGAGATAAGACAGTGAATAGAACCCAGATCTTTAAAGCCTTGTAAACCATTATTAGGATTCTGGATTTTAATCTTATTGTAATAAGCCATTGAAGGATTTTAAAGACAGGAATGACAAAAATGTGACTTACTTTTTATCAGAAAAAATATGATTTCACTTTTAGATGCTACAATAAAAGTAAGACAAGAACAGAAGTGGTAAGATCAGTTAAGAGGATATTCAGAAATTCAGGCAAGAGACGATTGCAACCTAAATTGGGATAATAGCAATAGAGGTTATAAGATATATCTACCAAAATTTAGTGACGTGTGAGAGAAAAAAAGAATTGAGAATGGCTCCAAGTTCATTTATTTGGGATAATTAAAAAAAATTGTTATTAACTAAAATAAAAAATACTGAAGCAAGAGGATTACAGGGCAGAGATCAAGAACTCAATCTTGTTTTTATACGTTCAGTTTGAAATATATATTACACATTCATATGGTACTCCGAATTCAGAGAAAAAAGGTCTACCATATAGGTATCAATCTTGAAGTTGTTGGCCGATTGTTAGTTTACAATAGAGCAAATGAGAACAAAAACTCTCAATGCTTTGAGGTTGGAGAAAAGAGGAAGAATCACCAGGAAACAAAAGAGAAGGAACAGCCATTGAGGTATTATGAAAGAAGGTGAAGAGAACAGTTAAATAGCATGTATACATTAGCCCATGAACACAGACCACAATGTGGTGAGGACCAGAGGGAGAGGAGGGTGGGTCTGGGTGGAAGAGGGCAAACGGGGGGATCAGGGACATCTGTAGCAATGTCAACAATAAAAATAATATATAGCCGAAACCGGGTTGGCTCAGTGGATAGAGCGTCGACCTGCGGACTGAAGGGTCCCAGGTTTGATTCTGGTCAAGGGCATGTACCTGGGTTGCGGGCACATTCCCAGTGGGAGATGTGCAGGAGGCAGCTGATTGATGTTTCTCTCTCATCGATGTTTCTGGCTCTCTATCTCTCTCCCTTCCTCTCTGTAAAAAATCAATAAAATATATTTTTAAAAAGTTATTAAAAAATATAATTTTTTTTAAAAAAAGCAAGATTACACTGTATTCTAAAAGTCAAATGAAGAAAATTATGTCAAGGAAGTAGTGATTGACTATGTCAGATGTTACTGGTAAGTGAACTAAAGTAAGATTTGAATGCTGGCCAGTAGATCTAGGAAGGTGGCCACTATTGGTGAGAGGGATGAGATCTAGAAAACCTTTCAGAGGAGTGATGGGTTTCTAGCTCCAATAAAAATGGATTCAAGACAGAATGAGGAGAAAAACGTCTGATAACAGTAAATACTGACAATTAATTTTCAAAGTTTTAATAAAAATGGAAGAAAAGAAATACAATACTAGCTCAAGAAGAAATGGGGTCTGTATGTCACAATAAACTTCAATCTAATTACCACATTGCTTCTTACACAGATTTTATTAACTATGATATTCAAAAGTTAAGAATAAATCTCACAGGCATAACTGTGATGGATAATTTTATGTGACAATTTGACTAGGCAAAGAAATGCCAAAGGCTGTAAAACATGATTTCTGGGTGTGTCTATGAGGGTGTCTCTAGAAGAGATTAGCATTTGAGTCAGTAGACTGAGTAAAGAAGATCGGCCCTCACCAATGTAGGTGGTGAACATCTAACCCATCGAGGGTCTACATAGAACACAAAGGCAGAGGAAGGGTGAATTCTCCCTCGACTTGAACTGAGATATCTATCTTCACCTGCCTTTGGGCATGTTTGTTTCTGGTCCTTGGGTCATTGAATTCAGACCAGGACTTATGCCACGTGCCCCACAATTCCTGGGCCTTTGGACACAGACTTATACCACCGGCTCCCTTGGTTCTCACATCTTTGGACTTGGACTGAATTACTACCCTATCTGCCTGTTTGTTTCTCCAACTTGGAGATGGCAGATCCTGGGACTTTTCCACCCCCAAAATCTATTGAGCCAATTCCTATAACAAATATATATATATATATATATATATATATATATATATATATATATATTTGTTATAGGAATTGGCTCAATATATATATATATATATATTGGCTATATATATATATATAAAGATATAAAGATATCTCCTGTTGGTTCTGTTCTTCTGGAGAACCCTGACTTAACACAATAGCTAAACTTGGAAAAGGATGCTATAGGGAGAAAAGGCAGGAAGTGTTGAACTAGAATTCTTTGTTTCTACTAACACATTTTCTGTCTCCTGCAGTAGTGTTCAATGTGCTATGCGAATGCCCAGTACAAAAGAGTCTTATTAATAGGAAAAGGTACATTCTGTGGAGAAAATAAACAAACATAACATCCTAGGAATATTCCCTCAGAACCAGGGCTCTGACAGCAGAGATGACAGATATTCAGAATAAAAAAAATCCCATCAGGCTAAAGTAGACAATAAGGACAGGTCAGTCACCAAAAATACACAGAAATCATAGTGGTCAAATGTCTGAGCTGTGAGGACAAAAACTAAACAACACTCTAGGGAGTGTTGTCCACAGATAAGCTATGAATAGCACAGGAAATAATTAGAATTAAATCTCATCTCAAAACTAAAAATAAAAAAAAAAAAAAAGTGACACCTTAATCCCAAGCCAAGGAAGATCCTGGCTAATAGAACCAGAGTACCAGATAAGAAACAAGCCAAAAGCAAAATAACCCAGGTTGCAAGACTCTAAATCAGTGATGTTCAACCTTTTTCAACTCATGGCACACATAAGCTGATTACTAAAATATATTACTAAATATATTTTTTGCAGATCTGACAAAAATATAGGTATATTTTGATTCATTCACATCAGATGGCTGTTGCTGTGTTGGCTGTTGTCATTTTATTATTTGACAATCTAAGAGAAAAGAGGCCAGTGCCCCTGACTATTAAAATTTCTTGTGGCACACCAGTGTGCCTGCCATGGCACACAGGTTGAAAATCGCTGGTCTAAGCTACTCTCCAGGAGTTCTATTTCTCTTCCTCTGGGAGACTAGGGAAGATTAAAGGCAGAAAACACTTTCATGTATTATACTGTTCTCAGAAGAGTGTTGCCTTTGTAGAGCAACTGCTCTTCTCATTTGCTCTGTTGGGATTCCCTTGCTCTCTCTCTCTCTTCCCCCTGGAGGGTAGAGCAGTGGTTGTTTGTTATCCTGGCCTTTGAAATTGCTAGCAAACTTTAAATAGAGTAAGTTCTAAATGAATATTTTTTGCATTGAACACAATCCTTCCTCACACACAAACCTAATATATATGTATATACATATACATTATACATATATATAATGAACACAGTATCACTATAAAATCTAATTTCATAAAGCTGTGAGTTGATGATTATGTTAAGCATCAACATTATGAAGAAAAAAACCTATATTATAAAAGTTCTCACTCAACTCTGGAACTTTAAATTGTCCCTGTTTTTCTCTTGATACATTATCTAGTTCATTTTATACTCACTACCAGCAGTGCCCATGTTCCCTTGATTCAGCACCTTATTTATTTTATATTCATTACCAGCAGCAATGCCACATACCCAGCCTAACACAAAGATTCAGAAATTTCTCAAAATCTAAAACGTTTTCTCCCCCTAAATCTCCCAAATCCTAAGATTCAGAGATGAAGTTCTAAATATTCTTACACTAAATCTTGAATGATTATATCAAGAAGATTTTATTCTGAAGTAATGATTTAATTTAAAAAGATGATAAAGAGGAGGTAGGGAGAGTAAAGATGCCTGTCCTAATCAGAAGAATCTGTGAATTTGTTAGGTTACTTTCAAAGGAGAATAAGGTTTTAGAGTAAATTAAGGTTGCTAATCAGATGACCTTAAGTAGGAAAAATGCTCCGAATTATCTGGGTGAGTCTGATAATATCACAGGTTTCTTAAAAGTGGAATATTCCAGAAAGGGATATAGCCCTGATGAAATTTTGATTTTAGTCTAGTGAGACCCATTTCATTTCCAACTAATAGTGTTTATTTAATTTTGAATGATTAAATTTGTAGTAATTTGTTTCAGCAGCAATAGTAAACCAACAGAGAAGAGAATAAGAGAATTAAAAGCTTACTGGATACCTATTATATGCTAAAGTATTATATAAAATATTTTAAACACTGACAAAGTCATGGTGTATCTACTACACGGCATGTTTAGTAGGTAGTTCATCATTACCTGAGCTTAAGATCTGGACTGGAGACAAATTATACGCTGTGTGTAATCTTATGATGAGGACAAGATAAATCCAAGAAGAGAATAAGATAGCAAAGAAGATGGAGACAGAATATTGAAAATGCTGACCTCTAAATCAGTGGTTCTCAACCTGTGGGTCGCGACACCTTTGGCAGTCGAACGACCCTTTCACAGGGGTCGCCTAAGACCATCCTGCATATCAGATATTTACATTACAATTCATAGCAGTAGCAACATTACAGTTATGAAGTAGCAACGAAAATGATTTTATGGTTGGGTCACAACATGAGGAACTGTATTTAAAGGGCCAGAAGGTTGAGAACCACTGCTCTAAGTGTGAAGGGAGAAAGGACCTAGGACAATGGACTAAGAAGGATCAGGAAAGTTAATCTAAGAATCAGCTATTTCATGTGTCATAGACGCTGACAGGGAAAAACTGAAAGAAGAGGGTGTGGTCAACCTTGTCAAGTGCTTCTGAATCAGATGAGCACTGGCAGGTGGGAAGTCAGTGTGCACCTCTAGTGGAGAAGTCGTAGTGAACTAATGATAATAGCAGGTTCAGGAAGAAGGGTGAGGAGAGGGGTTAAGGATAGAAAAGATATGCAACAAGACATCATTGAAGTGAAAATATTTATGTAAACATGCCTATATGCTTTCCTTTGTAAATGCCTCTTAGCAAGATTTCATAAAATGGATTAGGGCCAGAAGTCTCATCCTCAAGAATTTCCAACTAAACTCATGTTGTGTAATTTGTAAACAGCTATTAGTGTAATTAGATACTGTTCACAACAATTAATGTAATGGGGAGGGCAAGCTACTTAAATATTGGTAAATTAAATAAGCAAGAAAACGTTCATGATGAATAGACTTTCCAAAAGCTACATGCTATAAACCTGCTTGCTCCTTAAGCTCTTGAAAAGTATCCAGTTTATGAGTCAGACATCCAAAGACAAAGAGCTTCTTAGAAATACAGGTAAGGAGGCTTTTCTTTAAGAACCGTACATTGACAAGTGGTCTGTGAAAGGTGACGAAACAAATCGGCAAGCTGTCACACTGATGTGCGTACAAGGGCCAAGTTTGCCCAGATGCCTAATGTGGCACAGATGGGCAGGCCAGGCATGGGGCTGTGTTTTTATTGTAAACACAAGAGAAAGGAGTGTCCAAAGCTAACTTCTGAAAGCCTTCCAACTGGGGAAATGTACCAAGCTGGCTGACTGTCACAGCGCTAACTGCCATCGGCACCCTGCTGCTCTGCGCCTTGGCATCCGGAGAGAGCGGGGCAGCCCCGACACTCAGCAAAGCCACAGCCAGAAACAGCTGTCAAAACCTGCAGCCGCTTGCTGACCTGGTTCCATGACCTAGTTAAGAACTTAGGACAATATTTTCTTCTTACACTTTGTGAAAGTTAGTATGCTTTTTATATGTAAGATGTCATGTAGGGAAGGTTAACCTCCATGGCATACAGCACCACAGGAAAAACAGAGAGAGGGGGAGAAAGAGGGAGAAGGATTTGCGTGGAGTGTTCTGCATAAATTTCTGTCACATGCAGCAGCTAGGAAAATAGAACAAATCATTGGGAGAACTAGAGGGGCAAACATTTCCAAACTTTGAAGTCATGGTCAGAGTGGGCTTGCCAGCAATGTGCATGTGTGCATGTGTGTTAGCTTTTATATCAAAAATCTCTTTTTGTGCTAATGAAAATATACAGAATATTTAGCATTCTAACAATCCTTTCATTTAATTCACAGAAGCAAAATATATTGTATAAATGTGTTTTGCTATTTGCCAAGATGTTTGCCTTAAATAAAAGTAGCTTTATTTAAAAATATCTATTTGTAAGTTAGTTTTAAATTTTCTTTTTGCATTTAGAGCTTAAAAAGTACTCCCAGAGTATTAATCAGCTTAATAGAAGATGGGGAAAAAAACCGATATGAAAAAAGTTCAGCATACTAATAAAATAAACATAGTTACGTTCTCATCTTTTAGTGTCCTTCCCAACATCAAGTAGATACCGAGAACACTTATTTTCATAAATGTACACAGGAGAGGAAGGAAAATAAAATGGTAATTGAGGACAGCCCTTTTCCTCCAGAATGTTGTATAATCAGCCCCATTTTTTTCTGAACTTTGAAAATCAGCAGGTTTTGTTCCTTCAAGCATCTCATGCTTATCCTAGTCACTTACTACTGAAAACCAGAGCGCACCCAAGGAAATGACATACATCTTACATACTCCATTCTTTGCATTCATAAATGTTATTTGTCCAACATTTTTATTTAAGAGATAATATTTTAGCATTTACATATAAAGTATAAATACAAATCTGCAAAGCCTAATAATAGCAGTTTCAGAGCCAGAAATAGTACTGAGACTTTAGGTGTATTTCAAAAATTTGGCCTACAAAATACACCAAAGTATTTAAAAAATATGGGAAGCATTAGATGAAATATCAACATAAATTTAAATAAGTTGGACCAATGGATTGATCAGAAATAGGGGTACATAGGATAAAAACTGTCGCTAATCATCAGATAAATGCAATTGAAAACCACATGAGATAGCACCTCGTACCTGTCAGGATGGATATTACAAAAAATAAAAAAGGGCAAGAGTGTTGGTGAGGTTGTGGAGAAATTAGAACCATTGCAAATTGCTGGTGGAAATGCAAATTTGTGCCACTTCTATGGGAAACAATATGGAGGTTCCCCCAAAAATTAAAAATAAAACTATCATATATATGCTCCAGCAATCTCACTTCTGGGTATTTATCCAAAAGAATGGGAATCAGAATCTTGAAGAGATATTAGCATTCTCACATTCATTGCAGCGCTATTCACAACAGCCAAGATGTGGAAACTACATAAATGTCCATCAACAGTTGAATGAATAATGATAATGTCTTATATACATACAATAGAATAGGCAAACTTAAAAAGGAAGAAAATTAGGCAAAATGTGACAATAGGGGTAAACTTTGGGAACATTATGCTAAAAGAAATAAGCTAGTCACAGAAAGACAAATACTACCTGATTTCACTCATATGAAGTATCTAAATAGTCAAAATCGTAGAATCAAAGAATGGAATGTCAGTTTCCAGGGGGTTGGGGTGGATAGAAATCAACAAGCATAAAGTTTCAGTTAAACAAGATGAATAGTTTCTAGGTATCTACTATACAACATCATACCTAGAGTCAACAATATTGTATATTCAAAAATGTAAGAGGGTAAATCTCATATTAGAGTACTCTCATCACAATAAAATCTTTTTTAAAGGACACTTGAAGAGAGATAAACATTGTGGTATTCAAACAAATAGTTATGTGAGAAAGAAGACTTACCTTCCTGGAATGGTCAGTGTTCTAGAGACATCAAGTCCCTCTCTTTTCACAGGGAATCGTACACTGAGTCACAGTACGCATGGGAGACTCTGCCTCCCAATCTCAGTGCCCCACAAAGAGAATGGACCTTAGTTTGAGTAAATCTTAGATTGTAGACAAGTACCAGATATTAATTGACTGATATAGTTTAAAAATAAACAAGAGAAATGAAAACACTTAAAAAAGCAGAAGTTGAAAGTGAGCTAAAATATACATTGGCCTTTACAATTTATGGCATATTAAAAAAAGACTTTCATAAATGCAATCTTTTTTTTTTTACTTTTAAAATGTTTATTTTAAACTTTTTTTTATTACATCAAATGGAATATTTAAATCAGTATTTTGTTTGTCAGCAAGTCTGTGAAAATGAAACAACACAGAGAGTAACCTTTAGCTTCCGCAAGCTGTGTTACACATGTTATAGTCATAAAATCCCCAAATATTCAAGTAGTCTAGAATAAGTGGGTATCAGTAATAAATCTGAACTTTACAATGTTTATGGACATTTTACAAGTGTGTTTTTAATGTGAAGGTTTGATTTACTACATATCACAAGATATTGTTTTTGCTCTCCCTTGAGTATAATTTCAAAAGCCCTGTGCCCCTGTAGCATATTTGGATTATTGCTTTAAAAGTGTTTTTGAAGACAGAAACTACATCTTTAGTTTGTTGCCCAAACAATGGTTTAATTATATTGAAAGTGTTTTTGAGAACTTTCATGATTGACATTCATGAGAAAATTTGTCCTTTGATCTCCCAGAGTTACACAACATAACTCCTTCTGTGAGAAATTAAATCTTTCATGGTGGTATAGCTTTCTTGTTGCTACCTACCATTATGCATTGTTTATTAATTTGACCTTAATAAAAACTAGTAAAGTAATACTATTGTAGCACCTGAACACACACACACACACACGCACACACACGCACAACACACACACACACACACAAAAAAAACCTCACTGGGAAATTAAAATATGAGAAAATGGAATATATATATATATATATATATATATATATATATATATATATGTATATACTTGCAAAATATTAAACTACATTTCATAAAAAATGTCTTCATAATAACACATCAATATACAGGTATAGTGGTTGCTATTCATAAGTTATTCAGGGATTTCTGAGTATACTTGTGCAAGTTATAGACTAAGTATTCAATAAATGCTATTTAGAAGTACAGAACAGGAAATAGTGATTTCCAGGCCACAACACCATGACTCTCTAATGAATTAATTTCAGAAGCTCTTTTCACTTTATAATTTGATATAATTTTAGACTTGCCTAAAAGTTACAAAAATAGTACAGAGAGTTCCCATATAACCTTCAACCAATTTTCCTCCATTATCATCGTATATTATAAAAAGCTAATATGAAAATTGACCAAACTGTGGAACGACTGGTGGCTATGATGCACACTGGCCACCAGGGGACAGATGCTAAACACAGGAGCTTTTCTCTGGTGGTCAGCGTGCTCCCACAGGGAGAGCACCACTCAGCCAGAAGCCAGGCTCACAACTGGCGAGTGCAGCGACGGTGGCGGGAGCCTCTCCCTCCTCAGAGGCAGTGCTAAGGATGTCCGACTGCAGGCTTACGTGGGGAGCAGGCCTAAGTGGTCAGTTGGACAGCACCCAAGGGCTCCCAGACTGCAAGAGGGCTCAGGCAGGGCTGAGGGACACCTGCCCTGAAGGCATGAATTTCGTTCACTGGGCCTCTAGTTTTACATATTCATAGTACAATTATAATAACTAAGAAATTGACATTGGTACAATACCACCATCTGAATGCAGACTCCATTCAGATTTCACTAGTTTTCCTGCTAACATTATAGTGTCTGTTCCAAACCCAACCCAGGATTCTATACTGCACATAGTTGTTATATCTCCTTAGTCTTCTCCAATCTGTGAAAACTCCTAAATCTTTCCTGTTTTACTTGACCTGTTTACTTTCCTGTTTTACATTTGGAAGATCAGGTATTTTTCAGAATGCATATCAATCTGGGTTTGCATATAGTTTTCCATGATTAGATCAGGTGTGCATTTTTGCAAATGTACTAAATAAGTGATGTGCCCTTCTCCGTTAATCCTCTCATGGGGTGCAGGACGTCCATGTACCTTATCACTGATCATGTTAACCTTAATCACTTGGGTAAGATCGTATCTCAGGTTTTTCAGTGGTATGAGGAGTTTTTGATATCAGACACAGTATTTGTCCTCAGCTACCTAATTAGTTAATGAATCTAATGGGAAAAACTAACAACCTACTAGAATTAGTCAACTTCTCCTGGAAGGTGATTGTAAACTGAGGTGTGAAGACAGGGTAGGAATAAGCCAAGTGAAGAAGGGCCAGGGAGAGAAAGGAAAACATGTTCCTCCTGTAGTCATCAGGATATGTAAAGCCACAGATGTGTCGGAGAACTGCAATTGGTTAAAATACAGGGTGTCCCAAAAATGTATACACACTTTAACAGTTGATAGATAGATTTTGAAAATTAAATGTATTTTGATAAACACTTCCTTTATAAATATTCAAAGCGCGTATATACATTTTGGAGACACCCTGGGCAGTTAGGCTGAACAGGTGTCAGAAGTCAAACCTTAAATGCTCTGTATGCTTTTCTGAGATTTTGGATAATATCCTTTGGATTTCTCATTTCAGAAAAAAAAAATCTAAACTTTTTTAAGCATGCCAGTCAATTCCTTGAACAACATTATCTCATGCTTCTTTTCCAGCTTCATCCTTTACTAAACCCCACCATGCATGTTGTGATGCCAGTACTCATGGCTCTCAAATCTACCATATGCTTTTATCCTCTGTGCTATTACATTGGCCCGTGATATTACTCTTTTCTGTCTGGCAGAATTTTATTTAATTAACAAAGTCTAGGACAAATATCAACTTCTCTAATGATAACTCCTTCTTTTTGATGCATTATGATGTTTCTATCATACTGGTATTGTAACATTCATCACAGTATAATTTTTACATATATTTATGCCAACCCAACAGAATATGAGTGATTTGAGGGTTGGAATAACATCCCTATGTTTTTCTCTTCTCATTTTCTATCTCAATATTTTGCTTACAGAGTCCAATAAGTAACTGGTGAATAATGAATAAAGAAACACAAATAAACAAGTACTCAGTTTAATGGAAAGCTCCATTTGAGCCATTATTTTTAGTCATTATTGTAAGAGTTAATAAAACTACTCAGTTCAAGAGCATTATTCATGTAATTACTGCAAATAGAATCAGCATAGAGAGAAATTAATTGTGACTTCTAATTTCTTGTCATAAATATTCAGTGACATTTGGTAAGATTGCAAGTGATTTTTAGTTTCCTTAAGAGTTTATATATTAAAATCAAACTTTATAATTATAATAAAATAAATATGCAGTAAGTTATTAACAGGGATTGTTATAGAGTAAAAGGCAAGAAAATAAAAAATATTTTATAGATTTCCCTAATTTTTTCAGTACTTCAACGTAATACTCATCATTAAAATTAAGGATCTAAACTCTTTTCAGTTGATGAATGAGGTAATTTTTCTCACATCAAACCAGAGAAAGAACAAATGTTACTTGGATGATATAATATAAATCTGTACAGTTAAGCAGTAGTTCATTAAGGATAAAATACTATTGATCAAAGTAAAGGTTTCAGTGAAGTGTTTTCTTTGGTTAGTTTCTGAAAATTTCCCTTCAAATCAAAGAAACAGATTAGCTCAATTCATCTCTGAACTCACCCACCATTTTCACAAAATTGAATTTGAATTAATACCAATGAGCTTCTTAAGCAGTCTTATGTTATCTTATGTGGGAAACATGAACTCAGGGGCAAAGAGAAATGGAGTCTGTTGTTCAAAGTTAATACAAAGTCAATGTTGCTTCTTTCACAAAATACAGATTCCTGTGTTTTACATAGATGTGGGAAGCTGAGAAACTAGCAAAATATTGAGAACATTATTAGAGCCATAATCTTGCTATTACTAAAGTAATTTTAATATTATGTTTTGAAAATTATGCTTCCTGTTCCTTATTCTTGTAGGGAAAGTTAGAGCAGTAACAATGATACTGAAAGAGGGCCAAGAAAGAAACAGTTGTAGTGGAATAATTGCTTATACTAGGAAAACCAGTGAACAAGGGGGCGGAGGGAGAGTATGACAGACAAGATAAACCTAGAATTATCACACAATCAGATAATGATGAGTCATCATTTCCAGTGGTACAAACAAAACATTCTCAGCTTTGCAGAATCAGAGAGAGGTTAATGGAATAAGATAGTTATTACACAGAGCAAAGATACTGCAAAGTGAAAGTAAAGCAATGCCCAGTAGACCATGAAATTCCTGGACACAAACGATGTGAAAGACAGCAGAAGTTACGTGTTTCTATCCTCTTGGAGTTCTTAAAGAGAGGGTGAATGCTGTCTGTGCTTACCCTCTAGAATAAGCAAAATTTCATTCACATGCTGCTGGCCCAAAGCAAAGCCAGGGTAACTGAGTTCTAAATAATAACAAACAAAACAAAGTGAAAAGATAAGTTATGATGAATCCTTAGAGGAAAACTAAAATCTGAGTTCAAGGCACAATTCTAAGCAAAAAAGGAGCAGACTTGCCCAGCCAGTGTAGCTCAGTGGTTGAGCATCGACCCATGAACCAGGAGGTCAGGATTTGATTCCTGGTCAGGGCACATGCCAGTGTTGTCGGTTTGATCCCAGTGGGAGGCGCGGAGGAAGCAGCCTATCCATGATTCTCTCTCATCATTGATGTTTCTATCAATCTCTTCCTCTTCCTTCCTCTCTCTGAAATCAATTAAAATATATGTTTTAAAAAGCAGACTTGCCAAGGTTAGATTCTTTTAGATTGTGTATTTGGATGGGCATAAACAAAGTGCTTTATGGCGGGTTTAACTGCTCCTATGGAGACAGCATTCAAGAAGCAAAACTAAAGAAAGGAAAGAGAATATAATTCAAGCTTTTGAAAAGAGAACTCAGTTGCCGAAGGTAAAGGTTTTATAGTGCCTTCTCACAGATAATAAAACTGCATGAGAATTTTCTGTAAGGTATACTTGAATGGCAAGCTGCCAGGAAGAGAAAACACAATGATGGTGATAGGTATAGAAGCTTCTAGGTATTAAGTTGCAGGTAAAGGAGAGTATAATGTTTCCCTTTTGCTAGGTTCCTTCTAGGATATGAAAATTTCTGTCAATGGATTTATTTCAGGCTAAATTTATAAACCATTTGCATACAGCATGCAACTTCGATAAAAAAGGACATGTGGTGACTATTTCTTAGATGGATTATGCCAAAGTGTGTCAAAAAAACTATAGAACATTAACAAATACAATTTTTCAAACGATTTTTGTGCTTCAGACAGTATGCTAGAATTATCAATGTCCTGCAGAGGAATGTGCTCAATAAGATGTACTAAAAATACACCCTTTTTTGTTCACCCAAAAATAGAAACAAGAGAGGAGTCCTTTTCTGTTCTAATTTTAAATCTCTCCACTGCAGGGATTGAAATTAGATCAAAGGTACTAAAATATAAACACCAAATTTGCATTATTTTTTCAAATCGTATAAATAAGCTATGAAAAGGGAAGTACATTAATATAAGGTTTTTATGTTAATACATATGAATAATGAGGCATTTAAAAGTATAATCACATCAATTTGATATCGCAGCTTTCCAAGAGCTAGTTTCCTGACATCTCTGACTATTTCTATCCTGTGGTTGAAACATTATAATATGGATCATTCCAAATGTGCCTAATTTTCAATAAAAGAAGTGACCTGTTTTTTTTCAAGTTACATATTTTTATCTATGACCACTTTTTTCCTGTTAGTACTTTACTCGGTTGGCCTCTACCCTTTGTTAATAGATTTTTCTTTGTTCCCTATACCCAGATCCACAGTCATGCCACCTGTGAAATTGTCCTTGTAGCAAATTGTAAAATCAGAAAATAAAGGCAGAGTAGAAAGTATTATTAACAGTGACAGCTAATATGCCTTGAATGCTTCATATATGCCAAGAACTTGATGATTTTGTTTCAAATTTTACTATAGCCATTTGAGATCTAAGTATTCCTTTCATTTTACAGGTTAGAAAACAGATTTTAAAAGGTCAAGCAGCTTTTGCAAATAAACCCTATTAATAATTGATGAAGCCAGGATTCAACCCAAGTCCGTCTGAAGCTGGGACTGAGTTCTTAACCACAGTAGAATAAGGAAGAAATAGATCTGAGGAGGGAGCCTTTGGCCATTTTCAGGCTAATATTTTGCAATTTGAAACTGGATAAAGACTTTCCCAAATATTGGAGGCACGTTTGTCCACCACAGAAAAAAACAAAACAAAACAAAACACACACACACACACACACACACACACACACACACACACACCCTCAAATATCTCCAGAGATATTTGTATTGAGCCTATCTCTACTTAAAAAATGAAATAATTTTCTCGTATGCTAAATTAATTTTAAAGATCTATCAGCTGATATGGTAAGACCTTTCTTATATTTGGGACTCATTCATATAAAGCTAGTATAGCCACCTGGAATTTTCTAAATTCCCCAAGAGAGGAACTAAGTGTGTTGAACATTCTTGCAAGTCTGTGAGGAGGAGAGGTGGAGGGACTAGGGGAGGAGCAATAAATGAGAAGACAGTGAGAGAGAGACAGATCACAACATATGATTTCCACCCCCATTTCTATTTTAAATGGGAACTTTCCCAGATCTAGACCCCCAAGGAGGCATTAAATTTCTGATTTCCTGGGTCCCAGAAATACCCACGAAGATATGTTGAATATATACCTGAAATATATACCATTTATATTTGTCAATTATATCTCAAGACAGCTGGAAAATAAAATATTGTGAATTAAAAATAAGAAGATGTTTGGGAGTTTCTACAAATCAACCTCACACAGTATTAAAAGCCCAAACAGTGAAACTAAAAACTGAAGTGAAGATAAGGAAAAAAAAATTCTTCAAGTAATCTAAGAAATTCTCAATTCTATTAATCTATAAAATATAGATTTAAAAACATTTAGAAATTGTGATGATGTCCATGTTCCTCAAAGTTTCACACTCTTCCTGTTGAATGACCTCCACATTTAGTTCCCCTAAATATTTGTTTCTATGCTTTTAGCCCAAACCAGTATCATAAAATTCAGAGCCTTATATCCTATGCCTAACAAAGGTCTCCACTTGGACAATCTTCTATTACCTTAATATCAGATATCTAATCTGAATGCTTTCTCTTACCTTAGTCTTATTTTTTCTAAACATTCAATATCAATCCTATACTCTAAATATTTCCTGGAGGTAGACCCAGAGACTCTTCATACATGTCTAGAAATTATCTTATTTCTTGCAGCTACCACGAGCATATGTCATCCTTCTACCTGGGAGTTGATTATAATGCTTATTGAAGAATTGTGGTTGCCCCTTCCCACCATTAAATTGGCAGTGTAGTTTGTATTATTCTTTCTCCAGTGCAACCAAATGTTTCAGTTCTCCTGGCATAAATAGTATAATATACTTGTGAGGTGTGGGGAGATAAGTCTTCCTTTTCCAACCTGAGCCTTCCTGGGCCACCAGAGTCCATGATATGACTCTTCTTATGGATTCTTTGGGTTCTTTGTCCATGCTTTTCTCTAAGACACTCAAAACGATTCCAAGTGACAATTTTCAGGGCAAAGGTGATTTAGTCTTCTCTATACTATTATTCATTATCTCTTAGCTCCTACCTCAGTAAAGCTACCTCTAGTTTTCCCACCCACTAAGTTAATGTGTGTATATGAAAGGAAACAAACACCCAATGGAGGTTTTAGAAGGGAAAAAGGACAAATTAGTGGGAGGCATTTCTCTTTATGCTTATCACATTATCAACCTTTATAAATGTCAACACCATCACCTCAGTTACATAGAAGGATACACTGGTAGTCATTCTAGAGTCCTCACTTCAAAATGCCAACATTTTGATTACTCATTGAATCTATTAAATCAACCTATTAAATATTTTTCAAGCCTACCCCTTCTTTCTCAGGACTTAATTTCTTACTTAGGTTACCCTCCTTAGCTTTTAAGCAATTCCATATGTTCACTCTTTTTGTGTCCACCTGGAATCCATCCTACCACAATCTGCCAAAATGGTCTGTATTAATAAACATCTTAGATCATGTTTTTGCCATTTACCAGATTTCCCTCAACTGTTTCCTATTGTCTTCAAATATTAAGCCCTCCTATTTTAATACGATATTGTTTAACAGTTATGTAAGTCAGGATCTGGAAAAGTAAAGGTGACATAATTACAAGCTCCAGTGAACACTGAACAGCAGGCCTTGAAGTTTCTAGAGATGAAGGTCTTTGAAAATATAGTACATTATGGGAAGGTCACAGGTTTTCTTGGTGTAGACAGCACACTATCCTACTTGTCACTACAGGTCACTTGGTTTATTTCTAGAAGTTTGTGACTTGCAAGATGTGCATTATTTTCTACAGTCATGGCCAGGACTCCAGCTTATAAACATCAACATCCTGTTTTACCACTGTATGAAAGCTAATTACTACAGAAACTAAGCTACAGACCTTTGCATCTTTCCTGCAGCATCAGCATTAGTTTGAAAGATGTTTCTCCTTACTGTGGTGCTGGCTTGCTTTGTTAGTTACTAAAGTTTTATCTCATCTGATTCTATAATTGGAGTATTCTTGACATTCATGTGTACACCTTTTATGTAAATGATTTTTTTTTTCAGGATCCTCTTGTATTCTTTTTCTTTTTGAAGCATGTACCTCTCATAGTCCCTTGTGTATCTCTTCCATGGTATGAAATACACTCATTGCTGTTTATATAAGCTCATTATCCTATTCACTCATGTAAATGTACTTATATCTTTAACTTAGAAATAAGGATAATAATGCCTTTCATTTTCTAGGTGAATGATTGAATATGTATAGTGCTTAAGTAGACAATAGTAGCACTTACACCCCATGGCAAGGTAGAAGTGCTCATGTCATAGACATCAGGCCAGAGTAGGTATTATACTAGTTTGATTCCTATGGATCTTTGCTAGTTGAAATTGATCAGACTCTTTGCCAGTAAAATTGATCAGTAGCTCTTAATATTGAACTTTAGTTCCACAAGAAAAACAAATAAAACAAAAAACAACACTAGGTCTAATGAGCAGTCGTGATGAAAATCTCCATTATAGATTCATAGCTTCTTTCGTACTTCAGGACATTAGTTAGTTCACAGATCTGCGGCCTTGAATGAAGGAGAGTTCAGGTACACAGGAGAAAGAACTGGAGATCAGGGGATAAAACAAATTTGGGTCCACGTCTGTCTCAAAGTCTAGTGAGGATAGTGTTTCTATGAACAGAACCCATGTTCCTGAGTGTATAGTCGGTAGTCAGCCTACGTATATTTTTAGCATAGGCAGAATCCTAACATTGATTTTCTTTTCTAATCCTCACCCTAGGATATGTTTTTTATTTAATTTTAGAGAGAGAAAGGAAGAGAGAGAGAGAGAGAGAGAGAGAGAGAGAGAGAGAAACATTGATATGAGAAGCATTAATCTATTGCCTTCTGTTGCCTGACCGGAGATCAAACCCACAATCTTTCGGTGTATTGGATGACACTCAGCCAACTGAGACAGATATTCAGGACCTAACATTGTTTTTCTTGTTCATTGAGTGAGGCTGACTATAGTAGTTCGAGCCAAGAAGAAGCCCCTGAAGCTTTTTCTCCCTGTAGAAAAAGTATCTGAAAGCACAATCTCCAGGGCCATTAGAGAGATTGCTACTATCAGAGCCTGAAAGCTGCAGTGGTGTTGACCTCTATCACATCCTCATGTAAATTACCTGCTTACATACATAGGACATGTGGAAGTTAGAGAAGGAAACATGGATTATAGGAAATGTGACCAGGTGGTAACACCAATGGTAGCTGTTTTTTCACAGACACGATCTTTACACTGGTAGTCATATCTAATACATATATGGCTATAGATATGATGAATGTATTTTTTTCTGTGTGCTGCTATTCTGTGCATAATAGAATCTGCTTTTTTGAAACTGACAGGGAAGCAGTATAGTTTCACCATTTTTTTTCTTCTCAGACATAACAGCATCCAGCTCACTGGTGTCATAATTTAGTCTGGAGAAACTCAAATGATCTCTTACCATCTCAGGACACTTTATGCTTGTTCAATAAATTGATGACATCATAAAGTTTGGATGTGGTGAGCAGGACATAGCATGCTCATTTATGTCTTGTGCATGCCACTGGGTGGGAAGACAGGCAATGCTTTTGCTAGCAAGCTTTATCATGAAGGACATAATGTGCTTTCTTGTGATGTGCTTGTTTTTCCATGCATGGTGGCAGAAAGGCCTTGATGGATTATATGACGGTGATAGGCATAGCAAAGGCACCCCTTTTGCTTTGATTATGGCTAAAACAGTATGTACTTGGGGCCAATGTTTTAAGAGTTAGCTTCCTGATTTCCTTGATTATGGAAGGTACGGTGGCCTAGTTTATACCAGAAGTTCAAGCAGAGATTTCCTGTGTCCTGAACTTTCTGATCATGGAGAAATTGCTGCTTGTGAGTCAGTTCTGTGGATTGTTCTAGGAATCATTTCTGGAAGGCTAGTTTGGATCCTACATTTTGGACCTTATAATTGCTTAGCAAAAATCCAGTTTTCAATGCAAAATTCCTTTCACTTTAACCAACAAACCTGGCCCTTGTCAGCTGCCATTAAAGCTTAACCCATACAAGATATGAGCATTAAAGATATTTACCTATGTTGGGACTAAGATTCAGCCTGGAATTGCATTTCAGTTGTATTTAAATTTTTTTTTTTTTAAATCTCCTTTAATTCTACTTGGCATTCCCTCCCCAGTTCCAGCCTTCCTATGTTAGATTCCAAAGGCACTAGATATGATTAACATGAGGCAATTGGCTCATCACCCAGAACATGGGAAAAGATTCATGGAAACATATGGTTTAGGTGAGAATTATCTCCAAATCTAAGTCTATTTTTATTATGCTTTATATTGCTTCATGATATAAAAAAAATCTATCAATGGCCATCACATGTACACATAAGTATAAAGAACTGGACAAATGATCATAGTCAAATATTTGAGCACCTATAGGCAAATGACTCTTTTAGATAATGGTGACCCTACCCATTAGTAATCGTAATCTAACCAATGTCCTCTGAACATAAACAATCCTATTAGTCATTCCCATTTCCTGGAGAATGGTTTAGAAAGAGAAACAGAGGTACCTAAAACTTTCTTTCAATATAATATGAAATAGTTACATATACAATATAATATCTTTAATAAAGTACATAAATATATTTTTTAAAACTGTGGCAAATTGGGGAGGGTAATATCAGGAGCAGAAATTTATAAGTGAATATGAAGTTACTTTAATTCTTGATTTGATTTATTATTATACAATACCCAAAACAAGTTTTAACTAGAAAAATTTCTTATTTCTCTGTTTCTACATATTGTGTCTGACTCTCCTGTTTAGATTCAGATTTTTCTCTTCTCTCCTTTATAGGTAAAGATATTGAGCTAGGGTAAAATTAGGTAAGTTATCTAGAGATGAGAGTTGTCCTTAGACTTAGAAAAAAGATGGCAGGTAAATGTAACCAGTACTTAATACACAGATTGGCTCCATAGTATGGAAAATTAGATGTGTGGCCCTAGCTGGTTTGGCTCAGTGGATAGAGCGTCGGCCTGCAGACTGAAGGTTCCCAGGTTCGATTCTGGTCAAGGGCATGTACCTTGGTTGCATGCACATACCCAGTAGGGAGTGTGCAGGAGGCAGCTGATCAATGTTTCTCTCTCATCAATGTTTCTAACTCTCTATCCCTCTCCCTTCTTCTCTGTAAAAGTCAATAAAATATATTTTAATAAAAAAGAAAATTAGATATGTAAAATATGTATACTTCCACAAATTATGGCCTTGGACTGCTGAAAGTTGTGGCTTGTCAGAAGGTTTAAATTAATACAGGAGACTATTAATGGATATAGCTATTTAGATAAGAATCCAAAGTTCTAGTTAATTATATTAAGGTCATAGAAATCATTGCAACATGCAATTTTCTTAATTGATTTATGTCAACTTCTATATGTAGTTTCTTTATGTAATTTGTGTGCATTCATAATTATTTCATTCACACAAACACCCAGAGTCTTGAAAAACCAAGAAGGAAAAACTCAACACTTTCTTTGCACAAGGTTGGGAAGGAATTGACCTGAGGGTGGAATTAAATTTGAAGCACTTGGTGTTTTCTTATTCCAGTGGCAACTATGAGGAGGGTGGTGTTTGGACTTTCTGCTTCTCTCTCCTGCTTATCTTTGTTACCAAATCTGGTCTCTGAATGGAAAAAGAAGAAAAAGTAATAGATTTTTTGAAAACTGAAAGTATTAGCTTGGCAATGTACCTGTGTGTTTACAGAGAAGATGGAAACATTTAAAGTGAAAATGGAATTCATATCAGAACAAAAATGCACGTCTGGCTTTGTCATTATTTAAAAGATATTAAACATAAATTCAGATAGCAAAGTTCGTAAGATTTCTCTGGGAGCTCTAATTGGTTGTGTCTACTTCACTGATGAGGCTAAGGAAATTGTAATGCAGTATTTTTGTGACCTCAGAAGCAACCTTTCTCCTTTCATTTCTTCATTTCCTACACTTGATAGGCCTATGGCAGCTTATCAGCCAAATATACTGCACATTTAAGTGCAGGGCCTCTTTCTTAACAATATATCAAATAATGCTTGTGCCCTTGGTGGCCTCAAAGTCTGACAATGTCACAGCTTTCTGTTTATAAGAGAGTGTTCGAAACTTTTGTCAGACTGCTAATTATAAATAGAGTGAACTTGTTGCCATAGTTATTTCTTCAGATGCATAGCAAGCACTTGACGTGCCAACTCTGTTTTCTTTGAGGTCATGGATCACTGAGCAATTAACTTAGTTGGAACATCGGCATTTATTAAACAAACTTACTTGGTAAAAGTTAAGTTTCATGGTCTGATGAAACAGCTGTTCAAGACATTGTTTCTCCTTAGTGTAAGCATAAAGAACTATATTTTATAAGGTGGGTCAGTTAGTCACCAGTTTTTTGACAGGTCATAATTTTACATGATTAATATTGGAAATAAAAACTGCTACAATATATTCAACATATAATAATTGGTATTTTGAAACCACAAAGTGATTAACTTTTTCCATAGCCAATATCTTTTAGTCCAATCTTATAAAGCAAAGTAGAATGATATTTGAATACACAATATTAGTATTTCAGTTACCCAATTATTTGTACAGGGAGGATTTATTAGAGAGTGTTTGTCAATAATATGAAGCCAAAGAATTTGGTAGGCTGAATTGTTTTAATTAATCAACTAATTAATTAACTTTATTTTTTTCCCCAGCCATGGTAATTTAATTATGTGAATACTAGAGGCCTGGTGCAGGAAATTTGTGCACGGGGGTGGGCGGTTGGGGGGGGTGGGGTCCCTCAGACCAGTCTGAAATGATGCCAGCATCCCACACCCCGGCCTCTGGCCAGAGGCCCCTCCCTCCCTCCGTGCAGCCGGGGCACGGGACGCTGGACTCGCATCACCAGGGCAATGCTGCCAGCGTCCCACCCTGACCGCTATGGACGCCGCCAGCTTTGTGATGGAGTGATGGTTAATTTGCATATCACCCTTTTATTAGATAGGATAGTCATAAATCATTATGGAAACCAGAGATATTTACAACTTTGGGGTGAGGGGAAAGATAGGACACACAATAATTAAATGCTTTCCCAAAGAAATAAACTTTGTATTAAAAAAGATATTTCAGGATTGTGGCACTAGAGATGTAGGGGATATTTTTGGTGCCCAACCAAGTTACTGTGAGCATCAGAACCTAACAGCTTACAGCTGACTTCTTTTCTGGAGACTAGCTCTTGGCCAAATGTTGCACAGGAGTCAGCTTGGCAGGTAAATTGCATACCTGTCTCCACAGTCTCAAAAAAGCCTGCCACCCAGGATGGATTCACAAAGATTACAGCAAGCCAGACCCTGTTGTCTCCAACCAACTCTGTGGTGCAATTCATGTTCCAGAGCTCTATGTGGGATCAGCTACAGCTATGGTCTCTGAGACACATCTCTATTTTGTTTCTTTTGTTCCTTGAAAGTATTAACTCAATAAACAATGTGCAACAAATTTATGTTTTAGGTTTTGCCTCTGGAGAACCCAATTTAAAACAATGGATTTAATCAATTATTACTTTGAATAAAAATATAATTTGTTCAAAGTGTCTGATTCTGAATGCATACTTTTTTTATTAAGAAGAATATTGAATCTTAAAATAGTGCATTCGAGTCTACATGCAAAACTGGTTTGCCTGTTTTCCCTAGATTGAGTCTTACTAGCCCAGCAGTATAATATACTCATTTTGTGTTTTGACATTATTTTCATTTTTCATTGAGTAAAGAATACTGAGCATGTGGGCCTACTTAATGTTCGTCTCTAATGACATCATTATGGAAGCCAAAAACTAAGAGGTGAAACATGCTTAGAAGCTGTCTGGCACACATTCTTTATTCCTAATCACTATTGAAACAACATCATTTATAAACTTATTATAACAGTATCAAAAATGGACTTTTCTCTATTAGGAATCCTTACCTCTTATTAGTTACAAATTTTTATCTTGAAAGCCAGAAGTCTATAAAGCTTAATATACAGAGAGTCTTATAAATATAAAGGAATTACAACTACAGCATTCTTAACAGTTCTTCATGCACCTTCTGTTTGAAATTTCCAGTTATATGGAAGGGATCTTCCTACTACTCTATTAAGAATTTTATGCTTAAAATATGTTTGGAATCATACTGGAATCAAATCTTGATTTTGTAACTTTTGAGACCTTGACAAAGCTAATTATATGTGCCTTTAAAAAAAAATCTTCAGAAGGGCGAAAATAGTATTTGTGTTAGGCTGAAGAATCTGCCTCCAAAATATCTGTGTATTAATCCTCAGCAGCTATAAAAATTACCTTATATGGCAAATGGGACTTTACAGATATGATTAAGTCAGTAAAAAGATAAAATGAAGGTCTTGGGATGGGGAAATTATCCTGCATTATTCCCGTTGGCTCTAAATGTAGTCATAAGTGTTCTTGTAAAAGGGAGAGAGAAGGAGCTTTGACTACAGAAGGTGAGAAGACCATGTGATGGCAGAAGCAAAGATGAGAGGGATGCACTTAGAGGAGGAAGGACAAAGGGACCACGCCCCAGGAAATAAAGGCAGCTGTGCAATGCCAAGACATGTAAGGAAATAGACTCACCTCTGCAGCCTCCACTAGCAAACAGCCCTGCCCACAGTTGATTTAGCTCAGTGACACTGATTTTGGACTTCTGAACTTCATAACTATAAAAATAAAGTTGTGCTATTTTAAGTCGCTAAAATTCTGGCAATTTGTTACAATGGCAACAGGAAATTAATACAGTGCCCACCTAATTTTAAGTTAAACTTAAATAATATAATGAATATATAGCCCAAGAACTATGCCGATGCCCGTGAGCACTCCGTAAGTATTAGAGTGAAGAGTCTACACTCCATTCTGCATGACAGAAGTTTGGGTATTTCGTGCCCATGTGCTGCCTCTCACCACCTAGCCTATCAGACAGGACCCTCTGCCACCATGGAGCAACAGAGCATCTGCAGAATAATAACTCGAAGATGAAATCAGATGCTGAACTACCCGTGTTTCTAAAAAAATAATAGAGGTGCATTCATCATTTGTTTATATCCTATATAATAACAACTTAATATGCTAAGTGTCTGGTTGGCCGGTCGGCTGTTCAACCAATCAAAGCGTAATATGCTAATTATATGCTAAGGTCATTTAACCACTCGCTATGATGTGCACTGACCACCAGGGGGCAGACGCTCTGACCAGTAGGTTAGCTTGCTGCTGAGGTCGGGCCAATTGAGACTGAGTGAGATGGGCTGGACATACCCTGAAGCCCTCCTGCAATCTCTCCCAGCCCCAATCGTGCACTGGTGGGGTCCCTCAGCCTGACCCATGCCCTCTCGCAATCTGGGACCCCTCGGGGGATGTCAGAGAGCCAGTTTTGGTTCAATCTTGTAGGCCAGGCCAAAGGACCCTACTGGTGCATGAATTCATGCACTAGGCCAGTGGTTCTCAACCTTCCTAATGCGGCGACACTTTAATACATTTCCTCATGTTGTGGTGACCCCCAATTTCATTGTTACAAATTGAACATAATTAAAGCATAGTGATTAATCACAAAACAATATGTAATTATATATGTGTTTTCCGATGGTATTAGGCGACCCCTGTGAAAGGGTCGTTCGACCCCCAAAGGGGTCGCGGCCCACAGGTTGAGAACCGCTGCAGTAGGCCTCTAGTCTATCTATATAAAACCCTAATATGCAAATCAACCAAACAGCAGAACGACTGGCAGAATCACCAGTCACAATGACATGCTCTGACCACTAGGGGATAGACGCCCTATGCAGGAGCTGCCCCCAGCCTGCAGGCCCTGACCAGTGGTGCCAGGCCAGCAAAGGCAGGTGCAAGTGGGGGAGCCCCAATCACCTCACCTGTCGCCCTATAGATTGGCCCTGATTGCCGGCCCGGCCTAGGGACCCTATCCGTGCATGAATTTCTGGCAATGGCCATTAGTGTAAACATATGCATGACACCATAAAGAAAAGCGCAATAAAGATTACATTAAAAAATGCACAGTGGTCTAGTGCCATTACTCTAAACCTCATATAAACTCTTTATCCGATCAATCACATCTTAGTTAGCGCATGCTTTCACTCAGCCAAGTTAAAAAGGCTTGTGTTTATCAAATAAATAAGTAAAACATATATAAACTTTCAAAGAACTGAATTATATTGATGTTGCCTGACAACCTATTTTTATCTTTACTTTGTACCCCCTCCCTCTTTGAAAAAAAGAAAAATATTAACAAAAAAAGTTATATATAAAGATAGTGTTTCTGAATATAGGTAAAGTAAACAAAGTGTCAAACCTACCCTCTTTTTTGTCTACAATACACTTATATCCATTTTCTGAAGAATGAATCAAACTAAATGAGCTTTTATAGCTATTAATCTAGTTAGCAGTATCACACCTATAGATTCAGTGAGTACCAAAATATGGTGATATAAATAAGAGTTCAGAATCTTATTTGTATTAACAAAATGGTTAATAAGCTATACTTTCACAATGAAAGTTTAAGTTCAGAAGTTGCAAAATATCCCAAGTATCTAGAGAGAGACTACATATGTGAGGGACAAAGGGAAGAAGCAGAAATCAACATTTGCTACTTAAAGTAAAGCTAATATTTATTCTATAATATCTGTGAGCTTTTAAATCCCTCAAAATCTGAGAAATCACATATTAAAACAGAGAAATACTACTGCTTTCCATTTTTAATGTACCTGAACTCATAGCCTCTCCAGGGAAAGTGAATTAGGAAGTGTTGTCGGAAGTAGGCTACATTTGAACAGCGTGTTCCTACTTAGCAAATAAACCAGGATGATTTGCATTCTCTGTCAATCTAGCTCCGTCTGTGGCTGGCCCTGTCTCAGCAGTGGCAGTCATGTGAGGAGGACCATTTAGATGCAACATTTATTTTTGGCACAAGTTTGGTTCCACAGTCAGGTTGTCCTCCAGATGGGCTATCTCCATGTGCCCATAGGTTTTCCTCTTGATTCAGCTACTGAGACCGGGGACAATCTCTGCGAGAGCACGTGGGCAATGTGCGAGGCAGCAGGGGCGGAAGTGTGCATCAGCCAGGCCTTTTCCCTGTCACTTACTGTCTAGTGCCTGGATACTTTGCAAAGAACCTGCCTAACTTCGCCACCAAGTCTGACAAATTACAGCTTCAGAATAAATTATCTCTGTTCATGGCCATTGTATCAGCACTAGTCCTGTGGTTTTGTTAAGAATCCCTAGTGAGCTCTCAAATAATATGCTCCGATTGTTAAGAAGCATCGTATAAATAACTGTTTCCCGTGGTATAATACCTCAATTGATTTAAGCGAATGTCTTTATTTTAGACTTTTCAAAGAAATCCTTAAGGAGAAAATCAAAGTATCCTTGGATTTGGGGTGTTAGACTGATCCTCAGTGTGTCAAACCGTAAGAAGTCGATGAAGAAACTTAACATAATTGCTGTCTAGAAGGGTGAGATAAATAAATAACAATGAAAATAATACTGTAAAACTATTCATGGTTACATGATAAGAATTGCTATAGAAATTATTTCTCAGAGTTTAAGAATGGTTCAATTGGTGGAGCATTGTCCCGTGTACAGAAAGGCTGCCGGTTTGATATCCGGTCAGGTCAGGGCACATACCTGGCTTGGGGGTTCAATCCCCGAGATCATCCTGAACTATCCAAGTGGATGCAACTTAATCATAAGGTTCATTTAAAGTAGAATTGACGAATCAGAAGGAGATTTGAAAACGCTACACTGCTGGCTTTGAAGAGAGGACCACAAGACAAGGATCCAGGCATCTCAAGGAGCTAAAAAGGGTAAGAAAATCAATTCTCTGCTAGACCTTGCAGAGGGAACATGGCCCTGTGGATACTTTCTTTCTTTCTTTCTTTCTTTCCTTCCTTCCTTCCTTCCTTCCTTCCTTCCTTCCTTCCTTCCTTCCTTCCTTCCATCCTTCTTTCCTTCCTTCCTTCCTTCCTTCCTTCCTTCCTTCCTTCCTTCCTTCCTTTCTTTCTTTCTTTCTTTCTTTCTTTCTTTCTTTCTTTCTTTCTTTCTTTCTTTCTTCTTTCTTTCTTCTTTCGATACTTTACACTGTCTTCTATGAACATTTTTAATGCAAACCAACTTATTTCAAATCCTTTCTCTTTTTTTTTCTTAGTATAACCATTATGATTTCACCAGTCACCTGTGTCCCAACATTTCATTTGAGTAAATCTTTCTTTCTCTGGTCCTGCATACAGAATATTTTTTTCCCATCTAGAAGATGTAGGAAAAGAAATAGACTTAAGCTCAGCTGGTGAGTCTCAGTGGTTGAGCATCAACTTATGAGAGGAGGCCATGGTCTGATTCCCAGTCAGGGCACATGCCCTGGTTGTGGGCTTGATTCCCAGTATGGAACATGCAGGAGGCAGCAATCAATGATTCTTTCTCATCACTGATGTTTCTATATATCTCTCTCCCTCTCCCTTCCTCTCTGAAATAAATAAAAATAATTTTTAAAAAGAAATAGACTTAAAATGATATATATTAACAATTATTACATGTTTGTGTCAATAATCCAAGACTTTGGAATCATATACCTATAATAATCAATGGATATAGATTTTTAAAGCCTAATTCCTTCTCTATATTCTCTAGAATTTATATGAAAAAAAAACAAAACAAGGCGTTATTTGGATAATAATGGAGGATCTCTGAGTGTATTTTAGGCTGAAAATTAGTATTTTACTATTTTCTATTTTTTTCTGAAAATAAAAAAGGGTACTATATTATAATTCCAGAAAAATCAGGCTATATTATTTTAGGCAAATTATCACGTTGCCAAAACAAAACACAACAAAAACTTGCATGCATTTGATTTTTCACTTTTTCAGATTAAATCTTTTCAAAGTGTATGCTATCAAATGAGGAAATATCATCATCATTCATATTCACAGAGAGAATATAAAGGATGGAAAGCAGATAACGGCCTGAATTGAAAGAAAAAAAAGAAACACTACTACAGAATTGGGGTTTTCTGAATAATTACAATTGAAATTCATTATGTCATACATATATCAGGTAGAAATCAATTAGGTTTTCCAACTCAATAAATTTAATGAAAATAGGAAGAATAAATTCGGGGGAAAAGTTCACAAATTGTTTTACCCTCATTACAAAGGCCCATCAATATGGCCTAAAAAAAATTATCTTCCACAAAGGTGGCAAAATTAATCCCCCATAGTTTGATGGACTTTTTTTATCTCCTTGCTTTTTCTTAATTGGCAGTGAAGCTCTGAAAATGTAGAATTGAGCATTAGTACAACGCTTTCCTTTGATAACGTTTCTGTTCTTTTTTCCTGACACAATTTTTCTGAACCAAACTTACTCTTGGAAAATTAATAACCATAGCACTGTCATTGATTCTGTTTGTTTCTTATCAACAGCACCAACTTTCCACTTCAAAATATAAGTGCCTTTCATTGCTTTACATTTTTCAAAATGGTCATTTAATTACTTTTGCCATCTTCTTTATACAAGTCAAGAAATGCTTTAAACTAACTTTACATAATACTATCAGAATTTTAGATCTAAGAGATCTAAATTTTCTTGTTCCACAAAATTTATCAGGAGCTAAATCTTTTTTAACCATTTTTGTTCATTTGATTGGAGACACTAAGATGCTTCTCAAATGTAATCTAGTAGATGCATTTTGACCCTTAAAATTGTCACAACAAACAAAACAAAGAATACAACAAAGTGAAAGCAAAACTAAAGAATGATAAACATAAACATAACTTAGCCAAAGATGTCATCTAGAATAATTAAGTTACAATACTAAATTCCTTTAGTAAGCTCCCATAGTTTCAATATTTATTTTTCTCTACTGGTTCCTAACTTTCAATCATTTCTACAATGCCATTTCTTATGTTCCACTGTGGGCTTTTCATGCATTGTATTCTGATCCATGGTCACTGACTTGATTATTCTCCTCAACTCCACATTTAAACAGAGCCTGACATTTCTTTTATATTTTCCTGATGATCATCCCCACCAGGCTTCTGAATTTTATTTTACAAGTCCTCATCATTGAATACCTTTCTTCCTTTTGATCCATTTCCTTGCCCAATTCACTGATTTCCTGTGCATGTTTGTGATTGTGGTGGTGTTGGGGTGGAAGGGGGAAGTATTGAGTGCGGGAGAAGTAGATGTGTTGAAAGTTGAATTAAGAAAACACACCTTATTTAAATTAGAATTCTATCTAAATTACAACTCAACATATTTACGTATTTTGTAAATATCCTTATTTTTTTATTGTAATTCTCCTTCCAAATCTCATACTGATAAAGGACTTAAAGTGTTATCATTATATATTTTAGATTATGTTCTTCTCATTTATCTACTGAATTTGTCTAGATAATCAAGGAAGTGTTTTTTTTAAAAAATATAATTTGCAAATGTTTGAAATATACCATTTGTTAATAAAGAAGTAGTTTGAGCCCAGACGGTGTTGCTCAGTGGTTGAGCATCTACCTATGAACCAGGAAGTCACGGTTCTATTCCCAGTCAGGGCACAAGCCCAGGTTGTGGGCTCGATCCCCGGTGTGGGGCAGTGCAGCAAGCAGCTGATCAATAATACTCTCTTATCATTGATGTTTCTATCTCTCCCTCTTCCTTCCTCCCTGAAATCAATAAAAATATATTTTTTAAAAGAAGTATTTTGAAAAAACTGTTTCAGTCTTTCTTTCCTTTTTTCTTTTTTTATGGCATTAATCCTGTGGAGACTCACAGAATTTACAGAAGATAAGCAGTAACCATCAAGTACTGTCAAGAATCTCCACCCTGCCCCAATTTTTTTTTTTTTATGTTCTGTACTTGCCTAAATTCTTTCTTACTGCAGTCAAATTTTATCAATCTCTCTCTCTCTCCAAGATCTAATACAGCATATTCCAGGGAAGGACTGTGATTGCCTGGATTTTGTCATCAGTCTACCTGTAAAGTAATTTTTTCTGACCAAGCCCATGAGTGATTTGGTTGACCTGGGCTACTGGTCCAACCTTATAGCTACATTATGACTGAAGTCCTTCAGAAAAAAAGTCATTTGAGTTGGGGAGTAATGGTTTTTTTCAAAGAAATAGCAGGTATCTAGTACCATAAAAAGAAAGTGAAAATAGCTTGGCCGGTGTGTTTCAGTTAGTTGAGCATGGTCTCATGCTCTAGTAGGTCACCGGTTTGATTCCTGGTTAAGGGCACATGCCTGGGTTATAGACTAAAACCCCAGTAGTGGGCATGGAGGAGGCAGCCAATTGATGTTTCTCTCATTGTTTCTCTCTCTCTCCTTCTCTCTTCCTCACTCTGAATCAAGAAAACATAATTTTTTTAAAAGGTGAAGGTAATCATGGAAAGATAGAACCAAATTTAGGAGACATTAATATTTCACATTTTATCAACTTTTTTATTAGTAAGCAATACTTGATTAAGGTAGAAAATAAGATTTAGAAAAAGAAGGAAGCAAAAAAAGATATCTAACAGAATTGTTCTTATTATCTTATGTATTCATTTGGTTGGAGATTACTCTGTGAAGACATTAAATAAAATTGCTTCTCTATATACATTTCTTTGCCTTTAACACATAAGGCTTCAAACATATCAAAAACAAGAAGAATGGTAAAATAAATTATCATAAATTTTCTGCCAACATCCAACCTTCCTGTATTAAAAGCTTCATAGCTTACCTTTCTCTAACTGCAGTTCTACTGAATGGTGGATTTTTAGAATATCGTGGGTGGTGGAGCATGACCACAGCCACTCTATGAAAACTACTGCAGATTACAAGTGTTGATGAGACACACTTTGGCTGCATGTGTACATTGGCTTCCCATATCGACTTAGATTACTTGAATCTTATAATTCAAAATTTTGCTTGGAAAATAAAACATACAAAGTAAGCAAAAAGTCCTTCCATTTACTGATTTTGTATGACTCTGGTGATCTTTATTTAAAAGATTATTAATTTATTTAAAAGTTTTAAAAATTGTCTATTGGTAATATCAATTTATATTTGCAATCAAAATAATTTACACTTTTCTATTTATAATAAGCAAAACTATATGAATAAACCTGAAATTAAATTTATAATTAGATCATTAGCCTGTTTTGGTCCAGGATAAAATTTTATAAATCATCACTTTGAACATAGTATGCTTTTATAAGACAATAAGAAATGAAATCTAGTAAGGTCTCTGATTATATTTAGATAATGTTGTGTGGGTTTTGTTTTTTGTTTTTTTTGTATTTCAGTACAGTTAGATTTTTCTTCAAGATATTGATGTAATATTTAACAAATCTTGGATAGTTGCATCATTCAAGGCATCTAAAATCAGCTCATTTTACCTTGTTTGTACAATTTATGGAGTCTAATATTCATTCAAAATATCTCATATGGAAAAAAATCAAAATAATTCATCAATGTGTGTGAAAATTTTTCTCATTTATTTTTTTAAAAATATGTATATGGGGTATTTTTTGTAATAATGCTACACTGCCACCTCATGGAGTGATTGGTAATAATCCTACACTGCCACCTTGTGGAGTGACTGGATGAAAACAGTTAAATAAACATCACTTGCCAGTTGCCTCCCCTGGAGCTCAAGCAAGTCTCTTGAGGACTAATAGCTGTTATTTAGGTAGTTTACAACTACATGAATGGGTACATTGTAGTAACAGATTATATTATTTATGAGTGAATTCTCTACGAAGAATTAGTCAAATACAACCAATTTCTTAAAGAGAAATTTAGTTTTTAAAGTTATATAATTTGAAGTGCATTTTACTTGGAGAACAGAAAATATTAGAATTCAAGTACTAGTATCTACCATTACTAGATGTTTATGGTAATCTCCTTCCTTTGATATCAGTTTTCCAATCACTAAAATCAAAAGGTATCCTTTTGTTCTCTAAAAACATTAACACTGCCCTAGCTGGTTTGGCTCAGTGGACTGAAGGGTCACTGGTTTGATTTTGGTCAAGGGCACATGCCCAGGCTGCAGGCTCCATCCCCAGTAGGAGGCGGGCAGGAGGCACCCAATTAATTATTCTCTCACAACATTGATATTTCTATTTCCCTCTCCCTATCCCTTCCTCTCTGACATTAATAAAAATATATTTAAAAACATCAACACTATAGTTCATTGTGTATATAAGTCCACTTTTATTAGTTTTGTCATATATGCATTCTGTGGCTTATCATTGAATTTTTTTTTTTGCACACAAATTATTTGCCAGGCAATATACTTTATGCTTAGAAATTACTGATGAGGAAAAAAAGTCCAGCATAATATTATCTCTGTTTATGATGCCTACTGTCTAGTAAAAAGACATATTTAATTACAGTAAAAGATTGCTATATGAGAAAAACTTAATCCTCTCAGTTAAAAGTAAAAATTATATATATTTCAAAACCCAATTATTTTACTTTGAATTACAAACCATGAAAGACAATTATGTAAAGTATTAGTACAGGATTTATTTTAATAAATTGTATAAGTATTTTTGTTTGTTTTAATAAAAGGGCAAATATCTAAAACATTTGAAGTACATAAATAAAAAGAAATAAATGGGTTTTATAAAATTCATATTTCCACAATGAAATTTTTACAATGTAAATAAATCTCTAGATTTGCTTAGAAAAGGCAAATATTATATTAAATTTAGACTCTTTCTGAATTCTAAAATATTTAAATGAATATAATTAATATTCATTCTTAATATAATATTAGAAATATTAGAAATCGATGAAATATTTTTAAAATATATTTTATTGATTTTTTACAGAGAGGAAGGGAGAGGGATAGAGAGTTAGAAACATCGATGAGAGAGAAACATCCATCAGCTGCCTCCTGCACACGCCCCACTGGGGATGTGCCCGCAACCAAGGTACATGCCCTTGACTGGAATCAAACCTGGGACCCTTGCATCCGCAGGCTGACATTCTATCCACTGAGCCAAACCGGTCAGGGTGATAAAATATTTTTTATGCTTTTAAAAGTGAAAAGTATTCTAAAATATATAATGATATGTTTTTAGGCCATTATAAATATCAAACTTGGAAGAATCAGTAAATTTTTGCAATCAATAGTTACCTCAGTTATAATATCACTAGTGGCCTGGTACACGAATTCATTCATGGGTGGGTCCAGCCAGCCTGCCCTGATGGGGGCCAATTGGGCCAGGCCAGCCAGGGGGAGGGGACATGGGAGGTTGTGGGGCGCTGATCAGGGACCCAATCGGGCTGGTTGGCCGCCACAATGTGCATCATAGTGAATGGTCATTCCAGTCATTCCAACATTCCAGTCGCTTGGCTTTTATATATATTGATAGATTAATGATTGCCTTTTATATGTGTTTATGTATGTCTGAGTGTACATGAGTATATATCTTGTATTGTAACTTATGTTTACTATATATTGGTATTTTAAAATACCATTAGCCCAAATTTCTACCCCTTCTATGCTAGCTATGTGGATTCTTTGGCTTTCATTTTGGCTTCTCTATTGAATAACCGCACAATATCATGATGGCACATATGTGGCGGACCTGCCATCACTTCTCCTTCTTACCCTCCTGGTCGACATCAATAATTAATTATGATATTATTCCTTGCTAATTATCATGTGTCATTTTACTTATCCTCTTCGCAACTGAGTATAATACAACCTCTAACAATTGATTAGAAGTTAAAACCAATTGTCTATTTCCAATAATTGTATTTAATATACAGGTCAATTTTATTAATCCACCCAACTTACTAGTATATTTATTGCATGGATTCTACATATTAAAGGGTTATTCTTGTCACTCTGTATTATTTGTCTAAATGTATTTTCATACTTCAGAATATCATGGCTTTACAAACTGAAACCTAGCTGAGCAAAAGAAACTGCTAAAAATAAAAGGTGGGGAAATATTAAACCAAAATAGCACAGAGACATGATTCCAAATTCTAGATTTATGGAATGCCTTGGGGAAAGCATATCTTGTTTATTTGTCAATACATGTATGAAACATACTTTTAAAAAGTAAAATGTAAATATATATATATATATATATATATATATATATACACATATATATATATAACTGTTTTGATCTTTCATGATTTTTGATAGAAAAATGTTTTGCTCTTATCTAACTATCCAGAGCATATGCCTGAGTGTAATCCTTTCTTTAATCATTAATTTGTTCATTCAAACAAATAGTTACTAAATATCATCTATGGATCACAAGGTTTGAGGTACCAGATGTATAATAAGCTGTGGTAGAGGAAATATGAGATAGATAGAATGAGTAAACACAATAGGACCTACCCTAGCCTGAAAGAACAGGAAATGATCCTAGAAGAAATGGTCATTAAATTGTGCCTGAAGGATGCCTAAGAGCTGTCTAGGCTAAGCAGAAAAATGGGAAATTATTCCAAGTAAATCTATCAGAATATACCAGGTCCTGGAGGTCAAAAATTAGATCCAAAAATTAAAAGGGATTTATTGCTGGAGATTAAAGTGAAGAGGTGAAGTAACAAGAGGTAAGTCTAGAGACATCAGAAAGATACAATCAAAAAGAATCTTGCAAGTTATAGTAAAGAGTTTGAAGATCATTCCCAAGGAAACTTTAGCATTGAAATGTAAACAGGGAGGGATTCACTTTATTTTAGAGGTGTCACTCACTCTAATTGGTGGAGAATACATTGAATGGGTGAAAACTGGAAGGAGTTAAAACAAGCAGAGAAATGACGCAAGTCCAGGCAAGAGATTATGGTGACTTGAAGTCATATGATCACAGTGTGGGCATAGAAACATAGCTGATTCCTTGTTTGAACAGGAAGTGCGTCACTTAGCAGAGTTAGATATTGTGAGAGGAGCCAGTGTGTGGAGTTAGATGCCCACAGGAGAAGAGCATAAATTAGTTCACAATGGGATATGTTGAGCGTTGAATATATCCAATAAATGTAACAGATTGGCAGTTTAAAAATGTGTTTGTGAGGGCCGGCCTATGTGGTTCAGTGGTTGAGCATCGACCTATGAACCAGAAGGTCACAGTTCAGATTCCCAGTTGGGTTGTGGGCTCGATCCCCAGTATGAGGTGTGCAGGAGGCAACTAATCAATGATTCTCTCTCATCAATGATGTTTCTATTTATCTTTCCCTCTCCCTTCTTCTCTGAAATCAATAAAAATATATTTTAAAATAATAAAAATGTGTTTGTGAGTGTGTTATTTTTGAAATATATGTATGTGCTTAAGGAGCATCATATAGATAATAAATTACGTTATAAGAATGGCTACAGTTTCCAAAGTATGGGTATGAAGAAGACCTAATGAAGAGTGTTAAAATATAGTGCCAGAGGGACAGAAAATGCAAAAAAAAATAAAAACCCTACCCCTAAAAGATTAAGAACAGGATAGAAAATAGATAAAGAGATTTAAGTACATGTCAAATGGAAATAGTAGGAAACTAAGATAAACTGCAGAAAACAAATATATGTGTTTAACCATACTTATTAGCCTATAAACAAGACATGAAATTATTTAGCATTATTAGTTTTTAAAGTGACAAATATAAAATGTGTCCAGATAATTGAGTATATGGTGAATTTAATTATTATATGCATATATTTAATACTCATGGTTAACACTAGTTCATTCAAATTCTGTCCTTGCCAAGTTGAGCACTGAATTCACTACATAATGGAACAAAATCTGGGATGCTATCATTTTTCTCTTTTAATGATATCACCGAATCTCTTTTGATTAGAATGAAAGTACATTACAGTTCAGAATTTATTCCATCAATCATTTGCCTAAAATAAATATATATAATGTTAGGTTAAAAAATAAGCTGACTTAAAAGCATAGGAAAACAGTCTAGGAATGTTTCTATGCAACAATAGCATGTCTGACTAATTATTTTTGCTCCAATCTAACTAGCAAATGCAATGGAACAAAAATATAAGGAGGTTTAATAAAGGCACCCAAACTTTTCTCGTTATGACCCACATCTTGATTTGAGAATATAGATATACTTTAACCCTGTTAGGGACAATATTATACCATGCAAGGAAAGTGATCTCAGAGCATCTAATTGTTGCTTCCCTTATATACTTTGTCAATCAAAATTTAACTAATGTGCTCCAATGTTCTTATTCACGAAGCAGATCCCAGACTCTACCCGAGAACTTTAGTAAATGAGAAAAATCCTCCACTCCTGTAGTGTCACCCCACTGATATCTACAGTCATTATCACTTCCCCTCTGCCTGCCAAAGCCACTAGTGCTGAGAATTCTACTGATTCTTTATTCTTGTAGTTTTTGAACTTTAGATTTTCTTTGTCTGATACCGAGAAACTATGCCAGATGGGAGAAGGCTGAGAAGAGAACATGATCACTGATATAGAAGAGGCTATGTACTATCCAAAATGTACTTTAAATCTTCAAAGCAAATTGGCATTTTTAAAATTACTGCAGAGATTGATTGACCCACAGAAACTTTGTTACTGTCACTATTTACAACACTGACCTACAGTGTCAAAGTCAGTATATACATCCCACCATGTCCGATAGCAATATAATTAGCTGGAAGCAGGTAAATATAAAATCTCACATTTTATATTGATTTATCCTGCAAGTGAAAGGTTTCATTTTTTTAAGTGGAAGCTGAAATATTTCTTAGAGTAAAAACTAAAACACATTTTTCCCAGAAGCAAATTTTTCAAAATGAACAGTGTCATCATTTCATGATTTGCATCCATTCATTTTAATTCGTGACTGTTTTAAATGTAAATTTAAGCACCTATTTAATAAATGTATAATGCTAAGCAATGGATAAGGAGAAGCCATACTATTTTCTCTTGCTAGATTTTGCCTCAACATTTGATTTGCAGCTCACTGTGAAAGTTAAACATAACAGAAGGAAAGAAAAGCAATGCTTATTGAATTACATCTCTAGGAAGCTGTAGTTTTATACTACTCAGGGAGCCGATGTCCATTCCCTGCAAATCACTGGGAAAAGGCACTGGACAAAGAGGAAATGGGTGCATGCCAGTGAGTCAGGGTTATGTAGGGAAGGTGACTGTTCGTCAAGCCTAGAGAATCATGGATTGGCTAGAGGAGGTGGAGCCAATGCAAACCCATGAAAATTTGAGGATAGATAATCCCTCTGACAAAGGAGTTCCCTCTCTTGGCGCTCTTGGATCTCTTGTGGCTCCCTTGCATTCACCCGCTGTGCCCCTAGAGGCCACTTGGTACATGGCCCTGCGGACCTCACAAGCAACGGACTGATGGGCTGCAGCTGGAAATACAAGCTAGGCTAGTCTGCCTGATGCTGAACTAGATTGTGCAGACATGAAACAAAAACTATGGGCAATGGCTCTAATCCTTGCTCTGCTGAGGGCAAAATGGGACTTCTTCTATGGTGGGATGGAAGGATATGGAGCCTTGGCAACTCAGGGATGTAACTTCATTCTCCAGTACGAGTCTCAGAAAATTCCTTTTCTCACAGCATCACAAGAAACACACATTCTCCAGCAACAGTTGGGGACAAGGCGAGCTCCCCACAGATAACACTTGGGCCTCAATCAACTATTTAGAAGTCTATGTTCTGTTTTATTGTATTAGTGAATGGGCACTAGTTTTTAGAAATATTTGTTGCCATTTATCATAGCATAGTCTCATAATTGGCCCCTCACTTAATTTGGAACAAATTATATTATTTTTCTCCCTTACATTTCAGTTACAAACTCACATTTCTTCCCCACCATAAACACCCATGCTAATCGATCTGATACATGTCCTTTACTATGAACTCATTTTTATAAAATCTGCATGTGACATTTGAGTGTATGAGTTTCTATTTTTATAAATCGTATCATTCTGTAGATCTCACTTTGTTTCTTGAAATTTTAACTTAAAGTATATTTTATTTTAAAAATAAATTTTAATATTTACCTATGCTGCTCTATATAAACTAGTTGTGCTTACTAATCTAGTATTCCAAAGTACATATGTAACAAATATTACTTAACCATTCTCCCAGAGATGAACTTCCAATTTTCCTCTAAGTCTTCTTTACAGAAATATTACCAAATGCACACTCTGCAAATTCAAACCCCAGTCCATGTATAAGGCATAAAGAGGGCCTTGTTTTCTTAAAAATCACTTTTTATCCAAATATCCCAGCAATACTGTAAGCTTCCTTACATTTGGTCCATGCTAATGGATGCGTTCTTGTTTTGGATCCTGAGCTAGAGGAACACTGCCTTAGTTGATTTTTGACTGTGCTCTGATGTGGGCTGAATGACAGATTTCATCTCTTATAGTTGGCATTGGGAATCCAGATCCCTACTCTGAGATCTTATCTTAACCTCAATCCTTCATGGGGGACCACCGATCACATTTATCTTAAAGATCTTGATTCATTTGATCTCCTAATTTGGTTCTTTAGGCTATCTATTTCTTTTAAATTAGGCTTTTTTCTTTAATTATTATAATTTATCTAGAATTTCTATTTGACATAATAGAAAATGGATACCACCTGAGTTTGTTATGTTGTTAAAACCTCCTTGAGAATTGCTTTCCAAAATTTAATGCAGTTACACAGTTGTCAGTTGAGATTTTTGACTAATGAGAACATATGGTACTGTCAGTACAATAGCATGCTACTTAGAATAAAATCAATTTTCTATCAAAATTAATTATCTATTCTTTTAAATAGACTATACACCGCAGGATATAGAGCACAATACAAAATGTGCCTCCTGGAGTTACAAAATGTGGCAGTATTTTAGACTATTTGAACAACGACTAGCAGAACAGAAATACCCATAAGAAGTAAGGACTTCACAAAATCAGTTATTCTGTGACCCAGTAGATAAGAATAAATCAGAGCAAATATGGTTTTGAAACTTCGAAGAAAAAGTCTGAGACTTTAAAGTCAGCATTGCCTTTATTCTTGGTTTCTGTTTCCTACTTTCTTTTCTCCAAAGATAGGATGTTAAACACATGCCATGCACCCTATTAGGTTCATTGCTGGTATTATGATGTATTTATTAAAGTCCGATTGTTGGCAATCATTTGGAGAATGAGAGGGCAGAAGAAGTGGGTAAATTTGAAAGGTTGCTACCTTGTTTAGTAGCAATTTTCTGAAACTGTTTTGACAGGAGTATCAGTGTAATATTTTTTTTTTTTTGCCAGTAATTGCTACTAGCAAGCAGAGGTATGGCAGAAATAGAGGAAAACAAAAATATAGGTGTAACATGAACATTTGACTTTCAGAACTCTGTCTGAGTTTGTTGATAGCAAGGAAATAAATATATGGATGACTCATGTCTATGAGAGTGTTTAACGGTTAATTATTATAATAATTTACTTTGGTTGGAGAATAAAAATCATAAGTGTTTATTTGAATTAGCATACTTTTTTGAGCTAAATTAAAAATTTGTACATTAAATTCATTTAAGATGATTTGAGGCTTCAGAAATTCCAGATTAATAAGGTAGCATTTGGAATTTAGACATTTTAGGATGTCATTCATTCAAAATAAAGTTAGGTTAGGTCTAGAAGATTTTGTTTCAAAATAGAAGAGTTTAGCTATACAATGCTACTCATGCTGAAAAACAAATATTAGAGAGTATTCTTGGTATATCACATTGGGACTTCATGAAGTTGAATACTAGAATTTTATTTTTGGTTGAGAAATTAAAACAAACTTTAAAATCAAATGAGTCATTTTGTTTATTAAAAACTAGCCCATTATGGATAAAAATTTTCAGCTACCTATAAATAGTAAAAAGTTTGAATTCATTCTCAAAGTTGATATCTATAATGATATTATAAAATAATATATGCATAATGAGGAATATATTGGATAATTGGATATCCAAATAATTGGATAGATGGTGAGAGTAGGAAAAATGTATACAAGTCTAACTAAAATATAGCCTTAGAGTCTTATATAGCAGGTGTGTGTGTGTGTGTGAGTTATTGGAATACTGGAGTGATTTGCTATTTGCTATTGATTTTCAGGATCATAAAATAACAGAGTCAGTAGAAACCTTGGAGATCATATGACCTAATCTGTAGCTCTGACGCTTGTTGGTTACTCCGTCCTCTTGAATATATATATGTGATTGCATGTTGCCATCTCAAGATTTGCAGGGACAATGTCTTATTATCATGAAAGCCAACAAGATGTTTTATTTTCTATATCTAGTTAAAATCTCTTCCTTTAAGTTGATTTATTTTGGCTTGTACAAGCCTATGTGGATAAGGAGATCTTGTAATCATGTTTCCCCATCAATTGCACAGACACACGTCAAGGAAATCAAGGTTGGTTTTAGCAAGGTCTTTGCTTTCCAATTATTTATGTTTCAATGGAATTTACCTTATCATCCTTATTTGTTTATTTAGCCACCTATTTCAGGTTCCTTCTCACAAAAGTTAAGATCTTACTTCACAGGCGAACTTATCTGTCCCTTAAGTAAGTTTGACATTTCTCAATGTTGAGGCAGGAAAGTTAGAATAGGGCACAAAGGCCTCAAGTTCCATCCCTCACCATTTCTGTCCTCTCTGGAACACTAACTGACATGACTTTTACCACCTGTTACCTGGTTCCCGGCTCCTCAATTTTCTGTAACTGAGACAAAGAAAAACCAGTCTGAACCAGATTTGGCATCCATATTGACATGAAAGCGACCAAGGGGCTATTATAAATATCAGTATAATAAATTTGTATTGTGGTTTTGGAACCACTCTGCCCCTCCCCCACAATTACTGTGAAAATTCCAGGAGGACCAAAAAGTTAATTGCTATCTGCAGAAGAGCCACAAGGAGGAGCTGTGTGGAAAGACATCCCACTGGTGTCAGAAGCCAAGGACTACCCTATTGTCACCTCCCCAACTTGCGCACTTACTTTATGACCTTGACCAAGTTACTTAATTTTGCGAAACTTAGATTTCCTTAGATCTCAATAAATGGAATAATCATAACAAAGGCCCACTTCATTGTGTTGTTACAGGTTTAAAGGATATCATCCCTGTTTAGTATTTAGTCCAGGGCCTGTCATATTGTAGAGGCTCAATAAATGGTCACTGAAATTCTTATATGTATTATCAATAATTGCATATTCTTCAGAAAATAAGGACATATTATTTCTGATAAATCAAACTACATCACTGTTTTTAGGTCACTGAAGTGGATGATGTGTATGTATATATACATATATAAATATATACACATATATATATATATATATATATATATCATCTTAATTGAGCAAAATGTCATGTTATCTGTTCACTTCTAGTTGTCACTTACATGGGTCATTTCAATCTCATGTATATGCCTAAGAAGCTGCATTAGTAAATCTGACATCATATGATGGAATTAAGGCTATGTATTTTTTTTTTCCTTCCTGGTCTTAGAGTGGATAATAATGCATAATGTAAGTCATCTGAGAGAACTCATTGACTCTCTTACAACAATTCTGTTTAATGAAGATTTATAGAAATCTAGCTGACTTTGTGTGTTCTACACTTGTAATTTTAGTAAATTTTTCTATTCTTTTTCAATGCTGGCACATAGCAAATAAAAATTGCTAAATGAGGTTTTTATTTATTTATTTATTTTTAAATATATTTTATTGATTTTTTACAGAGAGGAAGGGAGAGAGATAGAGAGTTAGAAACATCGATCAGCCGCCTCCTGTACATCTCCTACTGGGGATGTGGCCGCAACCCAGGTACATGCCCTTGACCGGAATCTAACTTGGGACCTTTCAGTCTGCAGGCCGACGCTCTATCCACTGAGCCAAACCGGTTTTGGCGCTAAATGAGTTTTTAATAAGTTTAAAAGTATACTCTTTAAAATGTAATGGGTAATACAGATAATGAAATATAATACATTTTTATCACTTCAAATGAAATTCTCAGATACAATTATAAAAAATGTGACTATCATAAAGTGCAGCATTACTTCTAGTGGGGAAGGCAAAAACTCACTTTCTAACAAATATAGATAAGCATTATGGAATTAAATTTGTATTCTGTAAGGAGAAAGAAGCCCTATTGATGGAAGAGGTATATGTGTATTTATTTAAGTATTTCTTCATGACAGGATGTCATAAAGATCATATTAGTTATAGGAATATTTTTCTCTGTTTCTAATTTTTAATTTATATAATTGTTTCTACCAAAGATGACCATAAATCTATTTCTAAGTATATCTAGATATATATTTATTCTACAGAAAATAAATATATAATCTATTATTATTGGATTGGTTTCAATTTCTGTCAAAAAGATAAGGAAATCAATTCTCTAAATTTGACCACATTTTTCTAAATCAGTCTCTCTCTCTCTCTCTCTCTATATATATATATATATATAGAGAGAGAGAGAGAGAGAGAGAGAGAGAGAGAGATTATATATATATATAATCTCTCTACAGTAGAGTTAAAAATTCCCTGATAGCAACTAACTGTACCTAACATGAAAGCGAATGGTAATCAGTATTCACCAGTAATCAAACCAAGCTACAAATATGGTGCTTTATTTAAAGAAGAGATAAAAATAAAAAGAATCCCTGAAGATGTCATGACAGTTTTCTTGCCCTCTGCTTATGAGTGATCTTTATGGAATATGGTGCTACAACATCATTACTTGGCTTTTCTATGATGTAAGCATTTGTAATATGTGATTTGGAGGCATATTGGTGGGAAGAAAGTCTAAAACATTTTGATAGGTAAGAAAGTTTCACCCATCTGTCAGGAAAACAGCTGATTTATGAGGCCTATCTTTCAATAATTAAAAACCACTTACAGACGTTCTGTGGTTTCAGAAGACGTAATGTTGGGCTAACTCACAGAACATGATTCTAATGTACAGCCAAGGTTGAGAACCACTGATCTAGGCTATGTGTCTTTTTTAAGCAATGAAAATGCATCTGGTACAGAACCTGCAATTAGAATCACCACATGCTTATGTTTGCAATAATCCACTGCCATTCTCCAAGATTTAGCTGTTTGCTACTCAAGCAAAATAGACAAGTTGAATGAGGATGTGGTGGAAATTACCACTCTATCCTTCAAGTCCTTGATGGTGACACTTAATCTCTTTAAACTTTTCAGGCATGCAGTATTGCTTTTGATTTATAATTTTCTTAGGTAGAAGCAGTTCTAGTGGCTTCTACTTAAAATTTCCTACCATAGTAACCCTCACTGAGTAGGTCAGGAAACCAATGCAGAAATTCTGCCAATTGTTGATTATGTCTATTCTTATTATGCATTCTGGAAGTAGCTAAATAACCACAGGCATGAGGCTCTATGGTGCCTACGGTTTGAAGACCCATTCCAGGGGTGGGCAAACTTTTTGACTTGAGGGCCACAATGGGTTCTTAAACTGGACCAGAGGGCCGGAACAAAAGTATGGATGGAGTGTTTGTGTGAACTAATATAAATTCAAAGTAAACATCATTACATAAAAGGGTACAGTCTTTTTTTTCAATAGTTTTATTCATTTCAAATGGGCTGGATCTGGCCCGCGGGCCGTAGTTTGCCCACGCCTGCACTAGACCCACAGTGAGATGGACCTGAACTAAAATTACACTGATCACCTGACTTCCATAAGCCCTTATTCTGCGTGGTGGACCATACTGGTGTTTTAGATCTCCTGAGATTAGTGTCAGTGTAGAATAAGTGTCCAATAATCCCTGAGAAGTCTGATCACTCCCTTTTCCTCTATGCATTATGCAGTCAGCCTGGTAAAAAGATGCAGACCACTTTGGGGAAGGCTGGGAGAAAGATTGATAGTGTAAAGTTTTGGCAGTAAAGTCTTTCTCCAAGGAACCCCTGCTTCCCCTTAATTCAAGGGGTTCTGTGTTGTAAACAAGCTCAAGTTTGAGAAGTTTATTGAAGGTATTTTATAATTCAAATTACACTTCTGTTTACTTGACCTAGATACCTCCCACTTATACAAGCTACGTAAGAATTTTGTAGACTACTCATCTATTTCACTTCTAGGGACACCATGTTCAATTAAGCAATGCTATAGGTCCCTGTGGACTGAATTATTCTGATTACTGTTTTGATTCTGATGTCCATTACCATAACCATGTTCATCTTTCCCTTTGGAGACTAAGTACCACCAAGTGGCTTCTGCCACCCCAGAATTATAATTATCCCAATTGCTTTTAAGGAGTTCACTCCAGTGGCAGCAGTTCTCACTGTATGTTCTGTACTAAAGAGAAGATTAACCAGAAAGCTGGACTCTCCCTGGCCTCTCACCAGGGTGAGCAAGCTGGTCTTATATGATGAATCCTCTTCAAAGTTCTAATCCCTTTAAGCCTTGGGTACTTTATTTGACCTCCGAGCTACACATTGAATCCAGAACCTCTGCTTAATGGACCAATATCAGCGAGTTCTATCTGAGCCACCTTTATGTTCCTTCCACCATTATTCCATAGCCTGACTATCCATTCATGTACAAATCCCCCCAGGATTATGTCTACATTAACCAGAAAAACCGTGCAGTTATTTTGCAATGTAGAGCACTTCTTTAAGTTTCACACATTTACCTTACTTTTCAGGGCCTGCTGGGACTGAAATCTAGTTATAGGTCTAGATACAGCGGTTCTCAACCTGGGGGTCGCGACCCCTTTGGCAGTCGAATGACACTTTCACAGGGATCGCCTAAGACCATCCTGCATATCAGATATTTACATTACAATTCATAACAGTAGCAACATTACAGTTATGAAGTAACAATGAAAATAATTTTATGCTTGTGTCACAACATGAGGAACTGTATTTAAAGGGCCAGAAGGTTGAGGACCACTGGTATAGAAGCAAAGAGGAAGGTGGATTCTGAAGTAAGTGGGCAGAGTCTCTCAGGAAAGAGCAGCACAGGCTCCTGAGAAAAAGCAGGGTTAATTAACCTTCTCCAATGAGGATTGGATCCAGGGCTGCTTCTACTGTTAAAAAAGACTTATGAGAATTTAGGGATTCAATATCCAGAGCTTGATCTGAATCTTCCCACAGAATCCCATTCCAATTCACAGAATCCCATTCCTCCCCTATCAAGCCCCACACTTTAAGAGTACACACCCTGCAAGGTTGGTAATTCAATTCGCACTGAATTTCAGCCCCTTTATCGACCTCAACTCTGCAACTATGGTAGATAAGGGTTTTGTGTTGTTTTTCAACTAAGACATAGAAACATTTAGGTAATTTATGTGACATGAGTAGAAAATTGGAAGCTATCAGCTCACCTTTTTCTTACCACACTGTTTCAAGTACAATTAGTAGCAAGTAGTCAATTTCATTACTCTGTAGTTTGACAAAAATGTTCTAAGGTAACAGATGCATAGTGATCCAGAACAGTGCCTATAAGTATTTGATTAGGAGTATCAAAAGGTAATATTTTACATGTCTTTATTCCACCTCATACCATGAACTATCATAGCTCTCTTTACTACTAGAAATAATCACCAGTGCCCTTAAAACTGATTAGAGAACCAATTCCCAAAAACCCTGAGCCAATGTAGAAAAAAAAATTCCTAAGATTCTGTTCCCCTGGAACCACCCTCAGTACCAAAATCTGTTCTCCAAAGAAACATATGTGTGCGCCTTTATGTGTATAAAATTAATGTTCCTTTTCAGTATTGCCCATTTCTAGATTGTCCCCAGACATGCTTCGCCCTCATGTTCTCTTCTTTTCCCTGTTTTAAAACTTAACCTCTGGTCCTTTTCAAACATACACAGTTTGAGGTATTGCTATATCAGATATTTAGAGTGAATTTAGCTAATGCATCTCTACAATTCAGATTTTCATCATTGTTCCTGAGGAGTAGACATTGGGACATTTCCCAGAGTAACACTAATACCAACTGAGAGGCATCGCTCTGCCTTGCTTGAAAGGGAAATACATGGTACACATCACAGATCTCTCAGAGGTACTAAATAAATCCCAAGCAAACTTTGTAACTAAGAATTTATCACACACGTACATTGCTATTCTGGGTCACATATATAGTTCTGATAAAAGACATTTTGTGGAAATGTGTGGCCTGGGGCTGAATTATAAATAAGTGGGTGAACAAAGTTTTACTGATGTTGAACTGGGCCTGCTACCAACTGATGTGACATTGGAAAATATCAGCTTAATTTGGAGAAGAAGAGCAAATTCAACCTTATTGTTGATGCCTGGGGGATTATGATTCTACATTTTCATTCTGATTCATTTATTTTGATCTTAAATTGTGAGACTCAATTACTAGAGATAAATTCCATCTTGTCTCATTGCATAATTGGTTTTAGTAGAGTCCATTATCCTAATAATTATACTCTAATTGGTGTAAAAATGAAATATTCTGATAAGGAACATCAGGAAATAATAACAGTAATTAATAGTAATTAAATTCCACATAGCCCATTATAGAGTACAGAGTTTTGAGGTGAATTTAAACATAAATTTATCTGGCCCTAGCTGGCTGGCTCAGTTGGTTAGAAAATCATCCCATGCATCAAAAGGTTGTTGGTTTGATTCCTAGTTGGGGCACATACCTAGGTTGCAAGTTTGATCCCTGATCAGAGTACAAAAGGGAGGCAACTGTTCAGTGTTTCTCTCTCATATCAATGGTGTTGTTGTTGTTTTTCCTCTCTCTCTTTCCCTTCCTCTCTCTCAGAAAAGCAGTGGAAACATATCCTTGGTGAGGACTAAATCATCATCATAATAGTAATAATAATAATAATAAATTTATCTGGGACTTAAAGCAGAATAATGAACACTTAGTATGCATTCTTTGGTTGTTCATTTACCTACATGAGGTAAAATATACTAAAACTCACAATCAAGAATTTTTTCCATACTTAAAACAATTTTGAGTGAATTTAATGAGTATGCTTATACTAGAAAGGTAGTGCAATTTCATTCATTCATTCAATCCAACATGTTTATCCTATTTTATCATTGAGTTGAACTCTGAGTCAGTAAAAACATACATAAGATACATATTGAGCCTTAGGTATGTTAAAACTTCTTCAGAAATTCAAGTTTTGAGATGAAGTCTCTTAATGGGGTTCTATATATAGGAGAAGATGTAGCCCCTGTTAGTGGTAATGGTGGGGACAAAGATTGGAAATACCCTTTCCCCCTACTATTGTTTCTAAGTGGAGGAACAACATATAAAGATAGCATTCTTGTTTCTATTTCCTCCATGACCCTACGTTCCCTTAATCCCCTGTGAAAAAGGAGTGAGTTGTCTGATTAAGTTAGAGATAGTTGAGTGGGCATGGCCACATCCTTCTTCTGTTCCTTTTAGAATGTGCCTGCCTGCAAGGGCAAAATCAGTTCTGCTGAATAGGCCACAAATTTTATGTGGGACAGATTCATACCTGTGGGGAGGGACTTAGAGTTACCAGGCATTTTCCATAAATAGGAGGTATAAGACTGTCCATTCTGGGGTTCAATTTTAGGAAGCCCATTAGGCTATATACCTATAAACTTAAGCCATTTTCTCCAACATCTCTTGTTTCATCTACGTTAGTGTTTTACTGATTTATTGCTATATAACAAACCAGCCTCAAAATTCAGTGTCTTATAAGTATTATTTTCTTGTCTCATAACAGTGTGGATTGGGCTTAGTTTGACACTTCTGCTGTACATGATTTAGCTGAGGTTATTCATACAAACTGCATGCAAAGCAAGTTCAAAGCATGTCACATTACCAAAGTTGAGGTCAAAGTGTGAGGTGATCTTACATGCGTCTGAATACTAAGATGTGTTTATCACTAGGAACTAAAATGTAACGGTCTACCACAATCTCCTTGACCCCATTTACCTAGCTCTCCATTGATTCTGAACTTGGGAGAAGGGTTGCCATTTATTATTGAAACTTATTCTTTTTCTTTCCAATTTTTTTCTCTCATTGGTGCAATTTTCCTCTTAAATGTTCTCTATATAATTTAGCAATATTTTGTTGCAATTCTATTGATTATTTAAACATTACCTACCATTTCCTTGCTATATTTGCTCCTAATTTTAATACATCTCATACATTTCAGCATTTAACCAGGTTGTCTGATATTAGCAAATTATATCCAAATCATGGATAATAGTTTATTTTTACTTTCATAGTGCCTACCTTTTCCACAAGAAGCAAGAGCTCTGTCTCATTAAAGAATTATTATTTTCACCGGATGTTTTTGACTTTATTATTTCCATAATTTTTGTGTTTTAAACCAGCTAATTATATGTGAAATATTTAATGAAAAATTTTATAATTTTATTCAGGTGCAATTTATCATGTTCCACTTTAATGTAATCAATCTGGCACACTGACTTTCCTCAGAGTCACTTATAAGATTACTAGGGGCCCGGTGCACGAAATTCGTGCACTAGGTGTGTGTGTGTGGGGGTGAGTGTCCCTCAGCCCAGCCTGCCCCCTCTCACATACTGGGAGCCCTCAGGCGTTGACCCCAGCCCAGGCCTGACGCCTCCGACAGAGGCGTCAGGCCTGGGCTGGGGGCAGAACCCGTGATGGGGGGAAATGAGGGTACCCTGCTGGGCGGGAGAGTGGGTTGGGGGCGAGTCGCCCTGCCAGCCCGCGTGATCGGTCCCGGGCGACCACCGGCACTCACGGGTTGAGGGCGTGAGTGCAGGCAGACGCCGCAGCCGCCCCGCCGGCTCGCGTCCCGGTTTGCTGGCCGGATCGGGTCCCGGGTGACCGCTGGCACTCATGCAACCAACCCACTCTCCCAGGTTGGCAGCGTGAGTGCGGGCGGACGCTGCAGCCACCCCACAGGCCCGCGTGATCGGGTCCTGGGCGACCACCGGCACTCATGCCCTCAACCCACTCTCGCGGGTTGGCGGCGTGAGTGCAGGCGGACGCCGCAGCCGCCTTGCCAGCCCGTGTCCGGCGGCGTGAGTGCAGGTGGACGCCGCAGCCGCCCCGCTGGCTCGCGTCCGAGTTTGCCAGCCGAATTGGTCCCGGGCGACCGCTGGCACTCACGCCCCCTACCCGCTCTCGCGGGTTGGCGGCGTGAGTGCAGGCGGACGCCGCAGCTGCCTTGCCAGCCCGTGTCCGGGTCTACCAGTGGGATCAGGTCTCGGGTGACTGCTGGCCCTCACACCCCCAACCCGCTCTCTGATGGCGCTTTACCATCCTGCCTGCAATATGCAAATTAGCCGCCATCTTTTTTGGCGGTTAACTGCCAATCTTAGTTGGCAGTTAATTTGCATATCTCACTGATTAGCCAATGAAAAAGGTATCGGTCGTACGCCAATTACCATTTTTCTCTTTTATTAGTATAGGATAAGTAGTACAATACCAAGAAGTAGCATTTTGTTTGGATTAAGAAGAATAGCTTGAAATGCAGATATAAAACTAAGACTTTCACAAAAAGATAGGAAAGTAGCCTTAATAAAGTACATATTATAGCAAACAGTGTAATAATATTGGATCTCACAGAGTGGTCCACTTAGCCATGAACTAATCTAAATAGCTAAAATTTCAAGAAAAAAAATATATGTAATTTTCATGAAGCTAGCACTGTGTAAAATATATAGAACACAAGGGGAAGGGAAATGACTGAATTTTTCTGTATGTCCAAATTTAAAACAAATATGTAGAAGTATATAGTAGATGATAGGCACTCCAGACCTGTAATATGGAAGGCACATGGTTTGGATTACTTTTTCCAGCATTGGGACAATTATGCACTGATACATTTGTATTCTTTTAGCCTTTCCCATTCATGACGCCACATCCTATATAACAAAAGCCTAATATGCTAAGTGTCTGACCATTCAACCGTTTGACGAGTTGCTATGATGCACACTGACCACCATGGGGCAGATGCTCCAACCAGTAGGTTAGCTTGCTGCTGGGGTCTGATTGATTGGGAGTGGACGAGACAGCCCGATCAGCTCCAATGGCCCTGATTGGGACTGGATAAGATGGGCCAGAAACACTCTGGAGCTCTCCCGCAGTTTCTCCCCAGCCAGCCAACCTCCCGGGGTCCCACCCCAGCCAGCCAGCGCCTATCGGCCCTAATCGGCCTCGATCAGGACTGGTAAGACAGGCCAGACATGCCCTGGAGCCTTCTTAGGTCCCTCCCCATCCCCAATCGTGCACCGGTGGGGTCCCTCGGCCTGGCCTGCACCTTCTCGCAATCCGGGACCCCTCATGGGGATGTTGGAGAGCCAGTTTCAGCCAGATCCCTGCAGGCCAGGCCGAGAGACACCACTGGTGCACGAATCTGTGCACTGGGCCCCTAGTCTATATAATAAAAGCCTAAGCGACCACTATGGTGGAACTGCCAGAATGATGCACACTGACCACCAGGGAGCAGACACTCAATGCAGGAGCTGCCCCCTGGTGGTGAGTGCTCTCCCACAGGGCAAGTGCCACTCAGCCAGAAGCCAGGGTCACAGCTGGCAAGTGCAGCGGTGGTGGTGGGAGCCTCTCCCGCCTCTGCAGCAGCACCAAGGAGCAGCAACCAAGTGATAAGGAGCCTGCCACTAAGGAGCAGCGAGACGAGCAGTAAGGAGTGAGCAGGTGGGTGGTAAGGATTGAGGGATCCCAGATTGTGAAAGGGATATCCCCTGGGGGATTGGGCCTAAGCCAGCAGTCGGACATCCCCTGAGGGGTCATGGACTGAGAGAGGGTGCAGGCCAGGCTGAGGGAATCCCCCCTCCCCCCGCCACCAGTGCATGAATTTAGTGCACTGTACCTTTAGTATATTAATAAGAGACAGAAGTTCTACTTAGAGTAATGGGATGAATAAAGAAAACTGATCCATGTAGGTTTGGAAAACAGAATAAGTAAGTAAAACTTGAAGGAACTGGTTATGTATAGCCATGGGGCAGAATATAAAAAGAAAAAATGATAGATGTCTTCAATTTTAAGGATTGCCATGTGAAAATTTGAAAAATTATTTTCTATTATTCCAGAAGAAAGACTTTAAGATCAATAAACAGAGCTTATTCAAACACAAATTTGAACTCAACACAATGTCTAACTTTCTGGAAATTAGAGTTATCCAACAATAAAATCCAATAATATATTAAAATTTTTTTTTATTAGAATTGTGTTAGTAGATGTAGTAATTCAACGACTATTGAAGAAATTTCTTTACTAGATGGAGTTTGAACTAGATGAACAATAACACTTTTTCTTGCCATAATATTTTATTATTTCTAAATTTTATAATGATAACCTTAATAAGAATTTATGGTAATTACCCTAATTAAACATGAAAAAAATTAGTGACTGTTTACATACTTTGTTTTTTGTTTTTTTTAGCATTTTTTTATTTTATTTTATTTTTTTAATTAAATCTTTATTGTTCAGATTATTACATTTGTTCCTCTTTTTTCCCCCCATAACTCCCCTCCTCCCAGTTCCCACCCCACCCTCCGGCCCTCACTCCCCACTCACTGTCCTCATCCATAGGGACTGTTTACATACTTTGAAGTAAATTAGTAATTAAAATTCAATGAGCTAGATTTTGTTTTAATATTATTTAATATTAAATAATGGGAGGTTGGTCGCCAGTGCATTTATCTCTGATTGTTTCACATGTCATCTAAAAATAAATGACTTGGGTCAAAGATTCTAGGCAGTTTAATAGTAAACCATAATATGACTGTACATGCATTAATTCTCTTACTAATATTTCCATTCCTATCTACCTTCTCTGTCTTAAGAATGACTGGGCCTCTAGTTATATTAGAAAGCTAAGCAACATATTTCATCTTAAGAAAAAATATCAATAGCAAGAATCCAAATCCAAGTGATAAACAGGATTAAGAACATAATTGGCATTACTTTCCTGATCGTAGCTTGATAAATATCAACCAGCATTTCAGCTTTAGTGACAAGGGACAATAAGAAATTGTGAAAAGTATGGCAAATAAGAAAATATGTTTCTTGTCTATAGGTTGAGACATAAAACATAAAGACAATGGTTTGACTGTAAATGGAAATGAAATATCCAGACTATTATGTAATATATGATTTTTAAGATTAAGTGATAGATGTAGTTTAAACGACATTTGTAAGCCAAAGAGCCTGTATATTCTGCCAGTTTAACCTCTGATCTATGCATATATTACACATAGCTGGGGAGAATTATGACAGCTGCCATGGTACATGGTTCTTTTCTGCCCTTGGTCATATACCTTTCAACAAGTGTACAAAGTTAAGACTAATGTTCACTGAATAGATATATAATAAATACCTACTCACATGAATGTTTCTGTGATTGGGCAATCACTGAGGAATTCAAAATTTATAGATATACTTTTAGCATATGATACCCTAAAAATAAGTAGAAAATTTTAAAAATAAGCAAATAATTACAATTCAGATTATACTTGTCAGACACTTAGTATATTAGGCTTTTATATCCTATGTTGTAATAAAAGGGTAATATGCAATTTGATCCTAATGGCAGAATGACAGGTCGCTTTGACATTCACTGACCACCAGGGGGCAGATGCTCAATACAGAAGCTGCCCCCCCCGCCGCACCCCCGGTTGGTCAATGTGCTCCCACAGGGAGAGCTCTGCTCAGCCACAAGCCAGTCTGACAGCTGAGAGCACAGCAGCAGTGGCAGGAACCTCTCCACCCTCCTCAGCTGTGCTAAGGATGTCCGACTGACGACTTAGGCCCGCTCCCAAAGGGGAGCGGGCCTAAGTCGTCAGTCGGACATCCCCCTAGGGCTCCCAGACTGCGATAGGGCACAAACTGTGCTAAGGGACCCCCCCACCCCAAGTGCACAAATTTTTGTGCACCGGGTCTCTAGTATACAGATAAGCAGATATATCCCATATATCTTCTTTCTGGTCAGCATTTGTACCCTTTAGAAGAAAATATCAAAATTTATAGTGATGAAGTGGGAGTAGGGTACAGTAGATAAGGGTTTATAGCAATGCCTTTTATTTATTTTATTTATATACTAGAGGCCCAGTACATGAAAATTGTGCATGGCTTCAGTCCCTGGGCCTGGCTGGTGATCGAAGTGTGAGAGTCAGGCGTGGAAGGGAAGGTTCCAGCTGACCTCTGGGACCTGGGCAGCATCTGAGTCCCTGGGCCCCCGTGCACCCCCCGCCCCCTGAGTCATGGCGCCTGAGTCCCCACACAGAGATGCGGTGAGTACAGCGGATGCTGTGGGCCAGGGTGCAGCATGGGTTTCTGGGCCGCCCAGCAGCACCACACGGAAGATGGGCGGGCAGTGTGTTCTCTCCTGGCTGGCCTAGCAGACCGGCTCTTGCACAAACACATGGGGAGCCCGACTGACCCCTGCAGTCCCAGCAGCTGTGGCCTGGCACACCTGGAAGAGGCCGTATGGGTGTATGGCAGGCTCCTCATGGGTGCCAGCACTTGATTGCGGGGGGGGGGCTACCCTGGTGTGCGAGCCCTGACGTCCTGGAGGAGGGTAACAGGGGGAGTGAGAGTGAGCTCAGTGGACACCCCACATTCTCAGTGCACCTTCATCCCTGTCATCCCCACCCCCTGGTAGCCAGCAAGAGGTCACAGCCTCCCGCCTGGGAACCATGGGAGGTTGGTTGCCACCACTCACCCCCAGTTCCCCAACCCAGTTCAGGGCCCAGCCCTGATCGGTCAATCAGGGCCTGCTGGCCACTGGTTGCCATCTGTGGGGTGATCGGTGGTGTGATTGGGCCCCTGCTTGAACCTGCCTTGGCCTGGCGCTGCCCGCTCACTTGCTTCACCATCCTGTTGTGGTCCTGCTCTCGTCGGGGCCTGCAGCACCTCCATTGCCGCCCGCTGCCAGTTCCACGCCACCCCCTGGTGGTCAGCGCTCGTCATAGTGAGCAGTCGAACTCCCTGTCAAGGGGGCAATTTGCATATTAAGCTTTCATTATATAAGATGTGAAAGTCTCTTTTATTTCACACACATTCTAATAAAATACAATGCATGTTATCATGCATATCCAATTCGCAATCCAAACACCATTAGCTACTATATAATTCTTGGACAGCAAGATGCCAAAATGTATTCATTCAAACAGTGGTAAAATTAGTGAAGAGTACAAACTGGCTGACTATTTCAGTCGAAAGCAACATAAAATGGTGGTTACCTGTATAGGCTCTAGTGTCAAAATTCTAGCTCTCATGTAACTAGACTGATCTGGGAGAATTAATTGATATCTTTGTAAATCAGTTTACATGTCTCTAAATAAAATGGGAAATATAAAAATGCTTAATTCTTAGCTTTTTTTGAGGTTTAAATATCACCAGGTAGAGTACTTTAAAAAAGTGACAGGCATAGCAAAAGGACTCAATAAATATCAGTTTTTTGTATATATGTATACAGATATGTGAGCTTTGGAAATCGATTAGTAATACTTGCTGTTATTTTTTAGTATCAATTATTTTTAGCACAAGTCTTAAAAAAGTAAAATTTTCAGTAGTGCATTTTCATAATAGATAAACCAGATGCCAGGTGTTTGATTGTTATTTGGCATATGCCATGCTGCAGAATTGAAGGGTGGTCAATTTTCAATATTTATACTGCATTTAAGAAAACTTTACTTTTATCTTGTTATTTAACCAAAACAAATGTATTTAAATGAAGCTCTTACATCCCAAAACTTCACCTAGTAGAGTATAGTATCTAACTTTGGGAAGGCATTATTGAAATTATCTCCTAATCTATATATTGGTATAAATTCTTAAGGAGCGGCTCTCCTTAAATGCTAGCAGAATCTGCAAGTGAGATCTTCAGAACAAATTACTTCCAAAAACTATCTCCTTCGGTTACATGAGAAGGACTTGATGTTTCTCCCTAACTTTAGCCAGGAAAAGGCAAGTGGACTGTTACCTGGACATTTCTTTCATTGCTTGGAATTACTTTTTCTTTATTTTGTTTTCTGTTTCCCACTATTAAATTTTCCTTAGTATTAAAACCTGAGGTGAAAAGTAATCTCATTTCAACATGGGCACAAGTTAGAAATTTGCTACTTAATTGAATAGTCTATACACTGCTGCAGATACAATAAGCAAGACTGAAAGGAGTCAGGAAGGGAGCTGGCAGAGGGCATGTCAAATGATTTTGAGTGGGGTTGATGGCCAGCCTGTGACAGGATATCAGACATTTCTGTTACTTGCTTTTGTGATTGTTTCTAGATGTCCTTAGAGATTATGGTTGTTCAAGAGTAATTTTTTGTTGGTAATTTAGTAATACAATGATTTTTTTTTACAAAAGTTGAAATAAACCAAGAACTATATCAATGAAATATGTTTTACAGGACTCATGTCACTTCCCAATGCTGTTTAAAATTTGGGTGTCATATTTTTCAAATTGGGACACTTTTTCAAATGAAAAGAGGCACTATTAATAATTATATTAGGAATATAGTAATAAATCTGACAGTGTCAGGCAAACTAGGATGTACAGGTAACCTGATTATAAGGATGTTTACTGGGTATTTTCATTCTCAAATAACTTGCTTGGGTTAGCAATTAAGACTTATTAAACAACTGCTTTTCTCTGACACAGTTTAAAAGAAGTATTCTTTAAAGGAAAACAGAAAAGGAACATAGAAATGCTTGTAGTATTTTAAAGTGAGTTCAAAGACATTAATCATCAGAAGATGCAAATTAAAATTACCATGAGGTATCACCTCACATCTGTCAGAATGGATACCATCAACAAATCAACACATGACAAGTGCTGACCAGGATGTGGAGAAAAGAGAACCCTCGTGCACTGCTGGTGGGAATGCAGACTGGTGCAGCCACTGTGAAAACAGGATGGAGTTTCTTCAAAAAATTGATAGTAAAACTGCCATTTGACCAGTGATCCCACTTGTAGAAATATACTTTAAGAAACCCAAAACACCAATCAGTAAGAATATACACACCCCTATGTTCATAGCAGTGCTATTTATAATAGCTAAGATCAGGTAATAGCTCACCTGCCCATCAGTAGATGAGTGGATAAAAAAGCTGTGGTACATTTACACCATAGAAAACTATGCAGCTATAAAAAAGAAATATATCTTTCCCATTGAGACAGTATGGAGGGACCTGAAGAGCATTATGCAAGCAAAATAAGCCAGTCAGAGAAATAAGTATCATGTAATCTCACTCATATATGGAATCTAATGAACAAAATAAACTGATGAACAATATAGATCTATATAGTAGCATGGGACAGACTGTGGAAACTCAGAGGCAAGGTGGGGGTGGGTGGGATAGGTGGGGAGAGATTAACCTGGGAACTTATATGCATACTAGAGGCCAAGCACATACTTGAACTCATGCACAAGTAGGGTCCCTAGGACTAGCCTGTGATCATGGCCATGTCTGACGCCCCGCAATGCCCAGCAAAGCTTGCCGCTGACGCCACTGCCCCGTGGCCTGCAAAGCTCTGTGATGCTTTCCTCCCCCGCCCCATGATGCTCTGTGAAGCTCCCCATACCACGACACTTGCCTCCACTGCCCCACGATGCTTGCCCCTGAGTGCTCACAGCCTGCCGCCCGCCACTGCTCAACAGTCCCCAGTCCCACCCTGCCTCCACCCCCAGTGGGGGAGGGACTGAGAGGTGGTCAATGCACCTCATAGCAACCAGTCAATGGTCATTATGGTCGTGACACTGTTATGGTCCCTGGCCTTTTATTGTATAAAACTAGAGACCCGGTGCACGAAATTTGTGCACTGGGGGGGAGGGCGGGCGGTCCCTCAGCCCAGCCTACCCTCTTTCACAGTCTGGGAGCCCTCAGGATATGTCCTACTGACCTGACAGCTTAGGTCCGTTCCCCATGGGGAGCAGGCCTAAGCCACAGTCTGGCCTTGGAGGCTAGGAGCAGGTGCACCGTGTGTGTGTGTGTGTGTGTGTGTGTGTGTGTGTGTGTGTGTGTCTGCTGGGGCCCTTCCCCCAACCGTGCCATGGAGACTCAGAGAAGCCGCCCCTCTGTGATGATCTCTCAGGCTCGGGGACACACCTACGTGTTGTTCTCTCAGGCTCAGGGCCGTGCCGGCCCCTCCTCCTGAGCTGGTTGTGACTGTTACAGTCCTGACCTCATTTGCATATTACTTCTCTCTCTCCCTCTCTCTCTCTCTCTCTCTCTCTCTCTCCATATATATATATATATATATATATATATATATATATATATATATAATGCTTGTAGTATTTTAAAGTGAGTTCAAAGACATTAATCATCAGAAGATGCAAATTAAAATTACCATGAGGTATCACCTCACATCTGTCAGAATGGATACCATCAACAAATCAACACATGACAAGTGCTGACCAGGATGTGGAGAAAAGAGAACCCTCGTGCACTGCTGGTGGGAATGCAGACTGGTGCAGCCACTGTGAAAACATATAAATATATAAATATATATTTATAAAATATATAAATTATATATATATATATATATATATATATATATATATATATATAGAGAGAGAGAGAGAGAGAGAGAGAGAGAGAGAGAGAGAGAGAGAGGCCTGGGAGGGGCTGGTGTGGGATAGAGAAGGTCAATAAGAAAAAATAAAAGGGGACATCTGTAATACTTTCAACAATAAGATAAATTTAAAAATAAATAAAGTAAGGATGAGGGTAAAGGTAGTTTTCCTTTCTTACTAATAACGATGGTACTGTTCCATGTGTCAACCTGGATTTTAGAATTGACCTTGATCACATTTCAAACATTGAAACCTCTCATCATTGTGTTCTACAGCAATTGGATCTGAAGCTAATATAAGTTTATTCTTCCTAACTCTCTCACTAGTGGATTATCTCATTCCACTAACTTTGAGATTGGTATAAAAATAGGCATATCTTGCCTGGCAATTCAGTCAGGATCTATATGGATTAGTGTATTTGTTCATCTGCTGATGTTTCTGTTGCCTTCTGAAATATTACTTTACCAACTTCACAGAATTTGCTGGTCAATTTACTAAATGTATTTATATTATATTTACATGTTATACGTAAACTACTTATATTTGCATTGTTTCCTATAGAAAACTCTATGGGTCTATGAGTTAAGAATTTTATATCCCATACTTTTATAAGTTAATGATGTAGATAAAAGCCTGTATCAAAGAATCAATAATTACCAGTCCTTGACACATTTTCTTCTCACAGGGCTTCTTAATTTTAGTGTGTTTAGGAATCCCATAATTCTATTTTCAAAAATTCTCTTTCAGAAGTTATTGGGTGATATTCAAGGACTTAGATGTTTTAACAATGTCTCAGATGATTTTGCTGCCAGTCATCAATGGGCTTCGTTTTATAAAACTGCTTTGCAACAAATATAAGAAATAAGACTGCATACAGTTAAGTCTCTCATAAGTTTTTCATATCAGTTACTTGCTGGGGTCCAACCCCAGCGGGTTCAGGGGTCCCCAAAGGTGTGGACGGAGTCGGCGAAGACTATCCACCCTCTTTCTACGGTGGAGTCCTATCCATCCTGAGAGTGGGGCTTACCTAGGGGTCCCTGTTTGGGCGCCATATGCTGGGGTCCAACCCCAGCAGGTCCAGGGGTTCCCAAAGGCGTAGACAGAGTCGGCGAAGAAGGAAGGACACGGAGACAGTGTTCAGTTGATCAGCAGCCTAGCCAGGATCTCCAACCAAGTTCTGGTCTCGATCTCCAGAGAGATTCTGCTTAGGGTCTCCAGCCAGGTTCTGTGTCCATGTTCTCTTGCTAGGTTCTCCAGGTTCTCCAACCAGGTTCTGTAGCCATGTTCCCTCACTAGGTTCTCCAGCCAGGTTCTGTCCAGGTTCTCCAGCCAGGTTCCGTCACCAGGTTCTAGTCAGGTTCTCTTGCCAATTTCTGTAGTCAGGTTCAGTCCAGGATCTTTTGCCATGTTCTCTCGCTAGGTTCTGTCTCTAGGTTCTGAGGCCAGTTTCTGTCCAGGATCTTTTGCCATGTTCTCCCCAGCGAAGTTCTTCTGTCTCTAGAGAACGTTCTGTGTAGGTTCTGTGCCAATTTCTCTCTCTCTCTGTCTCTTGCTGTCTTGTTACATCTGTATTTATACCAGTTGATTCAATCCTATCAATCTCTATTACAAAGGTTAGGGCGTTTCTTATCTCCATTTCAGGGAGTAAAGATTATGTAGCTTAAGCATGATTGTTCGTAGTTAAAGTGATTAATTACCCGCCTGGCACTTAGTTGAGGGGTTTTCTTCCCTCCCTAACTTCAGGGGAAAATCCCTACCTGGGGAAACAACCTTTCTCAGAGAGGAGACCTTGGCTAAAACACACAGTGCCAAGAAGGTGAGCAAACATATCAAGAACAGTATGCCATATATGCCAGGTCCCTTGAAACAGCAAGGAGGGACCGGCTCCTGGCAGTTACTAAATAAAATGTCTTAATATTCCAGTCGAGGAAGCTTAATATATTATTGATTCCATTCATGCACTCAGTTCCTGATTACTGAGAACACTGATGGATGCTCATGATGGGATGGTACACCAGAGAGTCTAGTTCCTTTCCTCCAAGAATCCAGCTCAGGCCAAATGATAAGACTAGGACATGTACAGTGCTTTGGAAGCACATAAACACATTCTTAACCCAGAAAAAAATACTTCAGAAAAGTCTTCTCAGAGAAAATGTCATCTATATGAAGAACCAAAGATTAGTGTGATTTAGTTAGGTGAAAAGAAAAGAAAGTGGGAAAATGATCACACATAAAGAAAGTCAGTTTGAAGAACTGAATGATTAGACATCATATAAAGTGTACTAGTATTGAGATGGGGTCAGGAGACAAGAAGAGATGATGGTGAGAGGTTTATCTTTATTGGAAAGATTTTATGAGATATGAAATGACTGCTAAGCAATGTACAGAGTTTAGATTCAATTCTAATTCTATAACAACTTTTATTTTTAGCTTTTATTTAGAGTAATGTTCTCTTTGATCAAATTAATATTAAATACCTTCTTTTGTTTCATGTGTGCTTTGTATCCAAATGATTTCTGGTGGTTTTATAATACTTAGTAACTATTATAAGGATTACTAAAATAGTTAACATATGGTGTTTTTTTGGTCACTTTTTATACTAATTATTACTATTTTTAAAAAGTAGTACCTTTACCAAGCAAAGTGCCTAAGATCAAATAAAATATCCTATGCCCATTTTAGTCACTAGTTTTATTACAGGCATGCCATTTCTAATTGCATAGATTCCTCTTTGTTGTTTTTCTTATTAAGGATAAACTTAATTGATGAGTTCAATACCCCAGCAGCTTTAAAGTCATCATTAATTTAATGCCACTCACTCTTCATTTATTAGTAATCCTAATTTCTCATCAACTTTGAATTATTTGGAAAAGCTGACCTATATTATTTGTTCCCAGTTGCAAGTATTAATTAGTCTAACTTCCCTGTGTTTCCCTGACAGCTTTGATATTGAAACAATCTTTACTGGGAATTTTTATCTCCTTCACTTACAGGACCATCCTCTTATGTCAGTAAAATTTAGAAAGAGAACTTTGGAAAAGTGATGTGTAAATCGTATCAGAATGGAAACCCAAACATTGCTTAATACTTATTTAAATAAAATTTTATTTTATTTCTTGATCATATCAAGCAATTTGGAAGTATATACTAGAAACAATTCTTAACTAGTATACAGAAAATGTAATTCCCACCACATTTATTTGTAACAGAAATTAAATTCTACTACATCTTAGAAAGATGCTTCCAATGTGGTGTCCAAGGACCACTTATGGTACTCAGGGTACTGGGTTAACATATACCTATTGAAGTAGAACCTTAGGGGTAAGTCTATCCATCAATATTTTAATAATTTTTAATAGGTGATTCTTCATTCCAAAGTTTAGATTTAACTGGTAGAAAATTTAAGAAAATTCTCTTTTCACAATTCAGCATTACATCTATACTCACTCAGACAATTGTGAATATGATTCATATAAATAACATATGGAATCAGCTCTTTTATATACAATTATAGTATGGATTTTTATTACTTTCATATGCAATAAAATTGTGACTTTTCTACTATAGGAAAGAAATTGAGCATTTACATTCATATACAAAAATTGCTTGATGGATACAATTCCATTGGGTGGGGTTGTCATTAGATATAAAGCAAAGATTTGAGAATTATATTGATTTAGAAATTGATTTCTTATATCATTAGGGATGTATATCAAAGATAAATAAAGTAAATATTAAAATTTGACTCAGTTTTCCTTGTAAAATTAAAAGGGTAATTGAAATAAAAAATTATTGTGTTCTTGTGTTGAAAATTACCTCTTCTAAAATTTAATTTCAGGAGATCACACAATGTACTAAAAATATTCAACAACTAGAGGCCCAGTGCACAAAATTCATCCACTGGTAGGGTCCTGAGTGGCTGCCAGCTGCAGGCCAGGTACTCCCTCCCTTTCCCCCATTGCCTGCCACTGCCACTGCCACTGCCTGCCAGGGCCTCCCTCCCTTCTCCCTGCCAGCCCCACCCCCACCCCTGGTTGAACTCCTGGAAGAACTCTGGCCGATGGGACAATTTGCATACAATGCTTTTATTATATAGGATTGGCCCTCTCTCTCCTAAAAGAAACCCTAATTTTTAGTGCTTGCTTATTTATATACTAGAGGTCTGATGCACAAAATTCATGCAAGGAACTCAGCCCTCGCAGCCACGGCAGCTTCCCTCGGCCTTTACAGCCCCAGCTTCATCCAGAAGGTTGTCCAGAAAGTTGCTCAGCAGTCTGGTCTAATTAGCATATTATGCTTTAGTTATTATAGATTGTGTAAATAATCCTATGGCTAATTTCAAGGTGAAAATATGAGACCATTTATGTAGATTTTAGAAGAAATGCACAGTAGCATCTGTCAGGGCCAGCATGACAGGTTAAGCCAGGCTGAGGCAGGGAGGTGGGAACTGAGAAAAGAAAGAAAGACAGTAAAGTGGGATCGGGAGGACTACAGCTCATTCGAGGAACTACAGCAAATTTATTAAGCAGGTAAAGCCTGATATACACAAGACACTGAATAGGAGGTCTGTCAAGAGGAATGTATTCTTTGTTCCTCTTAATCTCTAAGGGAGGGACAGAACAGAAGGATGAGTTCTCAGTACAGCATATTTCAGTAAATAGTTACAGACTTCTTGGTAAGCCATGAAAGGCTGTTCTCATTCTACAAAGGTTGCTCTCATTCTACTGATAACCGCCATCCAAACAAGTCTGGGAAAACTGTGTGGGTAAGGGTCCCAGCCTTGCTAGCCCCTTCAGGTGCAAGGACCTTGCCAGCTTACATCTGGCCCCCAACAAGCATCCATTTTACAGTGTCCCAATCATACAAATATAATAGATGTAATTAACTTAAAGAACCTAGATAAGCGGTTCTCAACCTGTGGGTCGCGACCCCTTTGGGGGTCGAATGACCCTTTCACAGGGGTCGCCTAAGACCATTGGAAAACACATATATAATTACATATTGTTTTTGTGATTAATCACTATGCTTTAATTATGTTCAATTTGTAACAATGAAATTGAGGATCACCACAACATGAGGAACTGTATTAAAGGGTCGTGGCATTAAGAAGGTTGAGAACCACTGATCTAGATAATAGTAAAATGGAGTAATATAAATAAGAATTTATGAATTTTTATTACCTTTTTTCATTACACGTTATTTTGTTGGTAGATTACATAATTTAACTTTTATAATTAACTAAATTTAACAACAGAATGGTATAATTTCCAAAAATTTTACATTAGCTCTCACAAGCTAATATGAGTCAGATCTAGTACACTGATGGTACAATGAGTTTGTATCCCTTTTGATATAGAAAAGCATATATCATTGTGTGTGTACATAGAAGTATATGCATGTATATGTTTAAGTGTGTATTCCATTTATGACATTCTTTTTCATTTGTAGTTTATGTAATCCAGTGTCATCTAATTATAATCCACCCCTCTAATCCTTATCACCACTGAGAAGATAATTGTATTCCCTTGACTAGCTACATGTGAAATAAATAAAAAAGTATAAAATACACCTTGGGAACAGGTAGGTGAAGAAGGAGGTCAGTTAAAAGTAAAAGGAACAATATAAACAAAGAAGCATTAAAGCTCTAGGTCTTTTCTCATTGATTCATATACATGAAATAAGTCACTGGACACAAGCCTTCAGATTTTCTGACATTTTACTACTTCTATTGATTCAAAGTTTTCTCTTTTAGATATTTGAGGATGTAAAGTCCATAATAAAAGTTGCCCTTGACAGTCTGACATAAACAGATGCTACCAAACCATATACATAATTTTAAAATATCATGCAAACTGTGAAAGAGGAGTATACTTTAATTCACCACTAGATTTTCAACCTTAAATCTCATGGTGGATCACAACTGAACCTCTATTACGTAAGCATGCCCATTTATACCCAAGCAGTAGAAATCGAGCCTCCTCTTAAAGTCCGTCTAAATGCTCTCCTCTAACCAAAATAGAAGACAGGGTCATGTCCATATTTGCAGCCTCCATCCACACAAGACCCTCAGGGTCTTTGTTGCTATCTAGTCCCCTTCTCATTCTGGTGGCTTGGTGTTGTGTTCTGCTTTTAACCATTCGATTTTAACAGCTTGCTTCTAAATTTCTTCAGATTTCTCAGTTGTCAGGCAAGATTGATACTTTTTAAATTGTTTCAAGAATGTGGCTATGAAATATGCTCATACACCTAAAGTTAAAGAACATTTTAAACACTCTCAGTGCAGACCAATATATTTTTCCATGTTGTCTTAATAAATACAGCTTTCAACAACTTTGACAACTTGACATCATTATTTCATGGAGCAATCAGAATTTTTCCAATCATACAATTCGTAAAACTTTGCTCTGGGTGTTAACTGACAAGTCTTCCAATGAACAGAAATATTTCCAACATTTGCAAAACTTTAAAGTGCTTTATTATTACATTAAATCGGTTTAAATCATTTTTAAAGTCAGACTTTAATTAGAAAATAAATATTAGAATGCTGCTAGAAAGTCTAGAAAGTAAAATAGCTAGGGATCAACAAAATCCATTAAATATATGGGACTATAATATTGATAAGACAGTTTCATCTCACATTTTCAAGCATTAGAAAGTGTTTTCATAACGGTTTTGAGGGAAATTAAAATTGTGCTGAATCCTTCAGAGGTGTCCTATGTGAAAATATATAGTAATCATAACTTCCAAGATAGTGCCTTGGCTCCAATTTATTGTATATTTAACTACTTAATCTGTTATTATAGTTTTTTTAAAGCAATTGCACTTGAAATCTATGTGAATTTGTACTCTATTTTCTTGTTTTCTCTAAAGATCTTCTTAATGCAAAGTAGTTGTCACAGCATGAATCACTTCTAATAATATTTAGCAATTTGAGAAAATTGCTGACCATTCAGTAGTTGTTCCATATCAGCAGGAATTTTTGTGGCCTTTCAATTAAAAGGAATCATTCTAATAGTTGTATTTTGATACTTTTCTTATTCACATATTTCTAAGTGGTGATAGAATGCTTTTACAATTTACGGTAATGGTTTCCTTTAAAATTTCTAAATTATCTATAAAAGGGGGTGGTTGAAATATCTGCTAACAAAATAAATAATTAAAAAAATAAATTAAATATCTGCTAACTGCTTTTTCTTTGATATTACTGGAAAGCATTTAAATAAGGGCTATAAGAAACTTTGTATTCATTTGGGACAACTGTTTAGAAAGCTCTAGAGTAGTATTAATAACGAGTACTAACAAAAATATATTTGCACTTTCTTATAAACATGATTTGGGGTAGAGGTAGTCTAAACTGAATGCACATTCACATTTTTTTGTTTATTAAAAAATGACCTTCATTTTCCTGTTCTACAATTGTGGGAAGCCGCCTATTGTCTTCTCTAGCAGAGAGGTGTGGACAAGGAGCCCGGAATGCTGGTGACCCTTGAGCCCTGGCAAAGATCAGGGCTATGCACCCACTGTTTAGTCCAGACAATGGCAGCTGAAGCAACTTCCTCACCAGATAGTCATGTAAATCCTTACTGATAAGATAGTCTGTCTGTTACTGGAAATTGCCTGCCTAAGGGCTATAGGTGTATCCCAAATTGAATAAAAGGATGGTTAGGCCTGAACCCAAGCGGAGTCTTTCCTCTTGCCATAGGCTCCTGCCTGGCCCCTCAATTTCCAAATTATTATTTCTTGTCTCATCTCTGTCATTTGCGTGCGACTTCTTCTCCAGAGCCCGAACCCTGAACCATGCAGGATGTGGGTCCTCACATACAATTCCTTTAGATTTCCAAATGTTTAAAAATACACTCAAAGGAAGTGTTTAAATGACTCTTATTCCCATTCTATTACTATGATGCCACCAGAAGTACAATGGGAATATTTTTAAAAGGGGAAAAAATGGTTAAAGCATTGTTGCCAACTTCAACCATTTGGTTTATCCATCTCTAATATTTATGTATCTGGACATACATTTTAATTGTATTTACTTTTAAAAATTATATTAAATTAGCTTTGTCAAGAGCTGAGATAGAGAGAGAAAAAGAGAGAGAGAGAGAGAGAGAGAGAGAGAGAGAGAGAGAGAGAGAGAAAGAGAGAGAGGTGGGGGGGGAAGAGAGAGAGAGAGAGAAATGTGAGCAAAGAGAACTCATAATTGCCTTTCATAATCTTGACTCTTGACTTGGCAGTCACATCGCATCACTTAGGTCACATGGTATTAATTAAGGCAATTAATTGATGGAAGGGAAGTGAATATTGTTAAGTGAAACGTCAGAGGATCCAATGTGTTTAATCCTCTTGAAGGACATTGAATGGTTCTTTCCTTAGGAAAACATTTTCAAATATAATAGACTCCACTTTTGATGGTAAATGACAAGGATCTGGAAGTGCATGTGGCGTGGTAGATATTGTTGTGACTGCTTAAAAAATAAGCTGCCACACATAACAAGCATGGCAGAAGGTAAAATCATCTCTACAGAAAAACTCAATGATAATCTGTCTCCAGGAGACGCAAACTATGAGCAGGCATGCTTACTACCACTGAAAAGTCATCCCTGTGGCATTGCCAACTGTGTGAGAGGAAGTGGAGAGTGGTTGGAGTTTCTGTGATGAGCCTGAGAGCTAGAGAACCAATAAATCAAGTTTTCAAAGGTACTAAGTCACAAACTGAAGCATTTTCCAATTGGCAAAAAATGTCCGGAAAAGCTGAAAATGGGAGACAGAGTTTCCCAGATCACAATTGCATGCATGCAAGGAAACTTCCAAAATCAGCCTCAGCACATTCAAAATTAACTCACTAAAGCTTTCTTCTAAAGACAAAGTCCTGCTCTCAGGAAAATCTTCTGAATAGAACCTATATTTAACTGCACAGAAACACAAGACACAAAGGACAAGAATGTCCAGGAGAAAGTGTGAGAAGGGAGCAGAAAAGAGAGTGTGGGATGTAAAAGGGCATATTTTTAGACACTTTAAAGTAACAGCAGCAATGGGAGTCAGAGAGTCATGAAATGAGGAAAGCTGGCTTAGCTTCCTGGCATTGCTTGAGAATATGTTTTTAAAGAAAATCTTGAGAAATAAAGTTGACTAACAAAAAAAGTATAGTTTAAATTATAAGAGTAGGACTGGCAATAAAAGCAGTAGAGAAGCTCCCCACATTTTAGAGTTACCTATTTACAAAGACAATTGTTTCAATCATCAGAAATTTTTCTATCTACTGATCAAAATTTTCAGTAGATCATAACTAATTAGAAGGTTAGATTAGTAATTACTTGAAAGATACATTTGTACACTTCATTTATTAAGATTCAAAACCAATTCAAAGTATTAATTTCATCAATTAGATCTATGTGTGTTTTTTCTACTCAGAGAACCTAAATTAACAAGACAGTTTTACATAACCATATATATTTTTTAGGGGCCTGGTGCATGAAATTCGTGCACTGGGGTGGGGGTGGCATTATCCCTCATCCTGGCCTGCACTGTCTCCAATCTGGGACCCCTAGGGAGATGTCTGACATGTCTGACTGCCTGTTTAGGCCCAATCCCTGTGGACCTAAGCCAGCAGTCAGACATCCCTCTTACAATCCGGGACTGCTGGCTCCCAAGCGCTTGCCTGCCTGTCTACCTGATTACCCCTAACTGCTTCTTCCTGCCAGCTTGATCACCCCCAATTGATCAACACCTCACTGCCCCCAACTGCACTCCCCTGCTGGCCAGATCACCCCCAACTGCCCTCCCCTGATGGCAATCTTGTGGCTGTGGGTGCCACCATCTTTGAGGGCATGGCAGTCAATTAGCATATTCCCTCCTTATTGGCTGTGGGCACCACCATCTTTGCAGCCTGCTGCTCAGTCGTTTGGTCATCCCTCACTAACCTCCCTTCCGGCCTGGTCGCCCCACACAGCCTGTTCGGTTGTCCATTCATTTGTGATGGTTGCTTAGGCTTTTATATATATAGATATAATAGAGAAATATTCTAATTAACCAGGACGCCGTAATGGGTCGACTAAACAGGAATAGGTTACGGGAGCAGCCTCAGGGGCTGGGCAGCAGGGGCCTCCGTGTGCCTGCACTGGGGGAGGGCCTGATCAGCAGTGGCCACAGCTGCTTCAAGGGCTGGAGAGGGAGGCAGGGCCAGACTAGCAACTCGAGGGTGGGTGGCACCACACAATTTCAAATTGAGCACTGAGCTCCTAGTATATATAAATTTTGCTACCTGACATTTTCCTTCGCATGATTAATACCTGATATAGCTATGGTTGTTCTATATTTGGAATAAATATTACAAAGGAATTTGACCATTTTTGATTATTTAGTTATATGTGGTTTAGAAATGCCTTTGTTTTAGCTCTCCAAAAATGCTATTACTGATTACTCCTCCCTCTACAACCTTCACTGATAGGAGAGAAGTATGCTTACTGAAATGTCATTTTAATTTCTCAAGTAAAACAATTGATATTGCTGACAGTTGCTCACCCCACTGTTTAGGGAAATTCATTTTAACCTTTGATAACCCCTTTATCCAGCAAGAAAATGTCAATTTGGCCTTCTTTAAAAGAGCTTGACCTTTCCTACCTTTACTGGAAAGGGAAAATTTAATTGATTTAGAATAATTACAGAAGTGTGTTAGCTTACTCTGGGGAAAAAAAAACAAGAAACACAAACATTTATACATTCTACAAATCTCTAACTTCATTATCAGTTAGGTCCTATAGACAGAGGGTAATTAGAGACAAGTTAGCAATTATAGGACTTACAAGGGTGATCATCAATGCTCCTAGCTGGTGCCACAGTTAGGGACATTATTTTAAAAAGACATAGTTAAATGAGCAATAATTGAAACATGGTCATGTAAACGGTGCACTTCCTTTTATTTGTCTTTGGGATTTCCTGCCATGTGTTTATAGTTCAAATGAAAGAAGTATTTATATATAACAATACATGTATAATAAATATAATGAAGTGATCAATATTTGATTTTTTTTATATTTCTTTATTGATTAAGGTATTACATATGTGTCCTTATTATCTCACTCATTTATGGAATATAATGAGCAGCTTAAACTGATGAACAAATATATGTGATTTTTATGTAAGGGTACTCTTCTTCATTATTTTGTGGACATTGTCCTTCAAACTGTGTTAAGTAAAAGAGAAGTTTCATGGCCAGATGAATTATGGGTAATGATGAATTAATAGACATTTGCTCCAGTCTTTATAGGCATGTGTGCTAATGGACTTAAAAATTAACTGGCTACTGTCACTCTTGCTTTAATGATATAGGAGGTAAATTTCTCATTTATTTTCTTCTTTCCCAGCCCCTTTAATGGCAACACTCAAGTCCTTCCTCTTCCTCTTCCTCTTCCTCTTCCAAAGAATCACACTGCAGCTCTTTCATATGTTTCTCATTTCTGTTCAGGGAATGGCTGTAGATGTGTGGTGCTATAAGGCATGAATGGAGGGACTGAAAGTTTTTTCTTTTGGGATGGAAAGATTGTTCCTACAATGCGTGAAAAATAAGTTTTCTTTGCTTATTTTCTCCATCATTCCTGGAAGAGATTGACAGTATTTTATTTAGTTATAATAACGTAGGCTATTTTTTTTCACTTTGGGGAAATTATGTTCTTATACCAACAGAGTGTTTCCAAATGATGTTGCTTCTCTGGTAATGAATATATGGTTTCTGGTTTCTGTAGGTCAACAATTTTCTGCCTAGTAGAATGTACCTATGAGCTCGAAAGCATGCTCATTTTGTGGTTAAAAAAACATATCGTGCTCAACCGACATGAGCGTTAACCTGTGAACCAGGAGGTCACAGTTCCATTTCTGGTTGAAGCTACATCCCCAGTGGGGGGTGTGCAGAAGGTAGCTGATTGATGTTTCTCTCTCTCCCTGTACCTTCCTCTCTGAAATCAATAAAAATATATATTAAAAACAACAACAACATATTGTCACTGAAAGAATCTACCATGTCATATACCTGTATCTATCAAGTTAGTATATATGTTGGAGTGAATGCAGTAGACATATTTTGAGGCAGGGGGTCCCGCGGGGGTGAGGCCGACGGAGTCCTAACGAAGCATGCCCGACTCCAGAGACCAGGTTCAAAGACGCAGATCTGACTTTATTGTGTAAGTGAAGCAACATATATAACTTTTTGGACCAATCAGAAGTTTATACCATCCTTAAGGCAACCAATGGTAGGAAAGATCAGGGTACTATGTAGGGGCTCTAGGGGGCTTGCTCAGGCGGGCGCTGCCACTTCCCGGTGTGCCGAGGAAGCTTGTATAGGCAGAGTGCGCTCACGCCATTGCATCCGCCACTGCACTGAGATAAATCTCCTGAGCTCTTCCCACAATATTTAAGAAATTTAAGATTAGATTCTATGTTCAAGGAGTCGTCTAGCTTGACAGAATAGGTCAATGCATGCAAAACAACAGTGAATTCAACAATAAATATAAATGCTGCTACTGGGCAGGAATGAGAAAGAGGCTTCAGAGTGCTCCATGCTGCTGGACAGCTGCCCACTGGTTCCTTCTCCCCACTACTATCAGCCTCAACATGAGTATTTTCCTCAGAGCACCTTGGGATGAATCTCACATACCCTACATCTCATCCATCAGTCCTCACAAAATGTCATGGGTCTATCTCCTTCTCAACCTCACCAGCTAGGCTCACAGCTCCATCAGACTCTGTATGCCCATTATAAGCCCATCTCCCACTCATACCTACCATGAAATCAACTAATCAGTCTTGTGGAACTCATAGTATAACATAAATACAATTTCTTTTTTTTTATCTCCAATTTCCTTTGAAACTTTCCCTTCCAGGTCACCTTCTTCTTTTTTTCTTTTTTTCATCTTTATTGTTGAAAGTATTAGAGATGGCCCCCTTTCTTCTCCATTTACCCCCTCCACCTTACTTCTGACCCCCACCTCCCCACACACACATGGCATTTACTTCACTATTGTCTATGGCCATGGGTTATGCATATGTGCATATAAGTTCTTCGGTTAATCCCCCTGCCCTTTCCTCTGAGATTTGTCAATCTGTTCCATGCTTCCATATCTCTGGATCTATTTTGTCCATCAGTTTATTTTCTTCATTAGTCTCAACATATAAATGAGATCATATGATACTTGTCTTTCTCTGACTGGCTTATTTCAATTAGCATAATTCTCACTCAAAGGATAAGAGATCCTTCTTTTTAGTACAGCTGCATAGTATTCCAAGGTGTAAACATACCACAGCTTTTTTATCTACTCCTATACTGATGGGCACTTGGGCTATTTCCAGATCTTAGCTATTGTAAATAACGCTGCTATGAACATAGGGGTGCATATATACTTTCTGGTTGGTAATTCAGGATTCTTAGCATGCAGTTTCCTCAAAGTTTTAAATATGGAACTTCCATTTGACTCAGTGGTCCCACTTCTAGGAATATATCTGTTTTTAATTTTTTGAGGAAACTCTGCACTGTTTTCCATAGTGGCTGCACCAGTCTGCATTCCCACCAGCCATTTACTAGGGTTCCTTTTTTCCCACAGTCTCAGGCAGCACTTGTTGTTTGTTGATTTATTTATGGCAGCCATGCTGGCAGGTGTGAGGTGATACCTCATTGTCATTTCAATTTGAATCTCTCTGGTGATTAGTGACACTGAGTGATCTAACTGAAATCTGCTTCTGTTCTGGAGAACTAATTTTTCTTTGGTCCTTTCAAATATGGCTGCTAACCCACATTCTTCATGTCACCTGGCCTGGAGGTAATGTGACAGTTTCCAACATTCATTATTGTTGCTTCTAAAAAAAATTCCCTCCCCTGTCCATAAAAATGCGGGACTTGATGCACAGGCCATGACATCATATTTTTCAGTATTGCTCCTTAGAGGAACAGCCACAGGCTCCCAACAATACTTGGTCTCTGTCTTTGACTAATTCAAAACCTAGTTTACACTCACTCTCCCTAATGCTATTCCCATCATAGTTATTAATAATTTGAACTTCTATGTAGACCATAACTTTGTCATTAAAAATTACTGCACCCTCTTTATAATCTTGTTTGCGAGCATTTCATTCTTGCAACATTCCTGCTATTTTTCTACAACTCTCCTTGGATTTCAACTCTAACTTTTGTTTGATTCTACTGAGACCTTCAATCCATTAACCTGGCAACATTTTAATGTCCCTCACTTCCTGGTATTCACATTCCTTTTTTCTTGGTTTAAGTGCCATGGCCTGTCAGCCTATAGCCACTTGCTTGCAGATAATTTTATCCCTATTTCTTCTCTACTTCTCTCAGACTTACCAGACAAACATCTGACTGGCTAAAACCATCTCTCAGTGTGCTTTTCTCTGGAGCTCTACAGCTAAATGTGACTGAAGAAAAACTCACTATGATGTCAACTCATTTCACTTTCATCATAACCAGGTATTATAAGCAGAATATCAGCGATAGGGGAAGGGCACAAGATAGAAATAGAATCACACTTGTCTAACAGCTGCTCTATATAGATCAGAGATTTTCTTACAGACCCTGGGAAACTGGAGGATGTGTTACAAGAAGAAGAACAGGCCATGGAGATAAGGCAGCCTCGGAGCCCATGAACCTATCACTCAAAAGAAAATACGTTGTAAATGCAGCTCCCGGACAGGACCTATCTGAAAGGAGACAATGTTCTGGGCTAATCTGCAAGGCCAGTGGTAGAAGGCAGGCCCTGGGAACTCACTAACTTTAGATTTTTTCCCACCCACTAACCCTGTATAAGAGCTTTTAGAAATGAAATGTCAGAGTGGTTTTTTCAAGATGTTACACCTGCCATTCTCTGGGATTGCCAGCTAGCTGGTTAATATAGCGCAGCATAAAGATTCAACCTCCTCTCTACTCAGCAGGAAGCCCAGACCCTCCACGTCCAGTATCATTAGTGCTGCCCAACAATTTGATCCCATTTCAGTAGTTGTTAAATTTTCTTCTCTCTATGTGACTATCTCATACCTTTCCTCCAATACAACATCTATTGTTTATTCTTAGTTAATGATGCTGCTTCTTGTTTTTTCCAGAAAACAGAAAACACTAGAAAAAAATCAACCATAAACTCATACTAAAACTAGCATCTTACCTGAATGCCTCTGAATGCACATGCTTCATTCTCACCTCAATGGACGGACTGCCCTAGTTCCATGCAACACCATTCCTTCACTCCTTCTATGGATTCTATCCCATCATCCCACCATGAGGATGCTGCACCACTAGCCCTGCATCATCATTTCTTTCCTTTCTCTACTGGGTCAGCCCCCAAGAGCATACAGATAGTCTCTAATAGCTCCTGTATTAAAAATAAAAAGAAACTTCCTTTACTACAACTCTTGTTCCATTTATTACCTCCACATTTATCACAAATTCTTTATGTTCTTGTCTCTACTCACAAAGACCCACGATAAATCAACTAGTAATCTTATTGGCTTTAAGTTGTAAGTCAGTATCGCCATGCCTCAAAAGAATTACTGCAAACACTTGAATGGTTTCTAAGAATCCATTCATTCTCTTCAGAGGCTGATCCACAAAATAGCAAAAGTGATCCTTCTAAAATATAAGTCTGAGAATACCATTCCTCTGCTAAAATCCCACTTTGTTCAAAGCAAATTCCAAATCCTTATATGGCCTACAATACCCACATGATATAAACACCATAAACTTTTCCTACTCCCTTTCTTTTCTCATTTCTAACTTGTTTGGTGTTTGTGGGGTTTTTTTTCTTTCTATCTCTCCTCAAGCTTCTAAATGTAAGACTTCTTTATAGATATGCCCCTCCTCCGGATTTCCACATGATTTTTTCCATACTACTTATTGCAGATCCATCCTCACATGTTATGATATTATTTGGACCTTGCTAATCATACTATATAAACTAACAGTAACACCTCATTCCTTCCTGGCCTTATTTTCCTCTACAGCACTTCTCACTCTCTGATGTATTATATAATTACCTGCTTATTTCCTTATTGTTGAGTGGCAATTTTACCATTGACTGCCAAATACCTACCTATAAAGTTGCCAGGTACATGCAATATGTTCATTGAATATCTATTAAATAAATTATTTTGATAAATACCTCATAGTAAAAATTTCACATGGAACTATATATTTCATCTATTGTGTGATGGACATGTGTTGTAAACTTATAACAAGTTGTACTCCAGGGTGAATTATATTGAAGCAGGGGTTTCAGTTTATTATCGTTTTTAATTCCTAATCTCTGGTTGAAATAAAAGATGACATAAATATACTTTCTGAGGCTAATTTTCTACATTAATGTGCAAATGACACTATATTGATAATGCTAACAAGACAGTTATAAGTGATTAAAGCTGGTGGAACACATTAATGTTTAATGAAATGTAACATAAAAGCACATATTTGTATCAAAAAGTAAAAAATTTACAAGAAAAGGAAACATCTTTAGTGTGAATGTTTTTGAAACTCCTTTATTTATTTATTTATTTATTTATTTATTTATTTATTGCTATATCTCTGGAAAGAGAAATCAAATATAACAGTTATGTTGAATAATTTTTCTATTCTGGTTTATCTTACAATTGCATGTAAAAGCCAGTGCCTTTCACCATAGTAGCCTCTCAGATTTATTGTTCTCCTTAGATGGCCTGTCCTTAGTCTCAAATCTTCAGGATGTGAAGTTTAGTTACTTTAAATGATAACAAAGTGGGAATAATTTTATGTAACATCTGCCAACAAGAGATTCAATACATTAATTTATAGCCATATACCTTGCCCTTTGAGGGTTCTATTGAATGTATGAAATCATTCTTCTCAAAATGTGTATTCTGGTTTTAACATGAATTAGGAGCATTTGACTAAGTTTATATTTTGAGAGAAGAACTTCATATCTTTGGGGATGGATTTTTAAAATGCCCCTGAAAAGTATACTTTGTTCATTTCCCTTTTTAGGATGACTTGCTATTTAAACATATTATTATTGATAATCTCTTTACCTTCTAAGAATAGAGTTTTATGTAAAAAATATATCGTTTCTTTATTCTTATTACCTAGCATTATGTGTGCTGCAGATAGTAAGTGCTAATTAAAACTTGAATAAATAAAAATGAACTATGTATAAGGAAATAGATTTTCTGCGTGTCATTCAATTTTGTATTGGCTTTATTTGCTATGGCAGATCTAAGTAATTTGTTTATATGTGGACTTATACAATAACTAGAGGCTTAGTGCACAAAATTCTTGCACTCAGGGGGGTCCCTTAGCACAGACTGCACTCTCTTGCAGTCTGGGAGCCCCATGGCCTAAGCTGTCAGTCGGACATCCTAATGTCGCTACGGAAGCAGGAGAGGCTCCTGCCATGGCCTCTGTACTCACCAGCTGTGAGCCCGGCTTCTGGCTGAGCAGCGCTCCCCTGTGGGAGCGCACTGACCACCAGGGGGGCAGCTCCTGCCTTGAGCTTCTTCCCCCTGGTGGTCAGTGCTCGTCATAGTGACCAGTCATTTCACCGTTTGGTCAATTTGCATATTAGCCTTTTATTATGTAGGATTACATGTGGAACAATTATATAAAATTTAATTACAATATAACTTATTTTATAGCTGGGAATCTGAGTAATATAATTAAATAAGTTAGAGAGATACATAGTTGTCATTTTTTTTTTTTTCAAATCTTCACTGCACCTCGCCTTGATTTTGTCATTGGAAAAAAAAAGTGGGAAAAACTGTTTTAAAGTTCTTTTCCAATTCTAAAATTTTATTACCTCAAAGCACAGGATATCTAAAAAGTTGGCCAGTTATATAGGACTCCATTCCAATGCATTTAATTACAGTCTATTTCTCTCTCACTCGCTTTTGTCTCTCTCTCATCTTATTTCTCTCTCCTAACATAAGTACAATAGGCCAATTCAACCTCCGGTCTAATAACTTGTTAATGTGATCTTGGGTAAGTAACTAAATATGTCTGTAGCCCATTCTTTTTATCTTCAAAACAAAGATGAGTATAGTATCTACTTCAGCAAGTTGTAAAAATTAAATTATATATCATTTGTAAAGTACATAGTAATTTTCACAATGTAAGCAACCTATAAATTTTAGCTATATTAAGTGTATCATATTTTTCACCTCCTATTCTATTGTTAATTTTCATTTATGTATTCATTCACCCAACATTTATTGAATTGCTCTGAATTCACTTATCTAGTCAACAAAGCAATCTGAATATTTTTCTAGGAATCTGGAAGACATTAGAGAGACAAAATCTTTTTTAGTCTTATGGAGATTAAATTTTGTTGAAGAAGACAGACAATAAACAATACACATAATACTTGAGTAAATTATGTAGTGGAAGTTATAGGTGCATGGGGAAAAAAAAAAGTAGAAAGAAAGCAAAATAATGAAAACCCAGATTCAGGGAGGATAAAATACAGCTTTAAATGGTGTGGTCAGAATAAGACTGAGTGATGAAGTGACATTTAAACAAAGCTTTAAGGAAGTAAGTAGTAAGAATCCATATATGTCTATCATATGTTTTCACATAATTTGGGGCTAGATCTTTTATCAGGTAAAAATTGTCTTCAAAGTACATTTGTACTGACAATATGGTGTAGTGGGAGGACATCTCCTCCAAGAAGAATTCTAAAACTTCCTTGAGTATGCATCAGTCCCTCTTATATGGCCCTATGTGCATAGAGTATACCAGATCTATTTTTATTCTCGTTTTAATTATTTTAATAAGAACAACTTACCGATTGCCTAAATATTATTATTTATTAATTAGTAAACAATTGACTTAATTGACCTGGCTTAAACTGCTGAAATCAAATAGTGATAGATAAGAATTTAATGAAAACAAGATGATTTGCGGTCAGCTTTTTGACTCACTCTGCCGTGAAATAGTTACATTACATTGCAGGAATACTATTTTAAATGAAGAGACAATTCCTTTAAGCCTTGATACTCACTCAATCATTTACACGTTAATCTGCTATTTTTTTTTCTTTCAAAGCATTTCCCTTATATATTTGAGGGACTTTAAAAACATTATTTATTATAAATTGTTTTCTTTTACTATGGGAGACATTATTCTCTGGCATTTATTCAGGAAAATTTGATTTACCAATTAAAATCAATTGGAAATTTTATCTATGAGTATTTAATTCTTTTATTTATTTTTAAAAGATTTAAGAAATAAATGATGTGTCATTTTAAACTAGATTAAAATATGCAACTGTATAGGATAAATAGCAAAATAGGACAAAAAAGAAGGGAGTTGGTCCATACAAATGGCTTTAATTTGTAAAGAGCTCAGTATTTAACGCTAGGAATGGCTCCAATGACTGGGGCTACAAATGGTGAACTGGTCTCTGAGCACAGGCTAAACTCCTCCCTCCTTCAGAGAGGGGGGCTTCCCTCCACTTTCCAAATTGGATATCTTTTCAAACTCAGTTATTGAAGGAACATCATTATCAGTATAGGAGTTCAGGGTGACGTATGTGATCATGCTACCTGTAGAATATAGTATGAGCCAGATGAAAGGAAACAGCTTAACTAGCAATGTTAATATGAAGTCAGGAGAAAGCTCTTAGTGACTTCATCACACTTCTATGCAGTTCAGCAACTTTTATGTTCCCCGTTGCCCAAAGTGAACAGATGCCACATTTTTCTTACAGGTAGCATAAACTTAATCAGTTGTAATTGTTTAAAAAGAAACACAAAACACCAGAGCTCTAGAGATAGAAATATAAATCTAAGCAGTCTCATGCTAATTTTTTTTTTCCCCGATACCTGAACAGCACAAAAATATATTTGTTCATTCACTCTGGCTGATAAGCATTAAATACTGAGCACTTTACAAATTAAAGCCATTTGCTATAGACTAACTCCCTTCCTTTTTGTCCTATTTTGCTGTTTATACTATACAGTTACATATTTTAATCTAGTTTAAAATGGCACGTGACTTACTTCCTAATCTTTTTGAAATAAAAAATTAAATTAAATACTCATAGATAAAATGTCCAGTTGATTTTATTTTTTCCAATTGATTTTAATTGTTAAATCAAATTTAAAATTTTCCTGAATAAATGCCAAAGAATAATGTCTTCCATAGTGAAAAACAATTTAAAATATCGTTTTTGAAGTTAGAAGTTTCACGTCAATAAAAATTATGTAACAACAGATTTCTAACTGGATAGATATTTTTATGACTAAAAAGGAATTTTTAAAGTACAATAATTGAAAGGCATATATATTTGCCAAAAAGAAAATTATTGTGATAGTTAAGTGGGACTGTGAGTGATTTTTTCATTTCTTATTTTCCCAAATTTTTCACAATACATTATTTTAGTAAAACTACAATTGAGAGAGCAGAGATTTTACAATACAAGAAAGATCAACTCTGAGGATTTAGCTGGATAATATTTACAAAGTTATTTAACCTCTTAGATTCAATTTCTCATTTGTAAAATGGGAGTTAAGATCATCTACCTCATAGGATTGTTAAAACCAGTGATATAATATTGAAAATCGCCTCTGTTTAATTTAGCACATTCTATTGCATAGTAGCAGAGTTCACAATGTCTTAAGAATTGATAAATTAAATAGAATCATTTTTCATTCAAACTTATTTTAGAGACCAGCTCCAAGGCTAATAGTCAAGTATCATAGACGATGTGAAAAATTTGCTCTTCATGATGATTCTATGAGCTATGTATTATTTTACTCTTTTTTTCAGATGAGAAAAGTGAATCTATAAGGGATCCAACAACTTGCCTATAGTAATGTAGTAATTAGTCTTCCACACATAACAAACTCATGCTCTTTAAACAACCTTTTGCTAAACTGTGCAGTGCACAATAACAGCATTTATGCATCTGCTTCCCTCCTTCCCCAAGTCTCAGGGGAGTGAAGAGAGGTGGTCCCAGTTGTATCTGTGCACGTGGGGTCTGTTTTATAGCTAACAATCTCTGACATTAGAAACTCTCCGATCTTATAAGAGGATTGCCAGCAAAATTGACCTGCTCCCCTCCAAAAAGAGATATTTTATAATCCTGGAATATAAGTAAGGGAAGCAAAAAGACATTCTCTATCTTTATTATTCTGCAAATTTACTGCCTGACACACACATACACACGTAAAGGCATTATCTGTAGCCTCTAAGACTGCTCTAAGACATCATTGGAAAAACCAGTTCAGGACAAAACCTGTACAAGACCTGTAGAAACATCATGCATAATTCACACACACACACACACACACACACACACACACACACACACACACACCTCCTCCTGCCACAACAGTTGGGTGCAGTGGGTATCACTGTCTAATTTGCTCCAACTTGGGTCTTGAGAGCACTTTAGGTCATTTAAGAATTTGCTATAATCTGCATTGAACCCCTGATCTAGCTGTTATTATAAGCCTCTGCTGCAGACTTACTTCATTCCTTGCTACATGGACACCATGGTCATTAGCTCAACTCATATACCCTCCAAACTCTCCTTAGGACCTGAAAAAAATGAAATTGCAGCTCAATCTCTATTCAGCCACACTGTTTTTCTTGTTGACTTTTGCAACAAGGTGGGGTAGGAGCAACTTGTCAGGTAATCCCATTCTATTATCTACATGCAAATATGAGCAAGGGCCCTTTATTTTCAGGTTATCCTTAACCTACATGTTTACTTTTCATCCAGCTGAGGGCCATAAAGGGGAGCTCAGAACCGAAGTGACCCCATGCCTCTGTCCTCAACCCTTTCCCCACCATACACTAGGAGTTGGACTTCATGTTTCAACTTTCAATCACCTTTTATGCCAAAAGTGTATCACTTCATCTATCATCAATCTATCTATCTATCTATCTATCTATCTATCTATCTATCTATCATTTATCTATCTATCCATCTATCTATCATCTATCATCATCATATATCTAATCTATCATCTATAACAAATGCTATTATTTGAGTTATCCCTTGATTCTTTTTGTTTATAGCAACTTAGAAAACCCTTGCTTTCTTGTTCTTTACAAAACCTATCTTTCAAGCATATTGCCTTACAGTAAAACCTGTATACAGAACTCCAGAACCTGAATATTATTAGTATTTTTATTTTATACTTAGTTGATGATGACACAAAACTCCCATTATTTCAACTCCAGCCTCAAATCTTGCTTTCACTGGGGAAAATGTCACATTTTGGTGTTAAAATAGATAAAAGAAATCTCATTCAAAATGGAGATGGAATTGGGAATCCAAGAAGGTAGTTTTCACGCACGTTCTGCTTATGCCACTCATTGCAACTTACATAGTCAGCACCTCTCCACTCAACAGGGAGAAGGAAGAACCTCTTGTTACTGATTGCCTCAGTAACAATCAACTGCCCATCCTCATTCCCAGCAATAGCAATCAGCTACCACCAGCCACCAATGAAAGACCACCACAATCTTATCTTAAAACCCTGCAACAGCTGGCTTCTTTTTTATTTTTATTATTTATTTATTTATTTATTTATTTATTTATTTATTTATTTCAGAGTGGAAGGGAGAGGGAAAGAGAGATTGAAACATCAATGATGAGAGAGAATCATTGATTGGCTGCCTCCTTCACACCCTCTACTAGGGTTCAAGCCCGCAACCCAAGCATATGCTCTTGACTGGAATTGAACCCAGGACACTTCGGTCTGTAGGCTGGTGTTCTATCCACTGAACACAACTGACTAGGGCCTGCCTGACTTCTTTTTTATCTCCTTTGATTTGCCTATGGTTTACCATAGTTTTCATGTCCTGAGTTGCAGTTCCTCTTGTACTCTCAAATAGACTCGGTTGCCACTCAAATAACCTTGCTGCTTTATTTTTAAGGTTGACACACAAAAAATGCAAATAAGAAATCATGTCACTCTGTCACTAAATATTAACCCATTTACAACTAATAATTTATTACGTCTTAGTTATTTAGGTTTACATTAAGGACCACCATAGTTGGCCAACAGTCCAACCTAACACTGTCTGTCTCAGCTATTGCATTCCAGAGAATTATCTTGTTTTTCATCAGCACTAGGGTCTATGTATGTGCTGGCTCCACTGTTTTGAGAGGGAAAAATTGGATGCAGTTTTTGATAGAATGCTGACAAGAAGATTATCCTTTGACTATATTGTGATCCCCTCCTATGGCTTCTTCTTATTCCTGTTCCTAGAGCTATGGACATGAACAACAATAAATGCTACAAACTGCATCCCATGATCTAACTTCTATCCATATTTAACCATTTAACTTTTTAAATATATTGGTTATGACCATACTCATTAATTGTTAACATTATATTTTTTGGTACATTGTGAAAATGAATCAATTTGGTCATCGAAGCACTCAGTTATTTTCAGCTGCTGAGCACTCATTACTCTCCTCCCAGATGCTCAATTTTATATCCATTTTTATCTTGTGCATTCATTTCAATATAATGAATACAGGCAATAATAATTTTAGAAAATTAGCATCTCTTAGAAGCTTCAAACAAATCACTCCCCCTATAGCTTATGTTACTATTCTTCTTTATTTTCAAATATTCAGAAGAGATTCTTGAATATTCATACATTTTTGCTTTTAACCATGGCAAAAAAAAACACAAAATATTGGCAAAAACTCAACTCTGGATATTAGGAGGCCTGACTTTTCTCTTGGCCTAACAATAACTAAATATAAAGCCTTGAGAAAGAAACAAGCTGTGTGAAACTGTCTTTTCATCCCTAAAGTTAGGAGGTTGAATTGTATAGTCCTAAAATCCTTTTCTGTTCTATAATCCCATGAATCTTTCTATCTATATATAGAAAAGCCCAGTGACCGGACAGCAGAAAGACCAGAAGGACCGGTCAGCCAGTTGTTATGACATGCACTGACCACCAGGGGGCAGATGCTCAATGCAGGAGCTGCCCGTGGAGGGAGCAGCCACTAGCAGGCCTAGGGTGAGCCTGAGTCTTTGCACCTATCAAATATGTGAGACAATCCAGACTCTGGTCGGACCCACCAGCTGATGCAGGCCCTCTAAGTTGTGTTCTAGAAAGAGCGCGGGGAGCTGACATAAGCAGATGGCAAGAGGGGACCTGACTGTGGACCCTCCCCAGGAGGCTGTCCTGATGGCTGAGGATCCTGGAGAACGGCTGCCGTGAACATCCCCAATGGTGTTGCCAACCTGGCATCACACATCAAGGACATTCACCGAGTGGCTTTGGGATGCAAAGCTCTACGCCAGGTTTCTCCAGGACACAGAACAAGCCTTTACCTAAGACATTACCCTGAAATATCAGCTCAGACTAATTTCCTTATTCAGCAGTCGCTCAGAGGGTGGGTTCACAGCCATTTGGCTGGCCAGGATGAGTGGGGCTCCCACAATGGCCAATCCCCAAAGGCCACACCCCCCACCAGTGCATGAGTCCATGTACTGGGCCTCTAGTTTATTATAATTAAGTATATAAATAAAAGTATAATTTAAACAAAAGAGTAATTGCAATAAAAAGGTTTCAATAAATCTAATTGCAATGAATTGGCTCATTAAATTATTCAATAAACATCTATTGAAGTTGTAAATGTTAACAGCAGGTAGTCCCTCCTGAGTACATGCAGAATGGTGACACACAGTTCCTGTCATTAAGAAGTCTGAGTATATTTTGATAGTCCAAATAGACAGCACTTATTTGCTACTAAATCAGAACTAAAATAATCACCAAATTAATTTAAAAAAAATTTTTGAAGACGTTTTTAACCAATAAGAGCAAAGCAAACTGTATTTAAAATCTTAATGAAAAAAGAACTAAGAAAAATATTTTCACATTTTGTTTGATCAACTAATCCACTCATTCAACAATCGGTTATTGTTTACATACTGTGTGACTAAACATTGGTAAACAAAACAAAACAAAAAATCCAGGGCCTATGCACTTGCTCTTTTGCTCCCTCGCTTCATTCATCACTGGAGGCTAAGCTCTGTGAAGACAAAAAGAAGTGAATGAGGGAAAGAGAAACGTCAAGGATGATTCCTATATATATATATATATTTTTTTTTTGCCTGATCACATTGGTGATAATAATGCCAACTCCTCGAACGCTGAAGACTGGAGGATGTTCAGAGTTCTAGGAAGAAAGACACAACTTATCTCTGTATGTTTTATGTTGGAGAAGCCAGCTGTGTTTAAAAGTGAACATGTAAAATTAGCAATGGCTTGTCTGCGTCTGAATGCCTGGAAACTCATTGGGACTGGAGATATAAATTTGGGATTATTCAACATATAAATTATATATAAAGTTGTGAAGCTTTAATAAAATTGCTTGAGGAGTTAAAATTGACAGAGAAAAGAGTTTTTCATTATCTTAGTTGAGACAGCACTGAATGTGTTATAAATATAAAAAGATAATACATTTTAGAAAAAAAAATTGATTTGTTTTTACGCTTGAGTCTGACTTGAAAGCTAATTTTATTTGATGTATCTCTCTTACTGCTAAGCCTCATGGTTTAGAATGAGAACTATTTCAAAGAATTGGAAAATAAAATCGGGGTAGAAAAAGAAAAGAAAATTACCACAGAACAAGTAATAGGGGAGGGCGTTGAAAGAAGGAAGTTCCAAGATCCGTGTTATCTTTTATTTATGTACTCATTTGCATTTAAGTGACTATCTCAAGCACTTAGTTTCTTTTTTATTATAGTTTGCTGTATTATTTTCTTTTTGCCAATAACTCATGATATATTTCTATGTGAAAATGAAGGGTGTTTAAGATTTTCTTCTCTTTTTTCAATTGATAGAAATGAACTGAGTTACTGGAAAATTGTGTTTTACAGTAGAAGTTAGAAATATTATCTAACTTGTTGACATGGGTGGAATATATGTGTCTTTATCTGCACTATTGAACTGTAGAGGAGGAAGAAGAAGAATAAAAGTTAAATTGCAGGTAATGTTTAGACATGCATCCATCTTTATTGAAAATAGCCCTATTTTCCTACTCGTAATTGGGCCCTATGACTATGGGGACTTTATGTGAGTACTTCTTGAGAATGATAAACTTGCAGATTTTTTTTACAATTTATACTACATTTATATACCTAAGGTATTATTAAAAGATTCATGTAAATCCAAGTTATCTATTATATCAGAGAATTGTGCTTTTTCTTAACAAATAGTTTTACATTTTAATGCTTTTATTATACCTTCAAAGAAGACACAGAAGCATATATATAGAGAAATCCTCAAACTCTTTAATAAACAGAAAAAGTAAATTAAGACCAAAAATCACTTTATAAATATTCTACTGGTGAAAGTTGAAAGGTTGGATATTGCCAGCTATTGTCCACAACATGTGTTAATCTTGGAAATGTAAATAATACGGTCATATTTGAGGAGCAATGTTTCAGTTATTCTTTTCCTAAATATTTCAAATAAACTATTTCAGAAATCCTGAAAGACACATATAAATATATGTTCATTTCAACTTTACTCAGGTCAGTGAGTTGGAAGTAACATGTGTTCATCATGGGAGAGGAAATACGTAAAAAATGTGGTAGCTGCAAATAGTAAATACACACGCTGGAGCAACAGAACTAATAAACTAGATGTACACATGGCAATAATTATAGGTCTTACAACAGTGTATACAGTAGAAAAAGAAAGGGGAAAGTAAGAAACAATGAGATGTTTAACACAATACAATCTACTTAGAAGTACATGCACATAGGAATTTTATAAAACATGCAAAATGTATATTAAACAGAATTGTATGGTTGCTTATTGTTGGGGAGGGGAGTGGGGTATAGAAGGAAGAGGATCCTTGAACAGAAAAAGAAAAGATAATAACCTCACATAAATAGTGGTTCAAAGTATTAAAAATAATATCGAGAGTCAGAAACCTATAGATGTTGGTTAAAACCACAGGACTTAATGAAGTCCTTCAGGGACTAATGTACAGATAAGGTGAAAGAGCTACCTATATAATTCTGTACACCAAAAATATGTAGATGGTGGATAGAGAATATGCAGCAAAGGAGGTGAATATGGAACTACAAATTAAATATTACTGAGTACTTACATAGTCTGTCCTTACTGTGCAATGATTGTTCGAACTCCATACCACAGTTAGCTTATTTAACACCAGCAACAATATAAGTTAGGTAACATTATCTTAATCATCATCTCCAGTTCACAGATTTGGGGAAACTAAGGAAAAAAAAAATTTTTTTTTTTCTGAAGTCACCCGGAGTGGCAAAATTGGACTTCAAAGTCAAGGAACTTTCCTTCAGAGCTTAAAGACCTAACTACTACACTATGTCACTGTGCTGTCTGCACACTTACAGAGCCAAAATAGAGTTTTGGAATCATGAACAAGAAAGTTTTCAAATCAAGGCGGTGACCAGTTGGGTTAGATGTAATCTGTCATAAAGAGAGAAGAGCTACCTGCAGCAGGAAGGCAGTTAAGTCACTAACTTGGTAATTTTATAGAGCTCATGGCCCTGAAACTTTTCCCCATCCTCCTGATCATTTCAACTTTATGAAATATTGAGTTGGAGGCAATCACAGTTTGTGCATCAAATTCAGGTTTGGGTAAGGAATGAAACAGAAAATTACAGTGAAAAGCAAAAAGAGAATACAAGGGTGAAGAAAAAAAGAAAATAATGCTGATTAGAACAGATGGGGTTCTTGAACAGCAGACTAAATCATGCTCCTGAGCAGTGGCAGAAAAGCTTAGAGCTCTCAAAGAATCCCAAAGAGAGAGCTCTGTTAAAGAAGCACCATTGTGCCGAGGTTTAGAATGAAATAAAAGATGAGCCCAGAGCCATTCAGTATCCTCTGAGGAAGCATAGCATCATGGATAATGTCAGATACTACTGCTGTTGATTTTTAGTGATGAAAGATAAACTATGTTTAGTAAACTTTATAATACATATTATGAAGTGTTCTATCTAAAACAAAGGAGAGTGAGATTCAAAATCAACTGGGACCATCAAATATATATAGCACAGCACTCCTCACTGAAGTCATTAGATAATGAAGGTATCCTAATGAGTAATTATAGATTGCAATGATATGCTATGAAGAGAACATAAATTCTGTATGCATAGTGTAGATTTAGTCAATGTTCATAAATCATCATTCGAAGTAGTCTTGATGGAAGCCAGAAAACAGTTGAAAAGATGTTAAAGAACTTATTAAGTAGGATAGAAGGTACCCATAAATTTGGAAACCATGTTATCTAAAAACAAAAATAAAGAGGAAATATTAATAATTTATACTTATAGAGGCAGACACCAGGGGGGTGAAGGCATGAACGAGAGTGGAGTGGGGGGCCATAGGGGGGTAAGGACACATATGTAATACTTTAATCAACAAAGAAAGAAAAATAATAATTTATACTTAAGCCTGAATCAGAAATTATTTTCTAATTTGTTTATCAAGTGGTTTTATTACGTTTGAGTTGTAATGATAAAAGGACAATAACTGGGCTGACCCTACAGGTGTAACTTGTTTCTCTAAAGCTAGAAAAAGAATAAATGAAGAATTCAAACAATACTTGGTCTTTATAACCATAGTTGTGCCATTCATTAATTTATTTTTAAATGGAATGGTAATATAATCAAATAAATCATGTTATAAACAACAAACTTGAAAACATTTTTATATTAATCCCAATGACATTATAAAATCCCATTGTTGCATTTTTTTTTTTTTTACTAATAAAAGGAGAAATCTAGGAAATCTCAAGAGAGCAGAAAAAGTATCTTAATTCCAATTATTACTCATCTATGATTTAATGAAAAATTACTGTCTGTATGATGATACCATCAATCATGTTAAAAAACTGTAACTTGGGTGTTAGAAATTGTGAAAAATTCCTCTATTTAACTGTTCAGGAATAATGAGAAATTGTGTTTTGTAAAGACATAGCCAATTGCCAAAACCGGTTTGGCTCAGTGGATAGAGCGTCGGCCTGCGGACTGAAGGGTCCCAGGTTCGATTCCGGTCAAGGGCATGTACCTGGGTTGTAGGCACGTCCCCAGTGGGGGATGTGCAGGAGGCAGCTGATCGATATTTCTCTCTCATCGATGTTTCTGACTCTCTATCTCTCTCCCTTCCTCTCTGTGGAAAATCAATAAAATATATTAAAAAAAAAAAAAAAAGACATAGCCAATGAATTCGGAAAAAGACCTAAGCTAAAATCCAGGTCAAGATTGATCTTGACCAAGTCGTTTAAATTTCATCTCAAATCCATTTCCTGTAAAAGAAAATGAATCAAACATGTTTTGCCTTCCACAGAGTTATAGAGTCAAATTAAGGAAGTTGTAGGTAAAATATGTAAAGTGTAGAATGTACTATAGATAGATGCAAGTTATCCTGAAGGTGACCACCAGAGAAAAGAGAATTAGGGGATAAAAAAAAAAATAAAAGAGTGCGAAAATGATATTGAAAAAAGGAAAAAAAGTGAGAGAAAAGAAAGAGAATAAAAAAGAAGGGGGGAAAAAACTATTTATATGGGGAGAAAACTTCAATAGAACAACAACTAATCCAAAAACATGTAAACAACTAACACCCAGATATGAATGCAAACTACAAACAACAACTAGTAACAAGTGAGGAGAGAAAAAACAGAAGCAAAAAAAGAGAGAAAGAAACAATCACACAAACAAACAAACAAAATCTAATCAACAATAAAACAATCAACAACATAGGATAGAGAGAAAGAAGGGCAAAACAAAACAAAACAAAAATACATAAAAAAACACACACAAAAAAAACAAACAGAAAAAGGGAAGAGAGAAAAAAAATTGGATAGTGAAGAAAGAGAAGAGAGAAGTATATATGGATTTAGAGCAGGAGATTGGAAATTAGTTATATAAGTAGGATGAATTTTTAGCAGGGGGTAAAAAAAAGGAATAGGGAAAATCCAAAGCAGAAATAGGTAAGAGAAACAGGACAATAAAAGGGGAAAAGTGAGGAAGAGAGTGTTGGCATAAAGGTAAAGTTGAGATAGAGTAAAATGATGCTAAAAAAAAGAAAAGAAAATAGAATGTAGAACACTAATCCCAAAATAAAATAAAGTTACGAGAAAATAAAATGAAACTTTAAAAAAGTAAAATAATAGTAGTAATAATACTGACTAAAAATAAAAACATAATAATTAAAAAGGTAAAATCAAGTGAGAAAATAAAAAGAAAAAAAATTAGTTTCTTAAGTAAAAGATAAAAAATGAAAACGTGCAGTAGTGAAGGTCATTCACTTCCTCTACTGCTCTGTTTGGCACGCCTGTTCCCTGTCAGGTAGTCAGGACAGAATTGAAGTTCCCTGTGTTCCACCACTCCTCTGTGTCGTAAGCCACAATCCTGTTTCTAGCAGGCAGTATTTCTTTGTTTTTCAGCCTGCCTGTAGTTGTATTTAGACAAGAGTCAATTTGTTATTCAACCCCTGGGTGGCAGTGTTTCTGTATTGACATCCGGGGCTATCAGTTCTCTCTACCCAGTATTTAGAATTTGTTTTCCCTGCTACACTTAATACTGGTTTGGGGGAGTGGACTGTCCCAGAGCTGTTTTTCTATTGTTTCTCCCCGCTCTGATCCCCAGGTTCCACAAAAAGCAACTTTCCCCTGCAGTCTCTGAGAGTGTTTTTAATTTGGTGATCCTATGTACTGGGTTTAGTAATCAAAAGCAAGGATTTAAAGAAATAAAAAGCCAGAGTATGTGCGCAAACTCGCGACTTTTTCGCTCCGGCACTGGGCATGACTCTGTGCATGTCTTTTTCCCCTGGCACAGTGTAGCTGGTATACTGGTAAAACTTCAGGCTGCCTTTTTGTGCCCAGCCCAGCTATTGGTTGATTTCTAGAGTTCCCTTCTGCCAGCAGCCCTCTGGACCCCCTTCCACATTTGTGGACTACGCTGGTACCAACGGCCCCGGATTTTATGGGGCCCAGATTTCCTCTGAACCTCTAGATTCCGCTGAGCACATTTCTCCCTCCAGTCTGGATCGCAGACCTCACCTTTCTCTGGGTGAAATCTGACCTTTCCGTGAGGAGGTGCAGAGCTCCTCTGAGTCCGCATATTTGTGCTGCTTGAGACGCCATGTTCATGGGTTCACAGCTGGTCCCTGGGTGTTGTGGTTGTAAGGTCCCAGGAGGTATCTGACTCTTCCTGGTTGAAGGTAAGGCTAGGCTTTCAATCACAGCCAATCTCCCCTTCAAGATGGCGTGGTCTCTGTGGCAGAGCTGGTCGCTCTATAATAATAATAATTCTTCATATTTGTTTTCTGATCATCAAAAATGTAAGCAGAATAATTACCCTTGGCATATAGTCATTTACTGTAATCACTTTCTTAGCCATTGATGTCTCTAATACTATGTCATAGTTATTTTTCTGAAAATGCTTTTTCTCAAATATGGTCTAATTATTATTATTGGTCCCCCTATATTTTATGACTGTATTACATAGTACAATTATTTCTTTATACAGTTGGCAACAATATTCTTCAAACTACCACTTAATGGCTAATTGACTCTTCTCTGTAGATCATGACATTTTAATCAATAAAATATTCTCTGTATAGATATTGACATACTCGATAACCTCAGGAAATATTCTACTGAATGGAAGCTATCTCCAATCTCATAGTTTCCATGTTAAAATATGTACATATCTCAGATTTAACATGTCCTTGGGTACTACATATTTTTAAATATATTTTTATTGATTTCAGAGAGGAAGGGAGCAGGAGAGAGAGATAGAAACAATAAAGATGAGAGAGAATTACCTATTGCCTGCCTCCTGCATGCTCATGGGTACTGTATTTTTACCTTCAAACATAATCCCTTGTTTTGACAAATATTTTATGAATGTTATATGCATACTCTGATGGTTTTTACTTATTACTCAAATTGCACTCTGGAAAATTTATATATTTCCAGAAACAATAAATTTTAAGAAATATTTCCTCATATGTAGAATTTACCTTAAAATAGGTTTTGATTGCTTTTGTGTATTGGCTATTCGATGTGTGATACAAATAGAATCTTATTTTTAAATACTGTGATTACTTGAAATTAGCTTGTGAGGATTAAAATATATTACCTATTTGTATTTTTATGTGTTATATTATTATGAGCACTAGAGATGGTAATAATAAAAATAATAGTATATCATATATTATCACAAGCAGCAATAACAGATTATTTGATAATTACATGAGACAACTCATGTTAAGTGATTAGCACAGCTCCTGTTCCATAGTGAGAGGTGAGTACTTTATCTGCAATTGTTATTTCTCTAGTCAATGTTCCATTTATTTACTTTTTCCAATTTTCAATCAGTATTTTCTTCTTTTTTATTATTTTAACATATACATATGTTAAAGTCATTCATCTTTTTTACACATGTTGCATTTTTTCCAGTTTATCATTTCCTTTTAACTTCAGACACTGAGACTTGAATATCTAGGAGGAGGATATGACTGAATACATACTTTATTTAGTTCCCAGGTAAATTTGCATTTCTTCAGGCATAATCCTGAATGGAGAATTTAAACATTAGACATTGAAAATAAGAAAAGATTAAATGAATCCAATCTTTGCCCTAGAAATTTCATAAGCTAATCCTCTGTTATAGTTAGGTAATAAAGAATCAAACAAACAAATCTATTTTAAAGCTTACTTTAAACTTTAACTAAAGCAACACTTTAAAAATTAAAAATTGATTGCTCCAATATTTGGCATGGTCTTAATAAGTGACCTGCCTTGAGATCAGGATGACATGGGGAAAAGCAGGATTATTCACTGAAACTAATCTCATGTTTCTTTTATATAAAGGCAAATCCAAAATCAATGTTGCTTTAACAGAATTGATTTGGGATCAGGACTACATATAAATACTGAATCAACATTCAAGATAACAAACTATATTGGAGACATTCTTAATGCAGATTGACAGTCACTAGATGAATGTGACATGATTGATCCTAGTTCTTGTTCTCATAGTATTTATTCATTCATGTCCAAATGGTGTCCAAGAAAAAACAACAAACTCTTCTCATTTCTTCTAGTTATAAATTATCGCCACTGTCCTAACTTTCAAATTTCTAAAAATTTCCAATTTAAATGTATTAAATATAATACCTAGAATCCTAAAAGCCCTGAAAAATTTGCTAACTTAATTATCTGAATAACTCCCTGGGAGAGAAGCAAATTAAAGATGAACAATAATAATAAATAAATATATAACAATTATTATCTATTAGTAATAAATAATTTAACATTTATTAATAATAAATGGTGTTTTTTATTATTTATAATGTATTAATAAATATTTTATTATTTATTTATTAAGAAATAACAAAAAGCTTAAAGTATTAGGAAATGTTATTTTGAAGATAGTCTCTGGAAGGTTTTGTAAATGCACATGAAAATTTTTGGTTTCAAATTTGAAAAAGTAATATACTTTATGTTTGTTTTAAAGTTTCTTCTTTCTGGATATAAAAGCTACCCTTTTATTTGTAGTTTCACTGTAACTACAATATCTTAGGTTGAAAGATATATTATTTTAATTACCTTGCAAAAATGCTCTTGTTTTCAACATATCACCCATAGTGCTATAGAAACTTTATTTTAATGGGACAATGATCTTTGACCTTGACAGTAAGAGTAACAGAGTGTGGTGAATACCTTGACTGCTATCATATGGGTTCCAAAGAAAGCTCTGTCCTTTACCAACACTGTTAAAGCTGAACAGTTCTTTTCTGCATAAGCCTTCCTCCTATAATTCACACAGACTCTTGACAAATTCATTGGCCTTATGCAGTCTGAAGTTGGTCTTACACAATATTATCTTCTATGATAGGGGAATTTTTTTTTTAAAGTTAATCTTGCCTGCCCCAACATTTGTTTTGTACCATGATTCTTTACATAGTCTAATACACTCAATTCCAAATAAAAAAGAATAAAGTTGTCTGATTAAGATACAGAAAAATGTCTCCCTCTCTCCTTTCTTATACATCTTGCTTTTTCTCTGTCTTGTTCTCTTTGTATCTTTCCATATGAAAAAAATATTCATTCTATTCTGTTACTTCTTTCAAAAGATTTGCACCCCCTACCCCCAATATGGCTTCTTCTAAGGCAAATCTGGAAGCACATTTTTCTCTCTTCTCCAAGTGATAAGACTCTAAAGATGGAAGGTAAGCTTCTAAATTGAGTGTATCTTCTCTATAGATGAACAATCTCCTTTGGTTGGATTGCCCAAGATTCAATCATTTAATTATGCATAGAAATTAAAATAATGCATGCTTATGATCTATATCTAATTAACAATTTCTAATTCAGTATTTATTGTCAATACCAATTATTTGATATCTTCTCTTTGACTCCATTGCTTGATTTCTTAATTGATTCTGAGACATTAGAGGGATGTAGGAAAATCAAAATTAGCAAACCCTAAAACAAAAATAACCCCCAATCCAATAGATCTGTAGCCCTGACAGCCATGTTAGCATATCTTTTAACCCTAGAACAGTTAAATGACCAGAGTTAAACATTTTGACTCATAAATAGAAGAAATTCTATTTCTTCAGTATTTAAAATTTGTACTGAGATATTCTCTATCTCTATGAATCTGAAAACTATCAAGTGACCAATATTTGGACTGCCCTATAGAAGGGAGACTAGTGTGGTAAATGTTTCCCTCCACGTCCCACGTGGTTCAGGGTTCAGGATCTGGAAGAGGAGCCGCACACGAATGAAAGAGGAGACAAGAGATAATTTGGGAATATTGGGGGGCCAGGAGGGTAAGTCCAACTCAAGGGGAAGGACTTCCACTGGTGCTCAGGCCTCACCAAGCTTTTATTTGGTTCGGGATCCACCCATAGTATAGCCCTTAGGCAGGGAGGTTCCAGTGACACACAGACTACTCTTATCAATAAGGATTTACATGATTAAAGGTGGGGAGGTTGCTTCAGCTACCATTATCTGGATTAACAGAGGTGGTGCACAGCTCTGACCTTTGCTAGGGCTTCAAAGATCACCAGCCTTCTGGGTTTTCTGTCTACACCTCTCTGCTAGTGAAGAAAATAGGTTGTTTCCCACAACTAGAAAGATATAAAATGAGAGAAGAAAAATGAAAATAAATGATATCAGACCAGAGATAATACATTGATGTTTCCATAGCTTGGTTTTAAGATTTAGTTTGAGCTGAACATATAATTTTGTATCACTTGCATCTATATGGCACTTAAGGTAGTTTTAGGTGTCTTAAAACAAATAATTTATTACAGAAATAATTCTGCCTGTAGCAGAGACTAATGTCTAGTTAACTCAAAACAAATTTCCCAGCTCATTCTTCCTTGTCTGGTGAGGTTAAATATTAACCTCCCCAGCTTTCCTGGAAAGTATGCATTATAAAATCTAAATCTGCTTGGGGCTTCTATGAAATTTTTGTATTCTTCATAATAATAACTGAGAGAAAATACAAAACCTTCCCTAAAGGGAAGTTATAGGGTTGAATATTTCCTATAACTTATTTTAACAAGGGACATGACTCATTAGTAATTAGCTATTCCAGGAGAAAGGGAAGTATTGGATCAGATAATGTATGTTCTTATATGGTATTCTGGATTCCTTATATGCTTTGATTTCAAGGTAGGTTTTAAAAGATTTTACAACTGTTGTTCTAGGGAGGATACAGGTTTCAAGAGTAGAGCTTAAATAACTTTCACTGGGGCCAGTGTTTAATTGGTTCTAGATATCTTCTCTACTTAAGGCTGAGAGATTGACTTGTTGGAGCTTTATTTTTCATTGCTAAAGCCCCAGGCTGATTAACTTGTTCTATGATCTGTGTGATCAATTGTTTATCATGAATTGAACTAACAGCTGCAGAACACAACTGGAAGTAACCCAGGAGCAAAGAAGTCATGATTTTAGGAAGAGAAAAACAAAATGTAAGGAATCCAGCCAACTAAAATATAACTTATGCAAAGATGAGTTTAAAGGTGTCTCTTGTGTGCTACTTCTTATGTATTAACAAGAATTAGTCACAGCCCTCAGGTCCTAAAGTAACAATACTGACACACAGTAGGAATAAATTATCTGTGAGCATAACTGAAAAGTCTATGCTCCTGTTTTTACACTAAAAAGTTTATTTACCAGAAAAAAATAATGGTATTCCTCAGGGTCATTTTATTATTGTTGTTCTAATAGTGTATATAATTTAACTCCAATTCCTTTATGTTTTCATATATGAACAAAACTCAATATATTAATTTTTAATACATCTATTAAGAAATGCCTATTTAAGATGATTTCTAATTTATTAATTCTCTCAGCTATCTTAAGTGCTTTTAATTATAATGATGAATTTATTATTAAATTATTAGTGTGAGCTATAAATAGTGAAGTGTGTAGCAATAAATATTTATTTGATATTTAAATTTATTTTTAATTAATTTGTTAGCATTAATACTAAGGTAAATTAGGTTTGCACAAAAATATTTTATATTTAATTTCAAAATTATGTTTTCAAAAAGAACACATAAAACATGGAATGAATGATATTAATCAATTTTTTCTCATAATTCAAAAATTTTAATTATTTTCTTCATTTTGCTTTTGAGTGATTTTAATTATTTTTTCCAGTATTTTGCCCTGCTTTTTTCACAGGATTTATGCCCTATAAAAATTGTTTGCACATTATGCTCTACCTTTAATTCTGCTTCTGGAGAACCTAATTTGTGACAATATCCTATACAATATTGAAATCAGATAAAGTTCATTCAATAGCATTTTCTTTTAAATAGTATTTGCCCTATTAATTTAGTCTACTGCATTTTTCTTTCTTGATATAATTTTAATGACTTAGAGAAAGTACAAAGTTACTTTATATAAAATGATTGATCTTATTAGCTTTAGCAGCTTCATTCAAGAAAATTAATGTCTTCCTGTACAGCTCATTGACTGTCTCTACTATATCAAATCATTTTCTCAGTAAAAGTGAGTTAATGAGATTACAATATGGATATATGAAAATATGTAACAAAAGTTGAAAAGCAATGTCTTTCAAGCTTTCCCAAATTATTTGCTTTATTATTTTTCTATCTTTTTTCTATCTAGCATCAATCTACCAATAATCAATCAATCTTTTATTTATTATCTATCAATCTTCTATTTATTACCTATCATCTATCTATCTTAATGTCAGAGAGGAAAGAGGTAGTATTGTATTATAATTTTTTAAAAGCAATATTTGAAAAACATTTTAATTTTTTAAATATAATTTTAAGGTCAGTTTTATTCAGGATTTTTTAGTTGTCTAAGTCATTGTTACTTTTAGGCACATATAAATTCACTATATTATTCAGAAGTAAATATTCATTACCTATATTTCATTGTAGATATTTTAAGCTTTAGAATATAATTCTATTTTTGATGTTAAAAAAACATGTGAGAGGCATACATAGTCAGAAAACATGAATATATTCATTCATTTACAAATTGTTGGAGTATTTATCAAGGTCCATTGTATAAAAGATAGTCTGATACACGTGGCAGATGCAAAGATAATTAACAAATTATGCCAAGATAATTAACAAGTTCAAAGGGCTTACAGCTTACTGAGGGGAATAGATATATAAATACTAGAGGCCTGGTGCATGACATTCATGGATTCGGCGGGGGGTGGGGGGGTGGGGGGGATCCCTCAGACTGGCCTGCACCCTTTTGCAGCCAGGGGGCCCTCAGAGAATCTCCAACTGATGGGTTAGGCCCGATCCCCAAGGGGAGTTGGCCTAAGCTGCAGTCAGACATCCTTAGCACTGCCACGGAGATGGGGTGCCCTGCTCACCAGCCATCAGCCCAGCTTGTGGCTCAGTGGTGCTCCCCTGTGGGAGTGCACTGACCGTCCGGGGGAAGCTCCTGCATTGAGCATCTGCCCCCTGGTGGTCAGTGCACATCATAGAGACCAGTCATTCTGCCATTTGGTCTATTTGCATATTACCCTTTTATTATACTAGTGGCCCGGTGCACAAATTTGTGCAAGGGGGGGTGTCCCTCAGACTGTCTGCACCCTCTCCAATCTGGGACCCCTGGGAGGATGTCCAATTGTCAGTTAATGCCCTGTTCCTGCAGGATCAGGCTTAAACTGGCAGTCGGACATCTCTCTCACAATTGGGAACCACTGGCTCCTAACTGCTCACCTGCCTTGCCTGCCTGATCACCCCTAACCACTCTGCCTGCTGGCCTGATTGCCCCCAACTGCCCCCCCCCCCGCCAGCCTGCTCGCCCCCAACTGCACGACCCCCTGCTGGCCTGCTAGCCCCCAACTGCCCTCCCGGGCCAGTCTGCTCATCCCCAACTGCTCCCCTCCTGCTGGCCTGCTTTCCCCCAACCGCCCCCCCGCCAACCTGCTTGCCGCCGACTGCCCTTCTCTGCCGGCCTGATTGCCCCTAACTGCTTCTGCCTTGATCCTGCCACCATGGCTTTGTCCAAAAGGATGTCCAGAAGGTCTCCCAGTCTAATTAGCATATTACCCTTTTATTAGTATAGATAGGATGTAACTGCAGTATGAGGTAATATCTGCTGATAAAAAACTGAGGTAAAGAAAATCATAAATGCTTGAAGAAACAAATCACACTTGTATATTAATTGAGAGGGGGATGAAAAGAGATCAGGGAACTCACAAAACACACACATACACACACGCACACACGCACACACACACACACACTCCTTCCAACTTCCAATATCACAATTGTCTAATTATGTTCCAATTTTGGTTTAGTCAACATTGTGAGCAAAATGGGTATTTTAATACAATTTATGACTATTTAAATACCAATTCAAACAATAGCTGTATAGTATATTATGCTTTCATGTCATCCTTTAATAAAATTTGTTTCTTCTGAAGTTATTTGGTGCGTTTCTTTTTGGTTTCCTAATTTTCTACCTGCTTATCATTATTTCTTACCCAGGTGCTCTTCACAGTTTCATTTCATCAGATCTTTTCAAACCCCATCACCATCACTTGCCCTCACCCCTCACCCTACCAGCATACCTCATACATTTTGGAGTCTCATCATCTAAACTAGTCTATATTGGAGTTTCTATGTGTGCTATTCATTTTCATCCTGAGACATCACTTATGATCATCCTTGGGATTCCTTTATCTCTATCCTGATTGGATACAAAATTCTGAATTTCATATTATTTTAGTTGATGCTTTCTTTATGTAGATGATATCATATAATTCTGTAGCTCTTAATAGTTTTATATATTTTTTTACTATTTGAAAATGCTATTATTCAACCCAGTGATTTATTAATGTTTCTGACTGATTCTTGATATTTGTCATATCTTTATACTTTGGGGAGCTCTTAAGACCTACTATTTAGCGGCCTTAGCATATCATTAGCATATTATACTTTATTTGGTTGAACAACCAACCAGACGACCTACACTTAGCATAGTAGGCTTTTATTATATAGGGTTACCTTCTTTCTTTTTCTTATATTTTTAATTTCTGGGTATATTATTGAATTGGAACACTAGACTTTACGTCATATTTTCTAAAATGTTTCCTTTTCTGATTTGTCTTTTTAAAAAAATTCCTAAACCTTCTCTTCTAATTATTCTTTTTTAAAATTATAATAATAATATTTTAATTTTAGGAGATATTTCTTATTTTCTAAATTCTTCTTTTTATAGCATCCCAGTATTTTTTCTCAGCTGAAATATCTCCATTTATCTCTGGTTAGTTTTCTAAGCCTTTTCTTTTTCTCTGAACCCCTTGATTGTCTCTGTTTACATGTTGTTCAGTTTTTCTTTTTGAGTATTTTGGTTTTGGTGTCTTGTATTGAAGACTTTTCTCAAATGTCTGATGATCTGAAAACTTCCATTTATATTTAAGATAAACCTTTTTGAAACTGATTAGGTCATAAGCATGGGTTGGGCTTGTGAACTTGTGGCTCCCCTGTGGAGGATGCGACTTGTCAAGTCATTAAGAAAACCCTATACAAGCAACAAGCCCACATCGCTTTACTCACTTCCTTTATTGAAAGGATGTCACTGGGGGAGAGGTGAAATGAAGGCAAGTGACCTGGTCAAGTTAATCAATCTGAATTCTAAGTAAACAGACTAGTGATATTTGCTAGGATTAAGAGAGCTTAACTTTGAAATATCCTTAGCAGGATGTCCCTAGCTGAAGGTACTCTATAGTAAATAATAGCCAAGGATCTATGAAGCATTGCTCCCTGGTGGATGTCACATGGATTGCATATTTGGAATGAAATATAGAGATTTGTGATAATTCTTTTTTTAAATCTTATTGTTGAAAGTATTACAGATGTCTCCTTTTTCCCCCATTGTCCTCTTCTAGACCACACCTGCCCTCCTACCCCAGGCCTTCACCATACTATTGTGTTTATGGGTTATGCACATATATATATACAAGTTCTTAGGTTAATCTCTTCCTACCCACCCTTCCTTCTGAGACTGAACAGTCTGTTCCATGTTTCTATGTCTCTGGATCTATTCTGTTCATTGATTCTATTTATATGATATATCTAGAGTAGTCAGATTCATAGAGAGATAAAGCAGAATGGTGGTTGCCAGGGTCTGGGGAAAGAGGAGAATTGAGCATTAGTACTGGTATTTAATGGGTAGGGAGGTTCAGATTAGGGGGGAAAAAAGTTCTGGAGGTGAATGGTGGTGATGCTTGCACAACAGTGAGAATGTTCTTGATGTCACCAAACTGTACACTTCGAAATTATTAAAATAATAAAATTGTATGTTATTATATTTTACTATAGTAAAATATGAATGGGAAGAACAGAGACAACGTTTCAGTGGATACAAACTCTAAGTAATTTATACAGACAATTGGCCATCATTAGTGTCTACTCATAAATATGAGCTATATATAGGGATGTATTTTCCATGGGCATAGTTTGTAAAAGAGGAAAAAGCAATAACTTACACTGGAGAAACCTGATAAATAAAACCTCAGCCAGGTGATCAGGGTTAATATCAACAGTGATAAGTCAGTGATAGCATGTACTCTAGATTTGAGATTATAAGAATGGTATGTTTCCTCCGTGGTCTTCCTTCCAAAAATCCATTACAAAACAAATCATAAGAAAACTATATAACTAAGAAATCCCAGCTGAGTACTAGGATGAGTACTCCAGAACTGTGAATGTCATCAGAAGCAAGAAAAGTCTCAGGAACTGTCACAGTCCAAAAGAGTCTTAGCTTTGGGACATGGCAACTAAGTGAAATGTGATATCCTTGATGGGATCCTTAAACAGAAGAAAAGATGCTGGGTAAAAACTAAGGACATTTGAACGAAGTATAAACTTTAGTTAGTTAATAATATATCAACATTAATTCATTATTCATAACAACTATATCATAATAAGATGTTAATAAAAGGGGAAACTGTACAGCAGTGATGGTGAACCTATGATACGCGTGTCAGAGGTGACACGTGAACTCATTTTTTTGGTTGATTTTTCTTTGTTAAATGGAATTTAAATATATAAAATAAATATTAAACATATACAATCTTTGTTTTACTCTGGTTGCAAATATCAAAAAATTTCTATATGTGGCACAGCACCAGAGTTAAGTTAGGGTTTTTCAAAATGCTGACACGCCAAGCTCAAAAGGTTTGCTATCACTGGGTAGAGGGTAAATTTGAATTCCATGTTCTATCTTTACAAAATCTAAAACTGTTCTAACATAGAAAGTTTATTTTTAAAAAGGAAAAGCAATGAGAATATGAATAAATAAACCACAGACTATAAAAAATATTCATAAAACCCTTCATAAAGGACTTTTGTTTAGCATATATGCGTTTTTTACAATTTAGCAATAAAAGAAAAAAAAACTTGAAAATGGGGAAAAGTTATATTCTTATTTCCAGGGAAACTGTTTCAATTGATTTTTTTTCCTGGATGAATATTTTGCAGGGGAGATCAAAGTAAAAAGTCACTCTGTTCTCTAATGAACGTGCTAACATCTGAAAAAAACAAACAAAAAACTCACATGTAACCAGACATTAAGAGTGGTATCATCTTGGGATACAAGTGCAAACTTTCTCTATGAAATAATATGGCTTTGCTTTGATTCTATTTGAGTAGATGAAATAGAGGGAGAAAGAAAAGATGAATCCATAACTCATGTAGCTTAGATAAAAATTGAAATTTCATAGTCTGCTTGAACTGAGAAACTAAATTGCATTATCTATAAATAGGCAATATTAAAGAATTTGTCAGGGCTTTTTGTTTGTTTGTTTGTTTTTGTTTTCCTGATTTAACTTTGTTCTTAAGTTTTTAAAAGTGCTTGTTTCTTAATTTATTAAACTTTAGAGATGGTATCATATATACAAATTTGTTTTCAACTTTGGGAGAACATTTATGTGTTTTACTACTAAGCCTTCTCTTTTGTTCTGTAATAGGTGGAATTGGTGGAAAAGCTCTGGATTGAAATGGGGCACAAATATGGTCTGGGATGTCCCCTAGATGAACATATCAGAATAAAATAAAGGGGTAATATTCAAAGGTTATGGACATAATGCTTTGTTTCAAGTAATAAATTGTTATATTTTAAGTTCTCAGTAGGAACCTCTTCATTTAAAAGTAAAATTGAAAGAAACAGATACTGGATTTATTGCTTATTTCAAAATTAGCATTCAATTAATGAGAGACGTTGGCAAGGGTTAAGGATCAAGGACTCTGCTTTATTCATTCGTGTGTTTATTAAATAAAAATTGGGAACCTTGCAACACAGTGAATACAAATGTATCTTAGCTGTGTAGAAATGTATTACTTGCATATGCATTAAAATCATAACACATTAGACTTGGAACCTTATAGGTCATTTAGTCCAATTTTATCATTTTTCAAATGGTATAGAATGGGCAAGGGAGTTGTTTTGCAGAACTGAAAAAAAAAGAGACTATGTTAAATAGCTTCTCAAATTTCCCAATCATACTTAGTTTCAGAACTAAGTTGAGTTAGAATCTAGGCATCTTTATTTTCAATGAAACACATCCTTTACTTCACTAGGCTGGTAATTTAAAAAATGTGACAATGTTATATCAACTTTATGTGAAAATGTATAAACGCTATAAAAATTAAATAACATATTAAATATCTGCATATATATTTTAAACTACTAGTTTCAAATATAATATAAAATATAATTTGTCATTTTTTTATTAATTGAAAGAAAATCAAAGTACTAAATAATGGAGTCAAATACTTAACATTTTGCATTTCAAAACTTTGAAGTCCTTTTTCTTTTCATCATATTTGTATCCCTAGTGTTAGTATTTTTTCCTGAATATAATTATAAATTATATGAATAGCCATAATATCTGATTCAATCAGATAATCTTACTGCTCCTACAGGTAAGAAGGTAAATAATTAAATTCTGACACTTTCCTATCTATAATTAATTTTAACAAATTCTAAATATTTAGCAAAATGAAAAAGAATAGAACATGGTCAGGACAGTATTTTATTTGAGGTTGGCTAAGATATCACAGAGTGTTTCTATCCCTCCATTTATAAATCTCCTATTTCTCTTATGAATAGGCATTATCTTAAAGCTAACATTAAATAAAATAAATAAAAGCTAACCTTATTTTGTAGAATTAGAAATTTTTCTTTCATATCTTTTCCATAAATAATTGATATATATATGTATATTATTTTAATTTCAGGTGTACAAAATAATGATTAAATATTTGTATACATTGTAGAATGATCACCACAATTAGCTCAAATAATATCCATCAACTTATAGGGTTAAATTTCTTTTTATGATGAAAACTTTTAAGATCTACTCTTTGCAACTTTCAAATATGCAATACAGTATTAACTACAATCACCATGCTGTGAATTATATCCCAATAACTTATTTTATAACTGAAAATATGTAGCAATAAAAACTAACTTTAAATAAAGCTGATGATTAGAAATAGCTTAATATGCTACAAAGAAAAATAAATGGGAGTTATTAGGTCATATACCATATCTAGCATTGTAACTGATATGTGTCACTGAACATTCATTGGTCCTTATTTTCCTTAATTTTGTGGAACAACAAGGACAAGTAACTTCACTTTGTTAACGTTGTATCTGTTTCGTAAATTCCATGCTGATGAATTTCTTTACTATGAAAAATGTCAGGTCTTGTAGTTTATTTCACTGATTTTACTTTATATATGCTGAAATTAAAAAAAAATAATGACAATAATTAAAAGAAGACACAGTGTTCACTGAAAAAATATAACTCCAAGAACATGCTATTACTTAAATGAATGTAGACTACCAATCAGCTGCTTAAGTCACTGCAATTTAATTAAAGGCTATTGAAAATGCCACCGATAATTTGTTTCTCAACTCTTCAAGGTAAATAATAGTTCTTCCATGTTTACTTTTACAACTAGTTCTTTGAAACTCTAGCAGAGGTTCTAAAATAAAATTTCAGCCCTAACCAGTTTGGCTCAGTGGATAGAGCATTGGTCTGCGGACTGAAAGGTCCCGGGTTCGATTCTGATCAAGGGCATGTACCTGGGTTGCAGGCATATCCCCAGTAGGAGGTGTATAGGAGGCAGCCGATCGATATTTCTCTCGCATCGATGTTTCTAACTATCTATCCCTCTCTCTTCCTCTCTGTAAAAAAATCAATAAAATATATCTAAAAAAATAAGATAAAATTTCATTACTGGAAAGACATACATTTTTATCAGATGTCCTATATCAGGGTCAAATAATGACTATCTGAGCAAAGTTTAAAAAGAATCGGGCCCTAGTTGGCTTGGCTCAGTGGATGGAGCGTCAGCCTGCGACTGAAGGGTCCCAGGTTCGATTCCGGCCAAGGGCACATACCTAGGATGTGGGCTCGTTCCCCAGTAGGGGGTGTGCAGGAGGCAGCCAGTCAATGATTCTCTCATCATTGATGTTTCTATCTCTCTCTCCTTCTCCCTTCCTCTCTGAAATCAATAAAGAAATATATTTTTTTAAAAAAAGAATCTGGCTAATTAATGATTATTGGTCATGGAACCAATTAGGCCTCAGGATTGTTCTAAAAACCATAATCCATGTACTTGTTTTTGTACACAATTTAAATGCAGAGGATCAACTAGGAAGACTTCTATTTCTGGCTATGTGGCAGATCAATGACATGAATCGCCTTTAACATATATAGCTGAGTTGCTAGGAAAACAAATAAAATTCTTATTGACCAAAGAAGAAAGAACTAACAATTGGAGAGATGAGCACATGAGATGATATTATAATAGTTTTAGATAGTGCTGCTTACTGCTAGTCTCAGGAAACACAATTCTTAGTTTTAATGCCAAGACAGGAAAATGAAGGATGAGATCTAGGGTCACATAACTAAGATAGGCTATGATCTCAGTGAAAAAGTAGCACATACACAAAATTAAATCTTACAGACAGAAACATTATGTCTACTTTTTTAAAAAATGTTTAAATGCTATAATTTTTAGTTTTATTTTGTTTTATGTTAGTTTATGTTATGCTATTGTCACTTCTGTTTAAAAGCACTTACTGAAAATATACTTATTTATTTGCAGATTTCTGCCAAATATATACAAGATCACTTAGTTCAAATATTCTTTAATGTGAGAGATTTTTAAGAGTTTATGCAAAGCAGGGTTTATTTAAGAAAAGTAAGACTAAATATAAGATTGTAAGCCATTTTTATATATTTATGCCATTTTTTCATGCAAAAATTATACATGCAGAATAGCAATTAAGGAAGTTTTTATAGTCACCAGTGGGAGGATTCTTTTTTTTTTTCATACAATGAGAATAAACCATACTTTTGATTGAAAGAATAGCTATTGTATATGATGCATCTGGAGCTTTTCATTTAGAAGTCACATGTTTCATTCATGAATACTGCAGTCAGTGAATGTTAAAAGAAGGCAATGATTCTAGATTGATAAGGCTGTACTAGCATCCTATTTTGTAGGGCATCTGTAATAGCTCTATAATTATAAGGGAATTACATGTTTCTACAAATTACTTGATAATTATACTCGACATTACCAAGTAATTCAAAGATTAGTTACTATGTAACTTGCAATTTTGAGAACTCATTGGCATGTGTTGCCTTCCTGATTTTAAGGGTTTGCTGATACCCTACCCTAAATAGTGGACACTCAGAATATATTTCTACTTATTTTTATATTATTTTGCTACATAAATTTGTTAAAAAGCAACTGTTGTTGTTGTGTGTGTTTGTTTTTTTTTCATGAAAGGACAAATGCAAATGAATGTATTGCAGTCATTTATCTTCATACGTAATTTGTGTTTATGCTATATTTCAGCATTACATTTACTTTCCTTTAGATGGTTCAATGAGGCCAGCAAGAGGTTTCTGAGAAAAGTGACTTTTAAACCAAAATAGTAAATTAAGTAAACTAATGTGTAATATAACCAATTTGAAATAATCAAAATGTTACATTGCACCCAAGTGTGTGTGTGTGTGTGTGTGTGTGTGTGTGTACACACATACACACATAAATATACCTATACAGTTAGCAGACTTTAAAGATCAAATGTTACACCAGAGACTCAACAACATTTGTACATTACTTGACATATGGAAACCATAAGATTTCAGAAATAATATAATTAATAAAAGTATAAATGTAGTGCAATTGATGTGTGTGTTTTAATATTTGAGTCTAGTAAAAATCCAGGAAGAAAAAGAATTATAGAACATTTCTTTTATATCCTATGCCAGTTAATTGTAATTAATGTTTTATATTGATATTATGGAATATACAGATATTTATTTGCAAGGAGACAACCTAAAGAGAGTAATAGGGTGGTAGCACTATACACTCCTTCAATATATGGAACGAGAATCACTTAGTTCAGAAAACAAGAGGAATTTAACCAGGTTAGCAGAGCTCCAATTAAAGTTGAAGGGGTTAAGCACCTCAAAGGAAAAATCAGGGTCTCTTATTAAAAAATTAAGAATATTAAGACAGTAACCATTGAGCATTAAACAGATATTAGGGCCTTCTGACACTGGGGTCTTTGCAACTGTAAGTTGCACGCCTCTATAGTTGGCCTGATACCAGGGTCCAAAATATTTGCTTTTGTGATCAATATTGATCAAGACACAACAAAAAAGATTCCAGAATGGATAACTCTTAGAAATCCAAGCTAGCAACTTGAAATAAAGAAATATTCTTAACCTCTAGAATAAAGTATAATTGATTGACCAATGATATAGAAAGTGATTAAATGATTGCATCACAAAATATTTAAGACTCCTGTAAAATTTCACTTTGGAAAAATATGACCACTTATGTTTAATCATTTTTTAAAAAATTATGTATATATCCATCTAAAAACTCATACAAATACTGAATTGCACACACAAATTTTATGATGGGTTAATAGTTTAATTGAGAGAGAACTATTTTATCTATGAAACATTATAAAAATCAGTAAGTGTTGACTTTTAAAAAATTATTTTTCAATTCCAGCTGACATTCAGTATTATTTTGTATTAGTTTCAGGTGTACAGCATAACAGTTAGACAATCATATACTTGACAAGATGATCCCTCTAATAATTCAAGAACCCACCTGGCACCATGCTTAGTTATTATAATATTACTAGAGGCCTTGTGCATGAAATTCCTGCATGGTTAGGATCACTAGGCCTGGCCAGTGATCAGGGCTGATCTGTGAGGCAACCGGCAGGGCGATCAGGGGCCCCTGCTCACACCAGCCTTGGCTGGCCTGGCACTGCCCGCTCACTGGCCCTGACCCCCGCCTCTACCACCAGTTGCTTCCCCTGCAGGGTGACCAGTGGGGCATTTGGGGGTGCCCCACTTTCACCTGTCTTGGCTGGCCTGGCTCTGCCCACTCACCAGCCCTGCCCCCTGCCATCAATGCTGCTCAGGGTCTGTGGGCTGGGGGCAGCTCCTGTGTTGAGCATCTGCCCCTTGGTGGTCAGTGTGCATTATAGGAGTTGTTCTTCCAGTCATTCCACCATTTGCTCCATTTGCATATTAGGATTTTATATTGATAGACTAGAGGCCTGATGCACGAAATTCGTGCAATGGACTCAGCCCTTGCAGCCACAGCAGCTGCCTCGGGCCCTCGCAACCATTGTGCCAGCTTCGTCCAGAATGTCATCTGGAAGACTCGTCTGGAAGGTTGTTCCACCATTCAGCCATCCAGTATAATTAGCATATTACACTTTTAATATTATAGATAGGCTATATTATGTATGCTGTACTATACACCCCCATGACTATTGTGTAACTACCAATTTGCACTTCTTAATCCCTTTACCTTTTTCACCTATCCCCCAAACTCCATTCCCCTCTGGATAAAAAATGTTGTAGTACAAAAATACAATGGAAAAATGGAATATTACTTAGCCATAAAAAGGAATGGAATCTTACAATTTATGACAGCATGGATGGACTTGAGTGGTATTATGCTAAGTTAAATAAGTAAGAGAAACAAAGACAAATACCATAAGATTTCATGTATATGCAAAGTCTAAACAACAAAAGAACAAATAAAAAAGATTCACAGATACAAAGATAGGTATTGGTTACTATAGAATTGAGCTAAAAAAAAATAAGAAAATTCAGGGACTTTGTGTAGGTTCTAACTAACAGAAAATCAGTGCCACAGAGGGGGAAATGGCACTAAAACTATTATTCTGGATTACAAAGTAAATGTACTAAACAAGTAATGCATAGTTCAGATTAGTGATGGGGATAGAGACCAAATATCTGTGTTTTTCATGGGAACTATCTATTACATTAAACTAACATGAAGAGAAGGGAGGGATGATGGAAGGAGGGAAAAGAAACAGCTGCCAGAAAAAGATGCGTGAGGAACCTGAAGTGTTCTGTTATTGGTTGGGGGGTGTAGCCTTTTCCTAGGAAGATGAGCAGTTCATTGGTGGAATGATAAATAATTCAAACAGAGGTTATAAGTTAGATTTTGCTATAATCCAGTATGGGATTTTACTGTAAAGTTATCTCAATTTATTCAGCATTAAATATTGAAGAGCCCCTTCTTAAGGAAATAGAAATGTAATATGTTATAGTAGCTACAAAGTATGCTAAACATAGCTCTAATGCAAATAGTTCACTTAAGGAATATTAGAATGAGATTCTATATAAAACAATAATATACATAACTCAAGAAAGGAGGTAGCAAAATATGAAAATATTTTATATAATCGGTATGGGTTTGATGGAAAAAAAGGAAGAATAAATGTATTCACTTAGTGACTCAAAGAAAGTAATTTTAGAAAAATAGTTTTCCTAAAGAATAAGAGGGGATATTCCATCTCAAGAAAGAATGATTCAAATGCATAAAAAGCCATGTTTTGGTCCTGCAGAGGAAGTCCTCATAATTATTTAAATATATTATTTAATCTATAATTCAATTAAATTCATAATTTCAATGCAACTAGAATTTAAATACCAGCAGAAATCTGTGGATAAGCAATCAGAAGGGAGAAACAGAGAAAAAGTTACAAATATTCACCTGGGAAATTAAACAATATAAACAGAAATTTTCAGAAAATAAGAATGATGGAAAATGTTAAAATGTATTTAAGCAATAGTAAAACAATTTCATAATGCAATAGGCATAAACAGAATGATGAGAAAATGCAGGATACATCTATAGAGAAAGCTCATATAAAGCTTTTTAAATTAGTACAGTGATGGATTATATGATAAATAATGTTGATATATCTGACTATAAATCTTGCCCGAAAAACAAAACATTCTTCACCTCACTCCTTTACTGAAATATATTCAGATTTAATCAAGATTTAAATGTTAAGAATGATCATTAAGCCTTGTCAAATCTCTGAACAAAAGCCAAAAACGTGATAACGACATACTTTATAATTATAATAAAATGAAGAATTTATAGAGGAAGAAATATATAATAGACCATAAGTAAAGTTATACTAGCTTCTCATTTCTTGTAACAAAGAACTAATATCTTAATATATAATGAACTTTATAAATCAGTTAAAAAAAAAAAAAAGCAGTCTAAAATGTAATTGAAGAATCTGAACTGAGAATATGAACATATGGTTCACAGCAAAAAACAATATTCATGGATAGCAGCCACGTGAAAATATTCTCAACTTGCTCCATAAAGAAATGAAAATTCAATCAAGTCCGTTTTTATTACCTTACTAGAGCCCCAATGCACGAAATTCATGCATGGGGGGGGTGGGTCCCTCAGCCCAGCCTGCACCCTCTCCAATCCAAGACCCCTCGGGGGATGTCCGACTGCCTGATCAACCCTAACCATTCTGCCTGCCTGCCTGATCGCTCCTAACTGCCTCTGCCTCAAGCCATGCCACAGTGGCTTTGTCCAGAAGGACTCCCAGAAGACATCTGGACTATCCAGTCTAATTAGCATATTACCCTTTTATTAGTATAGATTAGATTGTCAAGGGTTAAAGATCTGAATTATAGCCAGTCTTGGGAGGTTGTGCAGACACCGGTACGATTAGGCATTGTTTACACAGTGTAAAGTGACTCTACCTGTTCAAAAGGCAATTTGGTGTTATTCATTCACCTTTAAATATACACGCCAGCAGTATTGTTTAGGAGTTTAATATAGAGAAATACATATGTTCTCAAAAATGTCTCTACCAAGGTCTTGGTTGATACGAAAAATTATAACTATTGAGATATTAATCAATTAGGGACTAAATTGTGCCATACCAACTTTAGGAAATGCAGCAAAACTAAATTATGGATACCATATATTAATTATAAAGAACAAATTGTAGAATGGTATCATAATACACTCCTACTTTTATAAATATACTAGAGGCCCAGTGCACAAAAATTTGTGCACTCAGGGGGGATGGGGGGCCCCTCAGCCTGGCCTGTGCCCTCTCCCAGTCTGGGAACCCTCAGGAGATAACGACCTGCTGGCTTAGGCCTGCTCCCAGGTGGCAGAGGGCAGGCCCAATCCCTAGGTGCAGCCCCTGGTCGGGCTCAGAGCAGGGCCGATTGGGAGTAGAGGCGCCGCCCCCTGTCACACTCAAGGCAGGGTCGATGGGGAGGTTGCGGCGCCACCCCTGTCACGCACAGAGCAGGGCCCATCTAAGGGTTGGGGAGCTCCTCCCTGTCATGCACAGAGCAGGGTGGATCAGGAGGTTGGGGCGCCGCCCTCTATCACCCACAGAGCAGGGCGGATCATGGGGTTGGGCCACCGCCACTCTCACACTCAGGGCAGGGCTGATGGGGAGGTTATGGCTCTACCCCGTCACACACAGAGCAGGGCCCGTCCGGGGGGTGGGGGGGTGGACCGCACCCTGTCACACACAGAGCAGGGCTGATCAGGGGGTTGGGGCGCCATCCCCTGTCACTAACAGAGCAGGGCGGATAGGGAGGTTGTGGCCCCGCCCCCTGTCACACACAGAGCCACAGGGCGATCAGGGGGTTTGGGTGCTACCCCCCTCACACTGATCCTGGTGCTGGGAGGCATATTACCCTTTTACTATATAGGATAGAGGCCTGGTGCACGGGAGGGGGCTGGCTGGTTTGCCCTGAAAGGTGTCCTGGATCAGGGTGGGGGTCCCTATTGGGGTGCCTGGCCAGCCTGGGTGAGGAGATGATGGCTGTTTGCAGCTGGTCACACACCCTTCAGGGTGGGTGTCCCCACTTGGGTGCCTGACCAGTCTGGGTGAAGGGCTGAGGGCTGTTTTCAGGCTGGTGAGTGACTGAAGCTCCCAACTGCTCCTTTTTTTCTTTTTTTTTTTAGCTCTGGCTCCAGCTCTGAGGCCTCTGCTGCTGAAAGCAGGTATCTGGTTTGTTTCGGTTCTATAATCAAAACTCTGTATCAACTCCAGCTCTGAGATCCCGGTGGGCTGAAAGCAGGTTTTTGGGGTTTTGTTTAGCTTCTATATTTGTTACAATGTTTCAAACTGCAAGCTCAGAGGCCGGCAACGCAGGCAGGGAACGTTGGTTTCCTCCATCACTGAAGCAAGCAAGCCTCATGTTAGTTTCAAGCTGCCTGGCTGTCGGCCACCATCTTGGCTGGAAGTTAATTTGCATATCTTGCTGATTAGCCAATGGGAAGGGTAGCGGATGTACACTAATTACCATGTTTCTCTTTTATTAGATAGGATGTATATGTACATAAGATTGTACAGTTGTATGCATAATATAAATACATAAGCATTTATTCTTTTTATTTTATTTTATTTTATTTTTTTAATATATTTCTTTTATTGATTTCAGAGAGGAAGGGAGAAGGAGAGAGAGATAGAAACATCAATGATGAGAGAGAATCATTGATTGGCTGCCTCCTGCACACCCCCTACTGGGGAACAAGCCCGCAACCCAGGCATGTACCCTTGGCTGGAATCGAACCTGGGACCCTTCAATCCACAGGCTGACGCTCTATTCACTGAGCCAAGCCAGCTAGGGCCATAAGCATTTATTCTTAAATGTATGTAGAAATATTATAAAAAAATATACCAGAAAGAGTCATCAATATTTATTACCTTCTAGCTGGCTTGAAGCATTTATATTATTACTAGTGGCCTGGTGCATGAAATTCATGCAGGGGGGTGTCCCCTCAGCCCAGCTTGAACCCTCCCTAATCTGGGATCCCTTGGAGGATGTCTGACTGCCAGTTTAGGGCCAATACAACAGGAATCGGGCCTAAACCGGCGGTCGGACATCCCTCTTACAATCTGGGACCGCTGGCTCCTAACCACTCACCTGCCTGCCTGACTGATCACCCCTAACTGCCCTTCCCTGCTGGCCTGAACTCACCCCCAACTGTCTCTGCCTACCTGATCTCCCCTAATTGCCCTTCCTTGTCAGCCTTATATAAACCCCAACTGGCCTCCCCTGCTGGCCTGTTGCCCCTAATGGCCTCTGCCTTGGCCTCTACCACCATGGCTTTGTCTGGAAGGAAGTCGGACGTCTGAAAGATGGTCCGCACTCCTGGATAAATTAGCATATTACCTTTTTAATAGTATAGATAGATTATATAGGATAGGATTGCTTAAATGGCCAGGGGGAAGCCTTTTTCATCAGGAGGAGATGTTCTTGGCAGACAAAAATACATAATCCCTATATCTGGACTGATAGCCAGCTGTATGCACTATTGCCAAACCAGTCATTAAAAAAATTGCCGAAACTGGTTTGGCTCATTGGATAGAGTGTTGGCCTGCGGACTGAAGGGTCCCAGGTTCGATTCCGGTCAAGGGCATGTACCTGGGTTGCGGGCACATCCCCAGTAGATGTGCAGGAGGCAGCTGATCGATGTTTCTCTCTCATCGATGTTTCTGACTCTCTATCTCTCTCCCTTCCTCTCTGTAAAAAATCAATAAAATATATATTTAAAAAAAAATGAACCACTTTCTTACACCAAACTGCTGTTGCCCTTAAAACCCCTCCTCAGCCCCCTCTTGAGGTTCTGCCTTTGCAATTCACCCAGATTTGGTTCTGATTGGTTGGTCTCTATGCCAGTCAGCATCAAAAGCTCCACCTCCTAGGCAGCCATTGGCCCCTCACACTTCACCCAGATTTGGTTCTGATTGGTTGGTTTCTATGCCAGTCAGCATCTCCGGGCTTATCAATGGGCATGATCAGAGAGGCGGGGCTGATCAGCACCCCCAGCAGAGGCCTGAGAGAAAGAGAGGTGCAGCTGCTGGCCAGGCCTGAGAGAAAGAGAGAGGGAAGGGCTGATCAACAGCTGCCACCAAGGCTATGGATCAGACCCTGCTTCTCTCTCCAGGCCTCTCTTCAGGCCTGATCCACAGCCCCCTGGGCAGTCAGTGCAGGGTCGCCACGGCAACCCTGCACTGACTGCAGGACTGACTTCTGGTTGGTCGCATCTTTGGTCATTTTGGACATTACAGACCCTGGATTTTTATGTGTGTTTGTGTGTGTGTGTGTGTGTGTGTGTGTGTGTGTGTGTGTGTTTCTGTTCTCTATTTATCTTTTTATTATGAGCCTATATTCATTTAATAAAATAATAATGCTAATTATAATCTATTATTGGATAAAAATTAACAAATACTACTTAAAGTATTTGGCAAGGCTTAAATCAGGGGTCCTCAAATTTTTTAAATAGGGGGCCAGTTCACTGTCCCTCAGACCGTTGGAGGGCCGGACTATAGTTTTAAAAAAAAACTATGAACAAATTCCTATGCACACTGCACATATCTTATTTTGAAGTAAAAAAACAAAACGGGAACAAATACAATATTTGTATTTGCATGTGGCCCGCGGGCCATAGTTTGAGAACCCCTGGCTTAAATTGATGTGGAATCAATATTTGAAGTAGTTTGATTTTAAATTCAAAGAGGATTCCAAGGGTTTGAATTTGAATGACTGCAATAATAGAGTCACTTTGAAGAGACTATAAAATGAAGGCTATCCATCATTTACTAAGAAAAGATTTTCATTCTCTCTTTTTGGAATTGGGCTTGACATAGCATTAAAAATACAGGAATTTTGGTGTGGATCTCAATTAGTGTTTGAATTTAAAACTACTTAATCTAAAATTTAAGTCATAACTTGGAAGAACAAAAGGAAATAACATTAAGAAATAGCTCTCATTTTACTGTGATACAGTGGGGCCTTGACTTACGAGTTTAATTCGTTCGGAGACTGAGCTCATTAAGGAGCTCGTTAAGGAGCTCATTAACTCAAATTACTCTGTCAACTCAATGCAAAAAATCGGCCGAGAGACAGCTAGTATCTCAAAAAACTCGTTAGTCGGGACACTCATAAGTCAAGGCCCCACTGTATTTTGAATATTTTAAAAGTCTTCAAAACACAAATAATTAAATTATAATGCTAGAAGTTAGGCTTTCTTAAAATTCCATCACACACACACAAATAGGATATTCAGAGGATTGGGGCAATAAAGTTTGAAATAATCAGTTGTGATGTCTAATGATGACAGGGAAGAAATTAATGCCATGTTGGTGTCCATAGGTTAAGCTAAATTGTTTCATGGAATGATGGTAACACAGTTTCAGAAACTGAGGAAAGGGTGGAAATCTGTAGTTAGACATGGATTCCTAGAATTTAATGTGTTAACAGTAGAAACTCTCAAGAATGGCCAGGCCAATCTTCTGCCTCATCTACTGTTTTGATATAGAATAGGCTCAACATATAAAATAATCCTCATTTAAATAAGCAATGAAACATGCTTTATTTCCAAATAATAACCTGTCAAATAGAATGGGAACATATGTATGGAAATTTATAGATATATTGTTTTTATACTTGCATAGTCTAAACATATTCCTCATGTGTTTATAGTTATTTTCTTTTACCCTCTCCTATAACCTATGTTTTGAAGAAAAAAATTAAGATTGCTTCTGAAAGTAACCAAAAGTATACACAAGTCAGTACTAGCCAGAGGCCGGAGAGTTTCTGGCAAAAATTAAATTACTAGCTAGAAAATTTAAGGCAAATGGTATTCTTTCAACAACAAAAATGTATCCGTATTTTTTGCTGCAGGCCATGTGAATGAAAGCCACAGGGTGAAATGGTGCTTCAGTTCTCCAAGGCTATGTTATAGATTGTGCCTTTTCTTAAAAAATTGTATCAAGCCTAAAATATTTGGAACTTGTTTTCAACTAGAAGAAAAAAAAAAAAAAAGCTTGCAAGCATCCAGGGCACACTAGTTGGAAGCTTATAAAGCAGTGAGGAAAGTACTGAACACAGGAACGGTGACACATGTTATAAAGCGGCAGGTAACACTGTTGCCTAAGGTAATGTGGGCCCTTTGAAAATGTACCGAACTTGTGGACATGGCTATGGAGAATTCCAGGCAGAATGTAGACAGTGCCAAATGCCTCTTTTATAATTTGGGAGGAGAGAAAGATACTGAACGAGGAATCGTCCAGTTTCAAGGAAAACTTAGAGAAATATTTCTACCCAAGGACTTGCTTGGCTGGAAAATAAAACTATTTCTCTTTTCAACTTAACCAGTTGGCAAAATGTTCTCAAAGTAAGAAACTGCCTCAGGGCAGCAATGAACTTCAGGGTAAAGATTATGCTGGCAAAATGTTCTCAAGGTAAGAAATTGCTTAGGGCAGCAATGAAATTGAGGGTGAGGATTATATCCATGGTAGAGAGCTGCAAGACTATTTTAATATATCAGAAAGACTTAAGGCAATGCCCCCTAGACATTCTGTTCCAAATTAAAGTGCTTCTAAAAATCACATGGGCCTCGATCCCCAGTTGTTTGATTGAGGGCCCAAAGTAGAGAGCAGAACGCCTTGGAGTCAGTTGTGTGTATGGCTTTTGTCTAATGATGCAAAACTGAGTAAGATTCATGGAAAATCTTCCGTTTTTTTTTTTTTAAAGAGTTTTGTATTGTCAAGAGTGCCATTAGTTCGGAAGAGAAAACGAAAGAAATATAAAAATGAAAAGAAACCTCTGGGTCCCAGCACTTGTTTGGGTAGCAGAAAGCAGTCTAAAAATAATGCTACTCACCGGCAAGAATGACTCAAATGGGGGGTGTGGGTGGAGAGGATCAAGATTTCAAAAAGTGGAGCAGAGAACCAAGGTGCACCAATCTTGCAGACCCGGTCCTACTCTATGCACGGTTCATGCTCTTAATCAGAGAGACCTGCTGACAGACGCTGGCCTGAATGGCAGAAATGCTATGGAGCAAGGCTTACTCCATGTTTTTCATCTTCTCTGTTTTGAACTGTTGCTATATCCACAATACCATCACCATGATGCCTGTTTCTGTTGCTATATAACAACTACCTTCCACTTTGTCCTTTTAAATTCAGCACCCCCGTTTTATTAAAGTACACACACATATAAACCGGTTCATTGCCCAAGTATTTTAGACAGCTGATAATTACAGTTTTGTTAGAACTGTGGTTCACTGGGCAGGTCTTTGTGAATCTGAGATATATTACTCATTGTGGATGTGAGATACCATCCAGGTTTTTTAAAAAAATGACTTATGAGTCAGTTTTGAAAGTGGGGTTACACTGGTTGGATGAGAAGGCATTAATGTGCGGCCTAAATACAGTCTTTAAAATGCATGAGTGTTGTATTTTGAGTGGTGATGACCCACTTCTCTATACTCATTTATGACAAAGCTAAATTAACGCTATGAGCACTGCAAAGTAACCCTAATAATTCTGGTCAAAAGTTTAAAATGTGAAATTTTCTTTCCCAGACACAACGGTATAGTTGAGGTTTTACTTAGAAAGAAGCGGCAGGTTGACATATTATTTATAATTAAGGATAATTGTGATATATCTATAAGAATGGAAATTAATTCAACTTTTCAGAAGGAAGAAAGTAAAGAAAATAAGAACCATGAAAAACCACGAAGTATCATATTAATCCTTGGTTTTAGGGGAGGGGTGTGTAATACTGGAAATGTAATTTCTAGACTCTTGGAAGACAGCTTTAAAAAATTGATAATTTTACTGCAGTAATATTGCCATTTACAACTATATAAATCGGTGAGCTGCATTTTAAGTTTAATCCATTCTGTTTGATTTTCAATCTACATACACTGTATAAGTTCATACACAGAGATATAGTATGCCAAATAAAAATCCAAAAACATTGTTTAAATATAGTGTCATACTAGCAAGGGAAAATACATTAAAACTATTATTTTTTTTTATCCTGAAACAATGTAGCTTTATAATTATAAGTTCTTATTAAACTTAATCTGCATTTTTGCAGTAGAAATTTCAAAGGATTTTAGGGAATTTTTTCTCATTTCTGAAAGTAGATATAATTACAGTAAATTGTAATGCAACTTTATAGGGAGAAGAAAGTTGTTAAGACACATTTTCTTGCATTTTGAGTAGACCAAATATAGCTGTTTCAAAACAGCAAATTGCTATACATTCAGTAATAACACCTATGATGATCTGGAAAGACTTCTAGCCTTATGTTAATTATCTTTGTTGTGAAACTCCAGTGTTTGAATAGTTTCACCTGTTTCTCTCCTGTGTTTCTCATGCAGAAATTATTGAAATATTTTCTGAAAAACATTAAGAAATGTCTCATAGACAGTCTGTAACTGTCAAGGGAGGGGATATATATAGCCAGGCTCCATCACATAACATTCTTCTAATGAGTTGTCAAATCTGTACATAATGGAGATCATTTCTACATTATAGGCATGAAAATGGTTGTAATTAACTTCTCAAGCCCAACTGCATGGGGAGAGGAATAATTATAAAAGAATTCAAAGCAATCTCAGCTTAATTATTCTGCATAGCAATGGGGTGGGGCATTTCCAATAGCCTCCTGTTGTGCTACTGGAACCCATGCAAGCTTGTTTAGCACAGATTGTGTCAGCTTTTCCTCATCCAAACAGGTATATTTACTCTCAAAGTAAAATACAAGTGAACTTGCATTGGTGAATTTACAGAACTACTAGAGGCCCAGTGCATGAAATTCATGCAGGGGGGTGGGGGGTGTCATTCAGCCCAACCTGCACCCTCTTCACAATCTGGGACCCCTCGGGGGATGTCCAACTGCCGGTTTAGGCCTGGGCCTAAATCGGCAGTCAGATATCCCTCTCACAATCTGGGACTGCTGGCTCCTAACCACTTGCCTCCCTGCCTGTCTGATTGCCCCTAATTGGTCACCTGCCTGCCTGACCACCCCTAACCACTCTGCCTGCTTGCCTGATCACCCCTAATGGCTCTCCTGCCTGCCTGATTGTCCCTAACCACTCTGCATGCCTGCCTGTTCACCCCTAACCGCCTCTGCCTGCTTGCCTCATTGCCCCTAACCATTGGCCTGCCTGTCGGATTGCCCCTAACCACTCTGCCTGCCTGCATGGTCGCCCCTAACTGCTCACCTGCCTGCCTGATCACCCCTAACAACTCTGCCTGTCTGCCTGATTGCCCCTAAACACTCTGCCTTGGCCCCTACCACCGTGGCTTTGTTTGGAATGACATCTGGAAGGCCATTGGGCTGTTCAGTCTAATTAGCATATTATGCTTTTATTATTATTGATTTCAGAGAACTTAGTTTAAGGATGTTTGAAAGAGGAGTCTATGCTATAGATTAGGTTGAGGTTACACACCTTGCAGAAGATAGATGCTATTAGACAAGAATGCAAATCTGATTTGAAAGCAATGACAGCAAATTAAAACATGCCACTGTTTTTGACAGGTTTGATATGAAAAAAGCACCTGTTGTTGTTGTTTATCCTTACCCAAGGATATTTTTCTGTTGTTTTTTTTTTGTTTGTTTGTTTGTTTGTTGTTGTTTTTTTTGAGAGTGGAAGGGAGCAGAAGAGACCAGAGAGAGAAACAACAATGCGAGAAAGACACATCAATTAGTTGTCTCCCACACACACTCTGGCCAGGCCTAGGGATCAAGTCTGCAACCAAAGTACTGCCCTTGACTGGAATCAAACCCGAGACCCTTCAGTCCACAGGCCAACACACTATCCACTGAGCCAAACCAACTAGGACTAAAAGGCACCTTTTATCTGATTTGTGCCATTATAATCTTTAGTGTGAAGAGAAGAAAAGCACTGCAATCTCCTTTAAAAGAAAAACAATACAACTATTATCATTGGAATTAGCCTAAATATCAGTTTGTTTTGTTTCTTGTTTTATATATATAACAAGCCTTCCAAAGGCTTCTCCAGGGGTTCTTTCTTTTATATTAAACTAGAGGCCTGTTGCACGAAAAGATTCGTGCCATAGGCCTTCCCTTCCCCTGGCTGCCTGCACCAGTTTTCCTTTGGCACCAGGGACCCAGGCCTTTGCTCTGGCCAGACCTGCTTTCAAAGCCTTCGCTGCTCTAGCCGGAGCTGCCTTCAGTCTTCGCTCCGCTGCTTTGCGCCTACATATGCAAATTAACCTCCATCTTTGTTGGCGGTTAATTTGCATATCTCGCCGATTAGCCAATGGGAAGCATAGTGAAGGTATGGTCAATTACCCTGTTTGTCTATTATTAGATAGGATTTTGATCTATATCTTTCCAAAAATTAGTAAAGCATTTTCTTCCTTCTTTTATAAAAATAAAAGGATAGCATACCAATGTTGTTCTAGTGAGGAGTACAGGATATTACAATAATGGATGAAGCACACAGTACAAAACGAGAGGCACTGAAGAGAAAGCTGATAGAGGACTAACATATTCCGTGAGTGCTTCTTATGAAATGCTCAGTACTGACAATCTTAGATACATTTATGATATGCCTTATATAATTATTATGCCTTATATAAGTATACATCTAAAAATAATTTAAATACTTAAAATATATACGAAAACACATTTTAAAAAAAGGGTTAAATCATACATGATGTCAAGAAGACTTCTAGTATTACATCCACAAATAAGCCAAAGATATTACCACAAACATCTCAAATATAGCTCTAAGCCTCCTGGAAGTCTAGAAAAACAATAGCGATGAGATGTAAAATATGTGTGATACACAATTCTGAGAAGGAATCGTTATGGAGAATATTGAGTAACCTGGCATCATTTTAAATTTTATTTGAAGAATAAGAGCATGGAAATTAATTATTATTTTATTTAACCATTGTTCCATATTTAATGAAATATCTATGAGAATCTAATGTTATATAGATCAATATATAGCCTTACTACATATTACTTATATCTATATTCATTTTTGTTATAATTTCCAATTCTAATCTTCATATTTTAGCTCACTTTAATTTTATTCTTTTAGAACTGGTAAAATAGAATATACATTGAAAGTAAATTATATGTCAGTCTGAAATATATTGAGGAAATAAAGCAAACGTTGTGTAACAGAGCTATTACCAATATTGTACACCCTCTCATTTAAAGAATCCTAGAGTAATAAGGCAGCTTATAACTATTTAGTCCAAATTATTTTCCCTATGTAGACTTTCCTCTGCCAACCCTGTCAGGTGAATACTTTTGAAAAAAGAGTAGCTGTACTTTTTCAGGGAAATGCAAAATTCCTCAATGTAACAAATCCTAACAGTATTTTGTAAACATAATTGTTGTTCTTAGAAGTCCTATCTAAAGCAACAGCGGATGGACAAAATTAAGAAATGTGGTTGTGTGTATGTTAGTGTGCATATGTGCGTTTTACTGATATTGATCAATTTAATGGCAAGGCCTGCTTTATGTCTGACTTTTGATAGAATCACCCCTAAGTTTTCACTGTAGCAAGATTAACTTTTGATTCACAATTGGAATTCAATGACATGATATACATATTGCCTGATTTGGTTAAGGTAGTTTTCTAGAAATATAAAGTCTTCCTGCTGGCTGTTAAATTAATCTGCCATGTGGTTAGTAAATAGTCCTAGAATTTATTCTAGTGCCTGGCATTTTTTCTGACTGCTCTCATACCTATTTCTCTCCCTTCTCCCTGCTCCATTAGTGGCTGAATCCTAAAAAACTAGGTTTTTCCTATTTTATTTGTCAATGGACTAAGCTTCTACCATTGACAGACACTGGTGAGAGATTGGCGTGTGCAGGGCTGGGTGAGAAAGCGATTAGTTCTACCCCTTTTTCTCTCCACATTTGTAGCATCTTGAGTGGTAACCTTTTTTCTTATCCATAGTTCCAGCTCCTCCCAGCTCTTCCCTGTGCTTCTGCTGACTGACCAGACAGCCTGAGCTCAGGCCACCTTCTCTCCTTCATTTGTCCTTCCATCCCTCGGGAAGATTGCTGCTTTCTGTGTTTGCTAAGCCCTGATCGCCTCACTATCTACTATTTGCACTTCTTGCATTTCTATGCATATTTGTATTTAAATTCCTGTTATTTTAATCCTCACCCAAGGATATTTTTTCACATTGATTTTTAGAGAGTGGAAGGGAGGAAGTGGGGAGAGAGAGAGAAAGAGAAACATCAATGTGAGAGAAACATAACAACCAGTTGCCTTCTGCAGGCTTGGGTAGAACCTACAACCCAGGTAAGTGCCCTTGGCCAGGAATGGAACCCATGATGCTGGTGTGCAGGCCGATGCTCTACCCATTGAACAACACTGTCCAGGGCTAAAACTCTTCCTTAAACCGCCTTTATTGAATTACTTAGTATTCTTTTTTTTTTTTTTTATTGCTTAAAGTATTACAAAGGGTATTACATATGTGTCCATTTTATCCCCCCGCCCTAGACAGTCCCCCAGCCTCCCCTATCCCCCAGTGTCTTATGTCCATTGGTTATGCTTATATGCATGCATACAAGTCCTTAGGTTCATCTCTTACACCTTTTGGTTTCCTTGCTGGACACAGACTTAAGCCACTTCCATTCTTTGTGATGGACAACTTCAGTGACAATCTGGAGAAACAAGTGCATTATCTTAATATCATTTACTGCAACAAAGGAAAGGGGATTGATGAGAATAATAAAAATCTGGCAATAATATCTCTAGGTGTTACTTTAGTATTACTGTTCTGAGACATAAAGAACTGAGCTAATATAGTCACAGTTTCCCTCAATGACAACTAGATGGTTGAGTAAAATATTTACAATAAAAATTTAGTTAGCAATTAGTTCTTAAAATGTAACCATATTTTATATTGTACATGTAAGTATATGTACTAGTAAATGCAATCCAAAATTTCATATTCAGTTCTCCTAGAATTTCTCAGAATTCCTCAAAGAAAAATATCCAATAATATCTATCTCTTAGCAAACATGTATAAACTCACTTAAGTCACACAGATAATATTAACCTCAATAAAGAAATAAATAAGACATTTCTTCAGCTTTTTCTACTGCTGACATAGAATGTTGTAGTCCTTTCTGATAAAAATTGCCGGGAGCCGGTCCATCCTTGCTGTTTCAAGGGACCTGGCATATATAGCATACTGTTCTTAATATGTTTGCTCCCCTTAGCGCTGTGTGTTTTAACCAAGGTCACCTCTCCGAGAAAGGTTGTTTCCCCAGGTAGGAATTTTTCCCTGAAGTCAGGGAGGGGATGCCTCTCCTAGAAAGGTTGTTTCCCCAGGTAGGAATTTTTCCCTGAAGTCAGGGAGGGGATGAAATCCCTTAACTAAGTGCCAGGCGGGTAGTTAATCACTTTAACTACGAACAATCATGCTTAAGCTACATAATCTTTACTCCCTGGAATGGAGATAAGAAACGCCCTAACCTTTGTAATAGAGATTGATAGGATTGGAATCAACTGGTATAAATACTGTTGAAACAAGACAACAGCAGACAGAACTTAGGAGACAGAGAGAGAGAGAGAGAGAGAGAGAGAGAGAGAGAACCTAGGCACAGAACGTTCACTAGAGATAGAAGAACTTCGCTGGAGAGAACATGGCAAAAGATCCTGGACTGAACCTGACTACAGAAATTGGCAAGAGAACCTGACTAGAACCTGGTGACTGAACCTGGCTGGAGAACCTGGACAGAACCTGGCTGGAGAACCTAGCGAGGGAACATGGCTACAGAACCTGGCTGGAGAACCTGGAGAACCTGGCTGGAGAACCCAGCAAGAGACCATGGACACAGAACCTGGCTGGAGATCCTAAACAGAACTTCGCTGGAGATCCAGACCAGAACTTGGCTGGAGATCCTGGCTAGGCTGCTGATCAACTGAACGCTGCCTCCGTGTCATTCCTTCTTCGCCGACTCCGTCCACACCTTTGGGACCCCTGGACCTGCTGGGGTTGGACCCCGGCAAAAAATCTCTAGCACATTTTTCTTTATTATTAAGTGCAACTTCCTGCAAATAGCAGATTTTGAGCCCTTTGATTTCATGGGATGTCTCTATTAAATAGTAATCTAAAAAATAAAATAAGTAATATTTCTTTTTTAAGGCATTTTATCATTTACTGTATTTTCTCTTGTAGTACTTATTTATTTTATTTTTTTACCTTGTGGCAAGAGAAAGAAAGATAAAATATTTTCTTTCCCTAGATTTTGTGATGCCTAGAAGTGGTTCATATTTAGAGTTTATTCTTTCACCTTGGATACTCTGACAAGGACAAATGATTCATAAATCAGGAGATACCTTGAACTGTAAAGTGAGGCTCTCATACTTTGTGTACACAGTGTCCTACAGAGGTGACTATAATGACTGTAATACATCATCTGGAAATGGGGCTGCAGAATCAGGGTGAATCCTCATCTCAGGGACAAAGGTTATTTATTTCTGCTGTTTTGAAAGGAGCTGCTAGAAGCATTTTTCTAATGATCCTAATGAGTCTCTGAAGACCTTGCTTCTTGTCTTATTTCTTATGGCACCTAAATATAGAGGTCAGTATTTGTGCAGCCACAGAACTAGATAAATAAATAGGTTCAGGAGCATTCTACAAACTATTTTATTTTGTGATGTTGTTTTTTCCCCCTGAATGGACTTCAAGAGAGTTTAAGCTTATATTCTGTGGTTATCCATGATCTCCTCAGGAAACACCAACAATTGATATGAAATATATGTAACGTATGCTAAAAAAGTGACATATTCTTTGGATCTTAAAAGTATAGCACTTTCTAGCCATGTCCAGAGTCATTCAAATTCATTTTAATCCTATCCTCTGGCTATTTAAGACACACACTACCATGACCTCTGAATATCAAATATAGAAACAACTCGTTGAGAAAATAGTTTTGTTTACTACAAGACTATTACCTCCATGATGCTCTTGGCAATTTTATAATTTTGGTATTATGCAAAGTACTTTAGCCACCCAGTTATTTGCAGGTTTCTGCCTTTAACAAGAAATTATTCTTTACATTTTTTTTAAAAAATTAGGAATAGAAGAGACTTGGATTTAAATAAGATTGGGATCTGCAGGCAATGACTCCAGGAGGTTTTTTAAGCTGGGCCTTATCACCAGGGAGCCTGATGTGGCAAGTAATCCCAGACCAGTCAATTATCAACATAGGTCTGAGTCTAGAGCAGTGGTTCTCAACCTGTGGGTCATGACCCCTTTGGGGGTCAAACGACCTTTTCACAGGGGTCGCCTAAGACCATCAGAAAACACATATATAATTACATATTGTTTTTGCGATTATTCACTATGCTTTAATTAGGATCAATTTGTAACAATGAAATTAGGGGTCACCACAATATGAGGAATTGTATTAAAGGGTCACAGCATTAGGAAGGTTGAAAACCACTGGTCTAGAACATTCCATTCCAGTAGGGTAAAAACCCTTAGAAATATCTGCTAAAATATTAAAACTTACATAAACTTAACTTGAAACAGTAGGACAACCTAAAAATATTTTTTAGAGAATGAATAAGTTAAACGGCTATATATTTACATTGAATAACTGATTTACATTTTAAAATAGAGAAAAATATATACATATATCCTATATAATAAAAGCCTAATTTGCTAAGTGCCTGGTCCTCTGGTCAGCCATTCAACCAATCAAAGCATAATATGCTAATGATATGCTAAGGCAGCACAAGCACTCACTATGATGGGCACTGACCACCAGGGGCTCAGACAGGTAGGTTAGCTTGCTGCTGGGATCCAGCCTTGGAGCCCTCCTGCAGTCCCTCTCCAGCTGGCCAACCTTCCGAATCCCTCCCCAGCTCTGATTGGGCACCACTGGGGTCCCTCGGCCTGGCCTGCACCCTCTCACAATCCAGAACCTCTCAGGGAATGTCAAAGAGCCGGTTTCAGCCTGATCCTGCAGGCCAGGCTGAGGGACCCCACTGGTGTACAAATTCGTGCACTGGGCCTCTAGTATCTCTATAAACCTTAGTGGTTCAGTGACTTTGTCAAGCCACTTGGCATTTCATAAATATCCTTTTTTACTTCTGAAAGGACATATTACTGGTCACACTTCCTCCGCCCTGTGCCTCTTTTTGCATCTGATTTTTAAGCTCTTCCCTCCTTTTCTTGTCTTTCTCTACCAACACTCTTTATTATGACTCACTTTCTATAATTAAAGGGATCATGAAAATACTATCCAAACATATCAGTGATATTGTAAAGACAAACTTTTCAACATCAACTGAGTTCCACAATATATCAAATAAGCATGGAGTCCCTACACAATTTTTTTTAAAGAGCATACAAAAGGGAGTGCTTTTATTTCTCCTTCTTATCAACAAGAATGCTGAACATTTTAATCTTTTAAGTATATGAAATAAATTCATGATCTTCTAAACATAAACTATAGGTTTTAGTTTATGTCTTATCATAATATTTTAAGTGGGATAAATAGGCTTATTTACCAAGTAACAAATGCAAACTAAAATTCTATGGAAACCAATCATGAAAAACTCGGATTTTCCCCTACCCAAACTGGAAACTAGGAGAGAATGTGGGAGTTCTTAACTATGTATGTATTGCCTATTTTAAAATATGTCTTAACATTCCAGTGAAGTTCTAATTTGATCCCCACCTAAGGTCACATAAAAAATTATGAAAATAAAATGTGAAATAGAAGACTGTGCTGAACAGCAAAACACAATCTGGCTAGACATGAAAAATAATGTTTTATCTCTGAGTCAAATTAGTGGGTCTATACTTAAAGAGTCAGAATGACACCTCGTTGAATTTGAAAACAACTGCAGGATATTTGGAAACTTATTTAAAGTTAATTATTCATGATTTTTTTTCTTTCTTACATAATTTGGGAATAAGAATTGCAAATGATTCTTTGAAATTATTTTAAGAAAATTATCTATGGTTGAAATATATTGAAATTCTCTAAGCTGAATTCCCATGAGAAGTCTTATTATAATAAATTGCTTCTATTGCCTCATTTTGGTGAGCAGGATCATTTATTTTACTTAACATGGGTGAGTAACTTACTTTTATGAACTATATTATTTTAAATAAGTTTATGTTGCAAAAATAATGATTCTTATTCCTATTGCCTATTACAATGTGAGTAGTGTGTAACTAGTTCATAACTCTTTCATTTAGAATCAGTGCCTTAGAAAAAACACATAAGGATAAATTGTTGTAAGATTTTAAAATATGTTATTTTCCAAACCCTAGAAATCTATCAACTCTGCTAATAAATCTGCAGTAAAAGCAACAATATTTTCCTTTTATTGTATATCATTTATAGTAATAATGCTTTCTTTTCATTATTTGTCATTTATAAATAGAGATAAATATTTTCCCCTCAATAATTAATTTAAATGGTATGGTATACTATGGACTACTTTATAATATAAAATCAGATGTACTCCATTTAAATAACACAATAAGAAAGAACATATTTATAAAAAACATGGTCTAGCATATTTTATTTTGTCTTTAAAGATTTTTTATTGATTTTTCGAGAAAGAGAAAGAAAGAGAAAGAGAGAGAGAATCATCAATGTAAGAATGAAATATCGCCCTGACCAGTTTGACTCAGTGGCTAGAGCGTCGGCCTGTGGACTGAAGAGTCCCAGGTTCGATTCCGGTCAAGGGCATGTACCATGGTTGCGGGCACATCCCCAGTAGGGGGTGTGCAGGAGGCAGCTGATTGATGTTTCTCTCTCATGGATGTTTCTAACTTTCTATCCCTCGCCCTTCCTCTCTGTAAAAAATCAATAAAATATATATATATTTTAAAAAGAATAAAATATCAATTGGCTGCCTCCTGGACTTCCTCACAGAGGATCAAGTCGGAAACCTGGGCATGTGGGAACTGACCCAGCAGGCTTTTGGTGCAAGAGATAACCGATGCCCAACCACCTGAGCCACACTGGCCAGGGTGGTCTAGAATATTTTAAATGAATAAATAAAGATAGCAGGTTCACACTTAAGAGAACAAGTAAACACTACAATGAAGAAGAAAACTTGAGTCCATAAACAGATTCCACTGTCAAGATTTCAAGGAGTTGATAATCTGAATAGAAGTAATAAATTGAAAGGTCATAGAATATATTTTGACAAAAATTTAGCTTTAATTTACATTTAAAACTGATGAATGGAACACACAGATATAATGCAAGCAGTCACATTATTTAGGGTTGCTTTTAAATGCGTTTTTTCATTTCTTTACTTGCCTCCTTTTGAACAATAATGATTTAAAAAATAACAAATATTACATTTTGCTTTACTGTTAACCAAGACCATATCCTTCTTCATAAATGCAAATAAAACTATGTTGGAGTTCTTTGCAGGATGGTAGCCAGGGCATTTGTTGTACTGAATAGAGAAGGGAAGAAATTGTTTAGGGTAGCCCCAAGGATGTGTAACTAGGAGTCGTGGCACGGAATGAAGAAGTAAAAAGTAAATGCAGGCTGGTCTTCAGATCAGTATCCTAAGGGTGTTAGGCTACACCACGCTCTCCCAAGGGAAATGGTAAAAGCCCCATTATTTCAGTCACTTACAATTAACCAGGCAGGAGAATACTCTGGGACATAATATAAAAAATAAACCTGTGTTGCCAGAATCAGATGGAAGAGATGATCTAACAGGTCTTTCAATCATTAATCTCCGTGGTCTATGAAGCAGTGATTGTGGCTGCAATTAGCACTGCTTAAAGGAACGTGCAATTTCAGTGCCACCACCAGCTTCCCTGGAACTAAAAGGCCTGGACCTTATTCAAAGTAGAAACAACTGGAGGAGGACTGGAGCCAAGCCAAACGACAAGAAATATGCTAGAAGGGACAAGGAAAAGGGGATTCTGATGTTGTCAGTGCTACTATCCAAGGCTGGTTAGTTTTTTGTTTTTTTTCCCCCTCTCTCCTACAAAGAAAGCTTTGCTGGCTGCCCCAGTATTATTCTTTTCCATGCATGCATCATTGTGATTCACTGATTTACTTTCAAGTTCAGGAATAATGAGTATTTGGAGAATGCAAGGCTTGGCTCTCTAGTTAGCCACTTGAAATGTGTCCATGTCTTCAATCTCCCATTTGTATGTCCTTTTATCAAGCAATTTCTAAAATTTTCAAAATGTACAAATTTATGTCTATAAAGTTAAACTGTCCAGGAGCAATGAAATACTGGATCTCGAACTCACCTGACATCCTTAGTAGCTATCCATATCATATTTTTTTAAAAAGTATTTAACTTTTTTCACATATCTGTGAGTTATTTATTCTTTTTTTATCATGCAAAAAATGGGAGAAACGAAAAAAGCAGCTTTATATTATAGTTTCTGATTCTGAAAAATAACTTTTAAAATAAGAATCATAGTTGACTATCATACTTTCTAGAAATACATTTTTCAAAAATGTAAAATGAACACTAAATTGCAGAACAGTTATCAGGTAAAAGAGAAGAGTATTTTCGTTATTAGTAAATATGATCATAGAAGTCTACCTGACATTTGCAAAAAGGCAGAAAAAGAATCTTGCTGATTATACTTTTAGCAAAAACGAACATAACTGGCAATATTTCTCTAATTCTTCAAGCAAAATAATGCTTATGCTTCTGAAATACACAGTCATTATTGAGCCGGTTTCTATCCTCAGAAATCACTAATCTACTGGATGGGAAAAGGTAAAAACATGCACTAAATATAGCACCAATTATAATCAAATAGTTTAATAAATATAACTGCATGTGACAGAAAGATTAATTTGCCTGACTGATTCAAGGACAAAGCCATAGTTTGCTAATCTGTGAGTGTGTGTGTGTGTGTGTGTGTGTGTGTGTGTGTATTGTGAAGATATGAAATTGATACCATTGTAATTAATCTAGTTATAAATAACAGGAAAAGAACAAAGGGAAGGCCAAATATTATAGGCATGTCATCTGGGCATCTTTGCCAGGAAGCTACAACTTTACACTCCACAGGGATCCAACAGAGGGGTGATAAACACATGTCCAGTAAAGTTGGGGGGACTAGCAAAGGTGCTTGCTGTCAGTCACACCTGCAAACAGTTTGTTGGCCAGAATAGACATGGCCACCCCAAGAGTGTGAAATTTGAGATGCTACTTAACTCCCTGAACAAAGGGCTTCACTCTTGGTTCATCTGTGCTCTTGGCTCTCTTGGGACTCTTGTTGCAGGGAGGGAGCTCTCTTGGCTCCCCTGCATTTGCCCACATGGTCCACAGCCAAGTGGATCCCACACACAATGGACTAATGGGCTGCAACTACCCTGATGCTGACCTGAACCCAGATGCAACATGGAATGGAAACTCTGGACCCTGGCTTTGCTTTTAGTTCTATGGAAACCCCAGTTACGCTTCTTCCAGGACTGGATTAAGGGGGATGGGACTTGGGATTCCACACAAATAAAAATCACTCATCCTCCTGTGTGAATCTCAGAAAATTATTTTTCTCAAGATATTGTAAGGACTTCACCCCCAGCATCCAGTGAGAAAAGGGATACCCCAATTTCTCTGATAACAAAATGACATTTTTGCAAATTGGGACAGAATGAACAATTACAGAGCAAAGTAAAATAGAAAATGTATTTGGAGATAACAGTTATATGTTGTCAAAGGGAGGAGTTTAGGAAGGAGTGGTAAGAAAAAAGGTAGAAACAATAGAACAAGGAGTCTGAATATTATTGACTCCATTCATTGGCAATAGACATACATTAAAACATTCTTTGTTTGTTTGTTCATTTGTTTACCTGGGGACTACCATGGTCAAGTGTGCATACTGCAAAGATTATTTTGATGGACAAAATGGTAAAAGGAGGTTGCTGAAACCATGGGGCTTAGTTTAAAGGCTAACACAACAATGCAGACAAGACAGTGAGTGAGCATTACTCCTTTCCCAAAATTCCTTTGACTTGAACTTGTCACCCTCAACTTCCTCAATAAACAAACAAAGAAACAAGCAAAACTCACACACAAAAAAACCCATTAAAAATATTGTCAGATCTTGGAAAAATATGAGTCTATTATAATTTAGAGGAGATTAAATGTCATGAAGCTGAAAGAGATAAAATAAAGTTTATTATCCATGTCACTTATGGCAAAAGAAGCAGCATAATAACCTTGGAAGAATTAGTAAACAGAGCAGCAAGTTGAACTTTACAGTTATCAGATGGCAGCAGAAACCACCCTGTAAGCTAAGGAAGTACCAAGTACAAAAATTGGCCTAAGGCCTTTTAGCTGCTGCTGTGAATTTAACAGGGCAAGGAAGGGATCCAGGGCTGTTCTCAACTATTAGCCTAGAATACTGAAGAGGCAAAAGCTTGGAAGACCACAGCGGGTGCTTTTATTGAAAGCAGAATCATTCATGATCAGAAAGGAACATCTCCAAAAAAAATTCTTCTGAAGAAAAAAAAATGTATTTTCCTATTATCACTTTTAGACATTTCTTTTTTCTATCATATTTTTTTGATGGCAGGAACATGAGCTTAGCAACATGAACATTCAGCTCATAGAGACCTTGTAGCTATAGGCACCTTTAAAGGAACACTCTTTTAATCATTTTTGAAACCACCTCTATCATTGAGTACTACCTAGGTATGAACTTCTACTTTTAAAACCATTGCATTGATGATTTATTTTCAACTGTTAAACATACCTTTATCACAAACACTGGAGCTTCCCCGAATCCTGTTATTACCGAATGAACATCACTACAGGGGAAGCTGAGACCTTATCTTTGAAGGTATTTTCACATATAAGCTGTTTCTATAGCAAGTGTGTCTGCAATTATTGCTGAGCAAGCTCCAGTATGTTTAATGCCCCAAATTGTTTATGTAGCTTCTCTCTGTATAGACAAAAACGAATCTTAAAAGTTTCTCTGGAACCTATTGGCATCCCATTCACCATACATGATTTTATATCCCAAGGCCGAAAGAGAACATGGACAAGAATATATCCAAGAACTCTTAGAAATTTCTCAATATCCACATATAAACTTCCCTTCACTTACATCCATCCACCTTTCTCTTTTTTGTTCCACTTGCATTTGCATGTGGACATTGTTAGATATCACAAAGTACACAGAGCTAAAATTGGGAAGGAAGTAGAGCACCTTCAAGGATAAGCACTTCCAAATCATGGGTACAAGTGTCATACTCTTTGTGCTTCACCTGATAATGTTCCCCAACCATCTTCCTAGACATGTGAAACTTTATGATATGAGAGACAACTGAATTTGGGGCAATATTGTAAAATATTGCACTTTAGAAAGATATTTCTTAATAAAAATATATTATATACTTATATATCTTAAAATACAATACATAAAATGTATAATATACATTTATTAAATATGTATATTAAATAATGTCTATTAAATAATAAATAGGACACTGGTGAAAGATATTTCTTAAAAATATGCCACATATTTATATATGTTTAAAATACATATTTCTATTATAATAATATAATATATAATATCTATATCAATAAAAGCCTTGGTGGTCCTCATGCCCTTGCATGTGATGTCATTACAAGATGGCTGCCACAAGATGGCCATGCACACAGCAGAGGCGGGGCCCAGCGGTGACTCCGCACGGTAAGGCTTGGGGGTCCCACGGCTCCGTGCGGTGTGGAAGAGGCCACTCCCTGTGTCTCTGCCTCCTTGTGCGGAGGAGGCGGGTCTCGGTGGAGGAGGTAGGTTGTGGCAGAAGGGGGCAGTTGTTGATCAGGCTGGCAGGGGAGGGCAGTTGGAAGTGATCAGGTTGGCAGGGGAGCAGTTAGGGGGTGATCAGGCTGTCAGGCAGAAGCGGTTAGGGTTAATCAAGCAGGCAGGCAGGCAGGCGAGTGGTTAGGAGCTAGCCATCCCAGATTGTGAGAGGGATGTCCGACTGCCAGTATAGGTGACAATCCCACACTGACAGTCAAACATCCCTTGAGGGGTCCCAGATTGGAAAGGGTTCAGGCTGGGCTGAGGAACATGCCCCCTGTGCACAAATTTCATGCACCGGGCCTCTAGTATACATAATAATATGCATTAAATAATATTTATATTTTAATACATATAAAATATATGTTTATACATAACATACACATACTTTAAATACATAAATATATTTATATATTACATCTTATCTAATAAAAGAAAAACATGCAAATTGACTGTACCTCTGCTACACTCACAAGCCATGCCCACCAGCCACACCCACCAGCCAATCAGGAGCGAGTGTGCAAATAAACCCAACCAAGATGGCGGCGGCCATGGAGCGGGAGCTAACAGGAGATTTGGGTAGCCCCTGGTGATGGAGAAAGCCAAGCTTCCCATTTGCCCTGGATGGCTTGGGCTCCGCTCAAGGCTACAAAGTTTCAATTATAGAAGATAAATGAATTCCAGGTACCTGCTTCCAGCCTCTGTGGCCTCCACTCAAGAAGGGTCTCGGAGCCTGGGTTGCCTGGAGCCATGGCCAGCCTGAAAACAGCCATCAGCCCCTCACCAGGCTGGCCAGGCACCCCAGCAGGGAACACCACCCTGAAGGGGGTGCAGCCAGCCTGCAAACAGCTCTCAGCACCTCACCCAGGCTGGCCAGGAACCCCAGGGGGGACCCCCACCCTGAAGGTGATGTGGCCAGCTTGAAAACAGCCTTCAGCCCGTCATTCAGGCTGGCCAGGCACCCCAGCAAGGACCCTCACCCCATGGGGGCATGGCTGACCTGCAAACCATCACAGACCCCTTGCCCAGGCCACTACACACCCTAAGGGAACCCTGACCCTGATCCAGGATACCCTTCAGGGCAAACCAGCCGGCCCCCACCTGTGTACCAGGCCTCTATCTATACCAGCGGTTCTCAACCTGTGGGTCGCGACCCCTGAAAATACATCCAGCATATCAGATATTTACATTACAATTCATAACAGTAGCAAAATTACAGTTATGACGTAGCAACAAAAATAATTTATGGTTGGGGATCATCACAAGATGAGGAACTGTATTAAAGGGTCATGGCATTAGGAAGGTTGAGAACCACTGATATACTAATAAAAGGGTAATATGCCAATTAGACTGGGAGACCTTCCAGGAGACCTTCCGACCATTCTTCTAGACAAAGCCATGGTGGCGGGGCCGAGATAGAGGCAGTTAGAGGCCAAGAGGGAAAGGCAGTTGTGGGTGATCAGGCTAGTGGGGGGTGGGGTCGTTGGGGGTAAACAGACCAGCAGGGGGGCCAGTTGGGGGCAAGCAGGCCATCAGTGGGGGTCAGTTGGAGGTCATCAGGAAAGCAGGGTGGGGCAGTTTGGAGTGAGCAGGCCAGCAGGGGGCAGTTGGGGGCGAGCATGCCAGTGGGGAGGGAAGGTGGGGGCGAGCAGGTCAGCAGGGGGGGGAGTTGGGGGTGATCAGGCTGGCAGGGGGGGCATCTGGAGGCAAGCAGGCCAGCGGTGGGGGGCAGTCGGGGATGAGCAGGCTGGCAGGCAGAGTGCTTAGGGGCAATCAGGCAGGCAGGCAGGCAGGTGAGTGGTTAGGAGCCAGCAGTCCCTGATTGCGAGAGGGATGTCTGACTGCCTGTCTAGGCCCGATCCCTGTAAACTGGCAGTAGGACATCCTTCGAAGGGTCCCAGATTGGAGAGGGTGCAGGCCAGGCTGAGAAACACCCCCTCCCTCGTGCACGAATTTTGTGCACTAGGCCACTAGTTACAACATAAATATTAATATATATATATATATATATATATATATATATATATATATATCCTATTGCCATTTGAGATGGACTTATTGAATTATAGGCTCTTAGCAGAAAAAATCTCCCAGGAGATGCAAATCATAATCATCTTTGCCTTTATTAACTTACTTTTGCATGCCTAAGGAGTCTCATTAGTAATGGACAGTGCTAATGCCAGCCCTAGTCTGCAAAGCATGATTTGTTTTTTGACCATTTTTATTAGGACAGTGTTAACTAGGTATCAAGCAAGTTATCTAAGGTCAAAGCCCTGTTTGTCTGAATACATAAACATTTTAATACTTTAAAACGTTTTGGCAACTATTTTATGCATTTGCTTTATATTATGTGCTTTAAATAGATTTTCTTTACTTTTTTGGATAAGAGAACTAAGGTGAGTCTGATTGGTCCTGGGAATAAAGCGTGAGTCTAAGCAAGCCCTTAGCAGATCACCATCACTGGCCTGGTCAATGCTCCCTAGACACGTGCTGCAGGCCTGGCGGCAGGCTATAGTCACTGCAGCAGTGCCTGAGCAGTGAGAAAGGAACCTGCTTGCCACTTACCACTGGGTCTCCCCCGATTTCAGAAAATGCACCACAGGCAGAAGTGAGTTGCAGAGGAAGCTTCAGTTCAATGACCTCAAATTCATGACAACTTCAAGTGGCATCTTCTGTAATACATCTTTAAGATATAATCAAATGAATAACACAGTGAAAGTTCTTGTTGTCCAGAAGACTGCCGTAAAGGAGGTAAATCAGGACGTAACTTAGGAGGCAAAGAGACTATAAAGTTTGATGTTGTTGAAGGGGTTTAAGTATAGCAGCAGCTAATGCTACAGATGATGCTAGTTCAAGGCAGTGAAAACATAGCAGATGACAACCATCACAGGCATTAACCACTCCAAATTGCCAATAGCACCATAGCACAGTAAGCATGAGAAAGGTAAATTCAAAGATGGCTCCAGGAAAGCAACCCAATAATGCCATCATACGGAAAATGCTGGTGACTGTCACCTCACTGGGTGTGGAGTCACTATGAGTGCCGTCAAACATGGTTAAGATAAAGAAAGTAGACCAGTAGCAAAACAGAATGTACGCTAAGCCTGCAGATGACCACTCCACAGAGGGCCTCTCTACCAATGACACCCTAGAGCAGTGGTTCTCAACCTGTGGGTCGCGACCCCTTCACAGGGGTCGCCTAAGATCATACTGCATATTAGATATTTACATTACGATTCATAACAGTAGCAACATTACAGTTATTAAGTAGCAACGAAAATAATTTTATGGTTGGGTCACAACATGAGGAACTGTATTTAAAGGGCCAGAAGGTTGAGAACCACTGCCCTAGAGAGAGCATCAATAAAGAGAATGCGGAAAATTGAGAAAATGTAACCCAAGGAAATTAGCCACCTCAATGTGAGTACTGCTACATCTTCAGTTACCTACCTAGGTATTTATAAAACTCTAAGTTACAAGATGACAGAAGAAATGTAGCACATCTTTTATCTGAAAAAAAAAAAAGAATCAACCCAGCAAACCCTAAACTCTAGCTACTGAAAAAGTCTGATGCAGGGGTCAGCATCATCAATATCTCCTAGGACTTTGTTAGAGATGCAGAACACTCAGGCCCCAGCACAGACCTACTGAATGAGAACCTGCATTTTAACAAGATTTCAAGATTATATGTGTATATACCAAGTTTAAGAAGCACTTCCTTAATTCACAAAAGGGCAGAGACATTAGCATCAGATCCACCAGATGAGAAAAATACATTTTCTCCAAGGCTGTACAAGAAATTACCAATTAAATGTTGGTTTAGTAATGTTAATGTCAACCAGTTCTGCTATTCACTAGAAGTAACTGACATGAAATTACAGAAATAAGATTTGAACTAAAGGAGACAGAAAGAGATCAGATGTTAGAAAATGATAAAATGTATACATTTGTAAAGGTTACTACATTTCAAAATTTTCGATTGGTTTGATCAATCTTTAATAAGTAAAATAATAATGGCAAAAATAAAAACACTTGCCATCAAAAGAAATAAGTAAATGCAAATGAATGATCTTTTTGTTATTATTGAGAACCAAGTTTCCATGTAGGAGACAGACTCTACACATGTAAGATTTAAGAAATTTTTTTTTTGGGGGGGGAGAGGACAAAACAAAACAACGCTGAAACCCTAAATTTGATTTGGAAATATTAGTTTGGAGATGTATGGTGAAGTACTTAGATTTAAAAGGATTACTATTTCTGAAATTTACTCTCAAATGTTTTAGCAAAATAATATTAATAGTGTATATATCCATATATATTAGTACAGATAGATGGATGGATAGATAGATTATAGATAGATAGATAGATAGATAGATAGATGATAGATATAGATGATAGATAAAAGAAAAGTTGCAAAATGTTAACAATTAGTAAATCTAGGAAAGATGCAGAATATGTTGCCCCAGGTGAAAGCAAGGACTCCATCTAGGACTGCTAGAGTTACATCATAAATCCCTTGAAAAGTCTTCCACAAGTCAAAAGTGAAAAAATGAGAGCATTAACAAGAATAACCACTGCAATATATTAAAATATAATATGTCAAATTCCTTTTGTTTATCAAGATGTAAAAATATTTTTAAATGTCAATTCTTCACTTTTAAGAGATATCTAGATTTACTTTGCCAATTGCAAACTGGAACATAAAAGAAAATAAACTTGTCAGACACATCTTGTCAACTATATCACATATAACCAAATAATTATCAGGGAGATGTTTTTCTCTATGGAAATATTGCAGCTAATAAAGAAAAAAATATATAAAAAGAATGTTTTTCAAATCTCTAATGAAATTCTAAATTTAGGCAATGATAATCAACAGCCATTAGTAAAATAACAAGACAAGTAGCTAATATGTATCTTTTGATGGAAGTACACAAACCACCCATTATGTATTCTTGCCAAAATATCTAACTTGAATCTGATTCTAGTTCCTATATTTTGGAAGAAATAAGGGACAAAAGAGAGAGAGAGATGAGCAAAAGAATAGAATTGAAAAAACATTTAGGTATCTCCTAAGTACTCACCCACTAGATAACTAGAACTGTCTATATTATCTGTGTAGCAGGAGGACTTTTGTTGGTGTTGTATTTAGAAAATAGCATCCCTTTTTATTAGTTGTTGTTTGAATTTTTAATACACCTTTAAAAAATTCCACATCTACACTAATAAAAGAGAAAGATGCAAATTAACCATCGCTCCATCACTCTGCCACTCTGCTACACCCACAAGCCACTCCCACCAGCCAATCAGGAGCAAGTATGCAAATTAACCCAACTAAGATGGCAGTGGCCATGGAGATGGAGCGAGCAGGAGGCTTGGGTTGTCCCCGACGATGGAGGAAGCCAAGATTCCCACCTGCCCTGGCCAGCCATGGGCTCCGCTCAATGCTACAAAGTTTCAATTATAGAAGATAAATAAATCCCAGATACCTGCTTCTAGCCAGCCATGGCCTCCGCTCAAGGAAGCGCTGAAAAAAAAAAAAAAAAACGATAAAAAAAAAAGAGAGTCTGGGACCTTGGGTCACCGGGGTGTGTGGCCAGCCTGAAAATGGCCATCAGCCCCTCACCCATGCTGGCCAGACACACCATTAGGGACCCCCACTGTGAAGGGGGTGTGGCCAGCCTGAAAACGGCCCTCAGCCCCTCACCCAGGCTGGCCAGGCACCTCAGCTGGACCCCCACTCTGATCCAGGACACCCTTCAGGACAAACCAGCTGGCCCCCACCCATCACCAGGCCTCTATCCTACATAATAAAAGGATAATATGTAAATTGACCCTAACAGCAGAACAACTGGGAATAACTGGTCACTATGACACACATTGACCACCAGGGGGCAGATGCTCAATGCAGGAGCTACCCCCTGGTGGTCAGTGTGCTCCCACAGGGGGAGCTCTGCTCAGCCACAAGTCAGGCTGGCAGCTGCCAGCACAGCAGTGGTGTTGGAGCCTCTCCTGCCTCCTCAGCAGCACTAAGGATGTCCTACTGAAGCTTAGGCCTGCTCTCTGCTGGCAAGTGGACATCCTACGAGGGCTCCCGGGCTGCCAGAGGGATGTCTGACTGCCAGCTTAGGCCCGATCCCCTGGGGAGCAGGCCTAAACCAGCAGGTGGACATCCCCCAAGTAGTCCCAGACTGAGAGAGGGCACAGGCCGGGCTAAGGGACCCCCCCCCCCCCCCGGCAAGTGTACAAATTTTTGTCCACCAGGCCTCTAGTCCTATATAATAAAAGCCTAATATGCAAATTGTCCCCTCAGGCTGTCATTCTGCCAGGAGTTTGACTGGGAGACCGGGAGTTCGATTGCTCGCTATGACATGCGCTGACCACCAGGAGGTGGCATGACACATGGCAGCTGTCGGTGATGTGGCACTGGCAGCAGGCAGCAGTGGAGGTATTGCCAGCCCCGATGGGCCCCAACAAGAGCGGAACTGCAGTGGGATGGTGGAGTAGATGAGTGGGCAGCGCCAGGCCAATTCGGGTGCTGGTAGGGTCCTGATCACCCCACTGATCACCCCATAAACAGGGACTAGAGGTGGCGGCAGGGGGCGTGGCCACCGCCCGGCTCCCAGGTGCTGAAGGAACTGGGTGGGGGCCCCACTCCCGACACATCACATCGCAGATGGAGACCAGCAGCTGACAGGCACTGATCGTCTGAACAGTGCTGGGCCCTAGGCTGGGACAGGAAACTGGGGTTGTGTGACCAACCTCCTGTGGTTCCCAGGTGGGGGGCTATGACCTCTCGCTGGCTACCTGCAGGAGGGGGTGACAGGGATGGTGGTCCGCCAAGCTCAATCTCACTCCACCTGCTGCCCTCCCCCAGGACCCCAGGGCTCATGCAGGGAAGACCTAGGGCTCAGGTGCCGGGCACCTGTGAGGAGCCCACCCCACACCTGTGTGGCCTCTTCTGGGTGAGCCGGGCTGCAGCCACTGAGACCACAGGGGCCAGTCGGGCTCCCTGTGGGTTCACACAGGAGCCAGTCTGCAAGGCTGCCTGGCTTCCATGCAGTGCTTCTGGGCAGCCCAGAGGCCCACGCTATGCCCTGGGCCACGGCATTTGACTGTGCTCACTCTATCTCTGTTTGGGGACTAGGGCACCGTGATTCAAGTGAAGGGGGGTGCATGGGGGACCTGGGCGCCCAGGTGCTGCCCAGGGCCCAGAGGTCAGCTGGGACCTGCCCTTCCATGCCAGATGCTAGTGCTTCAATCACCGGCCAGGCCTAGGGACCACACAATTTTGTGCACGGGGCCTCTAGTATTCTCATATACAGTCACGTTGAACAAGTTGCACATTTTTATAATTTCATTTTTAATTTGCAATATGATTTTGAAACTTTTTAAAATTTAAACCGTAAGAATATGGTCATTGAAGTGAATGAAGAAGCATGACTTTAGCCTTTACAAAAAAAACGGATGTGTTTTAAAGAAGTGGTGAGGGAATTTTAGAATTTCATATAAAAGTAGGTCAAGCTTAGATGATTAACAGAGATAAAAAAGTCTAATTGAAAACATTTGATTGAAATTTTACATAGAGAAAAGTTATAAATTTGAATTCTATACTTTCATGAACTTTTACAAATGCTCCAACTAATTGAGCCATCTGGTCAGGGCTTTAACTATTATCTTTTGAGAGATAAAATTATATGTAAATATACTGCATTGCATTGGCAGAATATTTATTATTAAATTCAAATGTTCATGTATAACCGAATTAATCTATTGGTTAAATCAGTGCTTCTAAAAAGCAACAAACAGAATGCCAACCTACGGACAATAAAACAAGCTCTGAGCTAAAATCAATGCTCTGAGCATTGAAAACAATCTTCATTAGTTAGAAAACAGAGACTAAAGCTTGATAAAGCACCCTAAATAAATGTAATACAAACATTAATAAAGATGCCCTGGCGCATGTGGCTGGACATCATCCAGTTCACTGAAGTGTTTCAGGTTTGATTCTCAGCCAGGGAACATGCCCAGGTTTCAGGCTCCATCCCCAGAAAGGGTCGTGCAAGAGGCAGCCGATCAATGTATAGCTCTCACATGATGTTTCTCTCTTTCTCCCTCTCCCTTCCTCTCTCTCTAAAAATCTATTAAGAAAAAAGATGGCCTGAGGTCACTGTCTACCTTATAAATTAATATCTAAATTGATAAAGATATTATATATTCTACTTGCAAAAAAAGTGTAGGGCTTCAGGTTTAAAAATAAAATTAGTCTGCAAATAATATTCACAACAATGAAGAAGGAATTTAGAACATTTGCAAAATAGGGTAGGGTTTCAGATACTGAGACAACATTACAAAAAATGTGGGTGTTTTTTGTGTATTAGAATAAAATGAATTAAAAAAGTATGAATCAGAATAGCATCTCAAAATGTCTATTGTTTCCTATTTTCCACAATTTACTTTTATTCTATCTTTGCACTAAGAACTGTATTGTTTAGAAAGAATAAAATTTCATTCAACATCCTTAATCTTGGCCAACCACAAATGACTTAGAATGGTATTTATCCCATTAATCAAAATAGCATCAGGGAGCGGAGAGAAGTGAACAGAGTGAAGTACAATTCTGTGTTCTTGAGGCTGCAAATGGAAACACTTATCAAAGAATAGTCTAAACGCGTGATCCTCTGAATAGAAACAAGGGAACAATGGGCGTGATTTGTTAACGAGGTTTATCCTGTGAAGCGTAATAATGTAACTGGCTGCTACATCAAACAGAGGTATGCTGATTCATTCACTTAGTTACTGTGTAACTAATTCACTTATTATCTGTGTAATATCCTAATTCTCTTAATTTTTTAATAGTAAGTTTTTTTTATTAAATATATTTTTATTGATTTCATGCTGGGGTCCAGCCCCAGCGGGTCCAGGGGTCCCCAAAGGTGTAGACGGAGTCGGCGAAGAAGGAATGACATGGAGACAGCGTTCAGTTGATCAGCAGCCTTGCCAGGATCTCTAGCCAGGATCTCCAGCAAAGTTCTGGTTAGGATCTCCAGAGAGGTTCTGCTTAGGATCTCCAGCCAGGGTCTGTGTCCATGTTCTCTTGCTAGGTTCTCCAGGTTCTCCAGCCAGGTTCTGTAGCCATGTTCCCTCACTAGGTTCTCCAGCCAGGTTCTGTCCAGGTTCTCCAGCCAGGTTCAGTCACCAGGTTCTAGTCAGGTTCTCTTGCCAATTTCTATAGTCAGGTTCAGTCCAGGATCTTTTGCCATGTTTTCTCCAGCGAAGTTCTTCTGTCTCTAGTGAACGTTCTGTGCCTAGGTTCTGTCTCTCTCTCTGTCTCTCTGTCTCTCTCTCTCTCTCTCTCTCTCTCTCTCTCTCTCTCTCTCTCTCCTAAGTTCTGTCTGCTGTTGTCTTGTTTCAACAGTATTTATACCAGTTGATTCCAATCCTATCAATCTCTATTACAAAGGTTAGGGCGTTTCTTATCTCCATTCCAGGGAGTAAAGATTATGTAGCTTAAGCATGATTGTTTGTAGTTAAAGTGATTAACTACCCGCCTGGCACTTAGTTAAGGGATTCCATCCCCTCCCTGACTTCAGGGAAAAATTCCTACCTGGGGAAACAACCTTTCTCGGAGAGGTGACCTTGGTTAAAACACACAGTGCTAAGAAGGTGAGCAAACATATTAAGAACAGTATGCCATATATGCCAGGTCCCTTGAAACAGCAAGCATGGACCGGCTCCCGGCAATTTCAGAGAAGAAGGGAGTGTGAGAGAGGGAGAGAAACATCAATGATGAGAAAGAATCATTGATTGGCTGCCTTCTGCACGTCCTCTACTGGGGATGGGGCGCACAACCCAGGCATGTGCCCCTGACTGGAATTGAACCCGGGACCCCTCAGTCCGCAGGCTGACATTCTATCCACTGAGCCAAACCAACCAGGGCTCTCTTAATTTTTTTTTTATGTTTTGCTTTAGATAGTTCATAGTCCAATGGTAGAAAAATGAAAAAGTAACATAAATTATTTTTAAATGATTTAAAAATACTTTTGACTTTAAAAATGTGTTTATGATAAAGCTAATTCCCATAAGAAACGATTAAAGTATACCCAGGTGTGTGTCCATTCTCAACCAGAGGACCAATAAATACTTTTTTTAAAAAAAAAAAAAAATTGATTTTAGAGAGGAAGGGAAAGGGAGAGACAGAAACGTTAATGAAAGAGAATTTTTGATTGCCTGCCTTCTGCACACTCTCTCCTGGAGATGGAGTCTGCAACCCAGGCATGTGCCCAGACCAGCAATCAAACCTTGACCTTTTGGTTTATAGGTCAATGCTCAACCACTGAGCCACACCGGCTGGGCAAGTAAACACTTTTTAGTGCAACATGATATTTTAGGGTCAGGTATACATAAATGTTAAGGAATACTGTTTAACTTGTGTTGCACTTCTAAATTTCCACTTATTTGAGGCAACATATTGTAATGAGCCCTCTAGTTCTTACTACAGTAAGCACTGTGCAGGCAGGGAGCATGCCTATATGCTTCATTGCTGTACGAAGTGATTTTCTTTTTAAACTTCTGCCCAGATAAATGTGGGGAGGACTGTACAGTAGTTCTCTCTCCTAAAAATTCACAATGCATATTAACAAGCTAGAGTTTTACAGAAGTCTTGAAACAAAACAAAATAAAGCAAAATAAAAACATGTTAATGCTGTTTAAACAATTCCAAAATTCAAATTCAAAACAGTACCTCTCCCTGCCCCACCCCCAAGCCCGCAATCCCCACCCTAATCTCCAGATGGTCCTATTCATTTACCAGTGGGCCTTTTTATGAGGACAAATGGATTCTCTAGGCATCCAAGACAAATTCAAATGCGAAAAAATAAGTAAACATCTTACTTATTCTTTATTAAGGGATAAAATTATATTTAAGTGTATTGTATTGAGTTGGCAGAAGATTCATCCTAAAATTCAAATGTCTCTGTATAACCAGATTAATCTAAATGGTTAAATCAATGAATCTAAAAGGCAACCTACAAACAATAAAATAAGCTCTGAGCTAAAATCAAGAATATTTTTTTTTTTTTGTTTCACAAGTTTTGTTTGTCTAACATTCGCTTAGATATCCTTTATATTTACTTTTGTGTCTTCTCCAAATGCTAAGCAAGGCTGTTTTTTACAGGTCTCCATACACTACTCATAACTTTACCAAACTACTTTACATTGTGAAAAAATTAAGAGTTAATTGATTTATAAACACCAATCGATTCTTTGACCACTTACTTACAGTTCTGCTTCTCTTTCTTCAGTCAATCAGAGATCTTACTTACCTTTTCCCATTTAAAGTCATCTTGGATTTCAAGTCAACCATATATCAAATACCAAAATTAATACTATACTAGAGGCCCAGTGCATGATTCGTGCACCAGTGTGGTCCCTTGGCCTGCTGATCAGGCCAAAACCAGCTCTCCGACATCCCCTGAGGAGTTCCACCAGCAAGGTAACCTACCAGTAAGAGCATCTGTCCCCTGGTGGTCACTGCACATCATAGTGACTGGTCAACCGATCAACTATCTGGCCCCTGGTGGTCAGTGCATGTCATAGCGAACGGTTGAGTGGTTTTAACATATCATTAGCATATCATGCTTTGATTGGTTGAATGGCTGACCAGTCAACCGGACACTTAGCACACTAGGCTTTTATTACATAGGATACTCTATCATCTGATTCTATGTCTCCCTCTTCAGTCTGAAACTTACTCTGTACCTCCATTTATTCCATGGCATGTTATTTCTTAAAAGTGTCAAGCACTATTTATTGTTAATGAATTCAATTCACTGATTTTCTAATAAAAGCAATGTAAACAGAGATGTATTGAATCCTATAGGATTTTCTTTAGGGGAATCTTGTATGTAGGGGATTCATTTAAAGGGATGGGGAGAAGAATAGCTGCCATGAAAGTATTGACAAGGGAACAGATTTGTACCACTCTGACAAATTTCAGTTACTTCACAACTGGCCTATGGCTGGCCCTGGATACACAATTTTGATGTGTGTATACGCATGTGTATGGCGGGGGTGATAAAAATGAGTATATAAATAAGCCTTTTCACCTCTCAGAAAAATATTAACATGTAACTCCCCAGAAAAAATATGGCAGATATATTATATTTTCATCTGTGTCTCTCATTGTTAAAATTGAAAAACAAAAATATATATCTTTGTGAAGTATGGATTGAGATTTAATTCTCTGAGGCCAGGAATAGAATAGGTAAACACCTATACTCATTTTAAGACTTTTCATTTAAAGCATATCTGAAAATAAAGTGTAAACTCTCTACATAAGACATGTTTAAACCTATAGAAAATTATTATGAGTTTATTTGAGCCAAACTGTGCTGGGGTCCAACCCCAGCGGATCCAGGGGTCCCCAAAGGTGTGGACGGAGTCGGCGAAGAAGGAATGACACGGAGACAGCGTTCAGTTGATCAGCAGCCTAGCCAGGATCTCCAGCAAAGTTCTGGTCTCGATCTCCAGCCAGGTTCTGTGTCCATGGTCTCTTGCTAGGTTCTCCAGCCAGGTTCTTCAGGTTCTCCAGCCAGGTTCTGTAGCCATGTTCCCTCGCTAGGTTCTCCAGCCAGGTTCTGTCCAGGTTCTCCAGCCAGGTTCAGTCACCAGGTTCTAGTCAGGTTCTCTTGCCAATTTCTGTATTCAGGTTCAGTCCAGGATCTTTTGCCATGTTCTCTCGCTAGGTTCTGTCTCTAGGTTCTGTCTCTAGGTTCTGAGGCCAGTTTCTGTCCAGGATCTTTTGCCATGTTCTCTCCAGCGAAGTTCTTCTGTCTCTAGAGAACGTTCTGTGTAGGCTCTGTGCCAATTTCTGTCTCTCTTCTGTCTTGTTGCATCTGTATTTATACCAGTTGATTCAATCCTATCAATCTCTATTCCAAAGGTTAGGGCGTTTCTTATCTCCATTCCAGGGAGTAAAGATTATGTAGCTTAAGCATGATTGTTCATAGTTAAAGTGATTAATTGCCCGCCTGGCACTTAGTTAAGAGGTTTTATTCCCTCCCTAACTTCAGGGGAAAATCCCTACCTGGGGAAACAACCTTTCTCGGAGAGGTGACCTTGGTTAAAACACAGCGCCAAGAAGGTGAGCAAACATATTAAGAACAGTATGCCATATATGCTAGGTCCCTTGAAACAGCAAGCATGGACCAGCTCCCGGCAAAACTGATGACAGTTGCTGGGAATCAAAATCTCTCAATGAATTGAGAAAATGCTCTCGAAAATGGTAGTTTTACCACTTATTTTCTCCATCAGAATCAAAGGGGAAGATATAAGAGGATTACATGAAATCTATTAGTAATAGATTAGGAAGGGAGTAAAAGGCAAAATGGAGAAATCTCTGAGATTGGATAAAAAGTAAAATGGACAGACACATACTTCTTTTACACTGGGGGTTACAGGATAGTTAACAACATTTACAGCTTGTGGGATTCTCACTCTCCTGCATTTGCCCATATGGCTATGTGAACCCCCACGCAATGAACTAATGGACTGCATAGAGGTGGTATGTGGTAGAACAAGATAACAATGAAGGGTTATGTTGGGTCTTATTTTGGTGGGAGATTGTGCCCTGAGGAGTCTGGGATAAGGGAATTACTCTAACATTTCAAAGGGATGTTATCATAGATGGAATAGACAGGCTCAGTTAAGGTAAAGATAGACCTTTGTTAAGGAAGATAGTACGGGCCTAAGTCATAAATACCCACCACAAGTAGCTTTTAGTTAGGAAGTTTTAATTTCAAACCATCATATCTGAGTTTGTAAGGCCTGCCATGCAGGCCTCCCTTAAGCTTGTCAGGTTTAGTATGTGCCCCCCTTTTTGTCTACAAAACAATATTTAAAAAGTAATTTCAATAGAGAAATCTCTGATGTACAAGAATTCCAAATAATTTATGTAGCTACTCCACTCTGAAGAAGGGGGAACATGACTCCCTACTCCATTAGTGTGGACTGTGCATTGTGACTTCCTTTCAAAGGCTACAGTATGGACAGGGAGGGGGGAATTAACAGTACTCCTACACACACTATGGCAGCCAGGTGATCAAGGTCAGCTTCAACAGTGACAGGTCAAGTGGGTAGTATGTATCCTTGGTATGATGTGATGAGAATGGTACTTTTCCTGTGTGGTTTGTTCCTCAAAATCCAAAACCAGTTTAATTATGAGGAACCCATCCAAGCCCCAATAAAGGGGTAGATTATAAAATATTAAGCTCCTCAAAACTGTCAAGGTCTTCAAAAACGAGAAAAGCTTGAGAAACTGTCAGTCAGCAAAAACTTAACATTGTGACACGTTGACTAAAAGCTATGGGAATCTTGGGTGGGTTCTCGGCACAAACATATTCTATTAAGTTAAAACTAAGGAAATCTGAATAAAGCATGGACTCTAGTAAATAATAATGTTTTAACATTGGTCCTTTCATTGTAACATTGGACCACATTAATGTTAGATGTTAATCGGGAAAATGGATGTGACTCCTTCAATGTTTTATCTTCACACTGGGAATTAAAGTCAAAGTGATACTCTTATGATTTAACCCAGTTATTAATTAATTGGAAATGAGCAAAGGTAAGGCCAAATTTAGGCATGCCATTTGTGCAGCTTTGCCAGGAAGCTGCAATTTAATCGCATGCCCAGTAAAGTATGGGTGACATAGAGAAAGTACTTACTTCTCAAGTCATACCTGGAAATAGATCATTGGCGAGAGTAAGTGTGGCCACTGCAAATGAGGGAAGATTCAAAATACTTAAGCTCTTAAACAAAGGAGGTTGCCCTCTCTTGGTGCACACTCCTGGCTTGCGGGATTCTCACTCTCCTGCATTTGCCCACATGGCCATGTGAACCCCACACACAATGGACTAATGGACTACAACTAGTCTAATGCTGTACTGGACCCAACTCCACCATGGGGAAAACACTCTGACATTGGCTTTGCTTCTAGCTCTACTGAATCCCCAGCTGTGCATTGTCTGGGACTGGATGAAGGGAAATGGGACTTTGGAATCCCCGGGATGTAATTCCACCCAAATAAAGCTTTCTGCTACATCTTATCCTCCTATGGGGACCTCCAGAAATGCTTGTTCCAGCGACGTCCCAAGAACCTTACTCCCACACTAGCAATGGAGAGAGACAACCCACACATGATTCCAATAATAAAAGTCTTGACATAATTTACAAAATCTTTAGTTCACCATGTGCTTGGTAATATGTCAAGCTTCATCTAATATATTCTCCAACACTCATGGTGACCTATCAGTACTAATTTTCCTGCTCTGTGAGTGTGTCCTGACCTATATATCTATGTTAGTTCTTTCCTCTCCCTGGAATAGTCCCCATTTTCTGACTTTGTGTGGCTGATGCCATCTTAGATGTCATCTTATCAGAGAGACCTTTCTTTGGTGGTTCTGTAACCACCCTCTATTTTTATTCTAGCATAATAATTTTATTTCTTTCTTTGGAATTTTACCATCTGAAATTATTTTGTTTATAAGTGATTTGCATGTTTATGAGGTCTTTAGTTGAATAGAAATTTTATGATGACAGGAATTTTTTATGTGTCATAGGCTCTAGGAGGTGCTCAACAAATATTTGCTGATGAATATATAAATCAATATAGAAAATTTAGTCAATGAAGAAGTGGCAAGAATTATTCTTAGACTTTCAGCTTTAACAACTATTTGAATAGTTAAGCCACCCAGTTAAATAGTAAATGAGGATAAGTATATTTGTGGGTTAGGAAGATGAATTCAATTTGGGATGTTTTCAGCATGAGGTGTATATAGGACATCAGCGTGAAGATCTCGATTTGACATTGTAGATTTGCCTGGTTCACAGAAAGATTAAGGCTGTGGATACATTTGAATAAGAAGAAAAAAATCACGATTGAAGTTTGATTGCATTAATCAGTAAAGTTAAATATCCTATCTATTTGACAAGAATAAGATTTGAATTTGCATGCCAGAAACTAATTGTGAACCAAGAGCTTCAGTAAATTTTTATTTGATTTTATCAGAACATTATTTTCAAATATATTTTCTAATCGCTTTATCTTCATTCTTTTATTGTCATGAAAAATAGTGCATTTGTAGGTCCATAGTCCCAGCATGTGGTATGACATTATTCAGAAGATATTCTATTTTTTGAAGGGGCAATCTAATAAGTGTACCTTGAAATATTTACCTTTTGCCATTGAGGCTTGCATGCTGATAAATCTTTTGTCTAATGTGTGGGAAGCCCGCAACATGAGAGTGAAGACTAGCAGGGTGAGAAGTAGAGTGACATCATCCTACTTGTATTATAATCATATACCCCAACTCTTTAGATTTAACATAATATGGATAGAATATCACAATAGCACAAGAGTGATATTTATAGATTTAGGACACCAGGCATTCTATAACCTCACAACAGCTCCCAAGGTATTATTAGTCTTATATTAGAGACAAGGAGATTGAATTTCAGCAGGATTAAATCAACTTCACCGAGCTAACAAATGGTTGAGTTGTGGTTTGAAAGAAGATATATCTGATTTCAAGGCTATGTTCTTAGCATTATACCATGCTGCCTCATTTGTCAAACTTACTTCCTCTGCATTAACTTTTTAAATACATTTAACAAATATTTATTGATTGCTTACTCTGTACCAGACATTCTGCTAGGGCTTGGGATACATAAGTTAACTAAATAGACAAATATCCTTCCTCTTATGGTTCTTTTTGCTAATGATGAGCAAAGGAAATAATAATAATAATAATAATAATAATAATAATAATAATATATAAATTAGATTATTATGGGGTGATGATTACTATAAGGCAACTGATTTAAGTAAAGGTAATCTGAATGCCAAGATACAGTAGAGGTTGTAATCTTAAATAAAAATATCAGAACAGACCTTACATTAAAAAATGACATTTGAGCAACTACTTAAAGGAATGAAAGATTAGCCATGTGAATATCTGGGAGAAAGGTGTTCCTGGCCAAAAAAAATAGTACATGCATACACCTTGTATCAATCAAAATCATAGTATAGAATACGTAGTTCACTCAAAATGGGTAATAGAAGAGTTTGATAAAGGGACTATTTCTAATGTTGATAGGATATAGGGAAGCCACAAAGAAGAATGGGAACCCTGGCTAGTAATAGAATGAGGGGCTGAGAACAGTTAAGGCTAGACAATGCAACAATATAGAAAGACCACTACCTCACCGGAGCTCCAAAGCCTTTCATTAAGGAACTCAGCCTGCTTGCAGCGATCCCACAGTGAAGGAATCAGGGTAAAAACATGTGGACCACTCCCTGCCCTCCTTCTGATCCCCATTGGCTGAAGACACCAGAAGACAAAGGGTTCAGGAACCACTGAGAGATCACAGAGAATGGTGGGGAAACATAAAGAAGATGTAGAGAGGCAAACCAATGTCTCCAGTAGAGTTCTGAAGGTCAAGAAAAGCCTGGTCTTTTCCAGGAAGGATAAATAGATCAATGCAACTGGAGCAAATTGAGCGAGAGGAAGAGTAGTAGCAGAGTCAGAAATGTAGTAGAAAAGAGGAACATCTTACCTAGGAAAGAATGAATTTGAATTCCAGATGAAATTTTAATTTGAAATTACATGTGTACTTACAGCTATTGATTTGTTTTATGAAATTTCCAAATATCCTTACTAACTTTATATTTTCTATAAAAAGCTGACTTCTCATTTGAAGAATTTCCAGAATTTAGCAGTTCTTTGAATCGAAAGAAAGCCAAAAACGCTTTTGTTAATAAAAAAGGGAACATAATCTAACATCAAATATCAATAGTGCACTATGTTTAATAGTCTGAGCTCCTAGCATAAGCCAACTTATTGGTTAGTGGGCTAAAATATTTTTTAATCTTCCTGCAGAGCTCTACCTTGTAACTTTCAGAAGTCTAAATAATTTAAGAAAAGGAGGTCTCCACCCATGCTGTGCCTAGTAGTCTATGGTAAGACTCAAGTAGGGCAGATAGCTACTTATATTTCCCATTTTTTTCCTGCGTATTATACAACACTGTTGAAGTACAAGAACAACTGAGATGAGATAAAAAACAAAACAAAACAAAAAAACATTGTTTAAACTGCAGTTTCATGCAAGCTACCCAGTAATTAACACAATTCAAATGCAAGCACGTTTGCATTAGCCTGTGCTCTTGGGAACTTCTGCAGTTTGACCCAAATCAAGTCTATAATTTAGGATATCCACTGTTCAAGTATAAAGTTACTAACTGTACAGAATGAAGTGTTGGGAACTCCGTATAAATGGGGTATTCCTTGAACTTGGGTTGTCTCTCTGTTGTATTGTTTTGTCAGTTAAGAACCGAAGAGCCTTTGAAGTATTCCCTTCTGACAACTCGTTTTGACATAGAGCTGCCAGGCATCATCTATCCCAATAAGAAGTGACAGTCCGAAGATTAAACTATCATTTCCTTATGAACATTGTGAAGGTGCATTTACTTCTAATTAGTATGCATGCTTTGACGGGCCAGACATTTGCAGTGCACTTTCAAATAAAAAGACTAATTAACTAGAAATTAATATTTATAAGGTAATCTACTGCCTGAATTTGACTATGTGTATAGAAAACGATTCCACAAAGAAAAACAATAAACTAGGGTTATCTGCCTTTCAGTAGTAAAATAAAAGAGGGGGAGGGTACTTTAAAGTAAGAGCTCAGCTGTTATTCTTCCTTGATTTGAAGTATTTTATTTTAGGCTTTTCAATCTTTATTTAGGGAACATTCTTGTCCAACACACTTTTTTTTTTCTTTCTGTGCAGACAGATGGTTGCATTGGTTGGCCATTTGTGTTTTAGTTAAAAAGCATTATCCTGAGTGGAGTGTTGAATTATTCCATGTGTAAGGCAGTGGTCGGCAAAATGCGGCTTGGCAAACCGCAGCTCGCGAGCCACATGTGGCTCTTTGGGCCCTTGAGTGTGGCTCTTCCACAAATACCGGCTCTTCCACAAAATACTGACTTCTGTGCACGGGCCACAAAGTTTCAATCGCACTGTATGTATGCGCTCGCACGTGATATTTTGTGCTAAGGGAAGCTGTATTTGAGTTTTATTCAGCTTTAAAATAGATGATAGATAGATGATAGATAGATAGATAGATAGATAGATAGATTGATAGATTGATAGATGATCTATACTAATAATAGCCTAGGTGTTGTCACGCCCTCACAAGATGGAAGCAAGGCCGAGGCCTGGCAGCTGCTCCTCGTGGTGAGGCCTGGGGTCCCATAGCTCTGTGCGGTGCGGAGGGGGCCGGTCCTGGCCTCTCCGCCACCTCACATGGAGGATGCAGGTCCCGGTGGAGGAGGCGGGTGGTGGCAGTTGTGGGCAATCAGGCCGGCAGGGGAGGGCAGTTGGTGGCAATCGGGCCAGCAGGGGAGCAGTTAGGCATCAATCAGACCAGCAGGGGAGCGGTTAGGGGTGATCAAGCTGGCAGGCAGAAGCAGTTAGGGGCAATCAGGCAGGCAGGCAGATGAGCGGTTAGGAGCCAGCAGTCCTGGATTTTGAGAGGGATGTCCAAGGGGTCCCAGATTGGAGAGGGTGCAGGCCGGGCTGAGGGATACCCTCCCATGCATGAATTTCATGCACCGGGCCCCTAGTAGATAGTTAAAAAGAAACATCATTTGTCAGTCTCCTCCAAAACCAGGTGAAACCTTAAACATGGTATAGTAAAACCCAAAGAAATGCATAACGGTGCCACTATTGATAGATTAGAGAACAACTTGACATATTCTACTTCGTTTTTTCTGTTTTCTATAAATATGGCAGTATGAAAATTATAATTTATAAACATATCTTTTCAATCTCAATATGTCTTACCATAATCACCTTAAATGAAAAACATTAGCTCCCTCTGACAAGCCCTCACTACAAGCCCTCCTTATATGCTACTTTTTTTTTTCTCAAAACACTGTTAGAGATATAATATAATATAATATAATATAATATAATATAATATAATATAATTAATATAATATAATATATAATTTGTCAATTTTGGTTTATTGTTTATTAGCCATATCCTCCACTAAACTTAAAAAACCTGAAGAAAGGATTATTTTTTGACAGGTATTTCTATACCACATTAGAAATGCTCAATAAACCTTTGTAAATAAAGAATGAATTTAAAGGTTTTCTATGATTTTACTTTGCTCTAAACAATGGTATGACCAGCAGGAAAAAAAAAAAGGATACATGGAAAAGAGAGACAAAAGAATTTTAGATAATTTTCAGGTCTCCTAACCTCTATGGCACATACCATTTCTGTCATGTCCTAGGAAAAAGGCATGGTGAAAGAAAATGCTTTAAGATCACATATGGTTGTGATCAGTCTTTTTTTATTTTTATTTTTTTATTTAATTAATGAGAGAGAGGGAGGGAAAGAGAAACATCAGATCAGCTGCCTCCCGTGAACACCCAGACTAGTGGACCAGCAACCTGGGTATGTGCCCTGACCTGGAATCGAATTGCCACCTTTTGGTGTACAGAAATGGCACTCCAACCAACTGAGCCACAGTCTAGTGTAACCATTCTTAATTTCATCTCAGCCAATATTTCTAAATAAAAAATTAAACATAAATTAATAACCTGATTTCAGGAAAGCCCTAAAACTCTAATTGATGAAAAAAAAAAAAAAAAAGGATACGACATCTTCTACCTTTATCAGTTCTAATCACTGTTTTGTGTGGCATATGCAGAAAGAGAATCTATGCATTAGAGAAAGAAGAATAAAGAGTTTTCCTGGTATCAGAAAATGGCGTAATTCAGAATAGGACAGCAGAACCAAGCAAATAGCATACAAGGCACAAATACGCTAATGGCAATATTGCCAATGGTTACATGTGGAGGAGCTATAGGGACCATGGATCAGAACAAAAGATGATAGATCACATTAAACAAGAAGAATCCTGATACACAAAGTCTGGAGAAGTTTGCAAAAGTGGGTTCTACAATCTCATTCCAGAACGTTTTAAGATGATAATTTCTCATCTGTCTTTAGCAGAGTCCAGGAGGGTCCTTGAGAAACCACTGTAGAAATTCACACACCCTCTGGAATTCCTCCAGACCATAAATGACTTCTAGTATTTTCTCAAACTTTCCTACCCTCTGTCTCCCAACCACTAACCTCCTCCCTTCACCCTCACCCACTGGGATTCATAGTACGGTATTTGTAAATTACCCCAAATAAATTGGTAGTTAGTTGAATGTAACAATGGTACTGCAGCAGAGCATTAATAGTTACTAAGAATGTATTTCAAGCACTGCCAATATCTCATCTTTTTTTTGGAAATCAGTTTCATCACTACCGCTAACAGGAAACTTTGTTTTTAAAGCATATTTTTACATAATGGGAATGCATGCACGATAATGGCAGAGATTCAACGAGGATAGTGTCCTCTAGGCAGTGAAGTCTTGAAAGCAGAGAAGATAGGGGTTTCTGCTCATCATTTTATTTCTTGCATAACACGTGCTGCTTCATCCAGTGTGTAGAGTAAATGCATCCTGAGAGGTTCTTTGGCTCTGTAGCTTAACTACATGACTGATTCGTGTTAACTACATCACCTCTGCAATGTTGCAAAGGCAAAAGCATGCCATGGTCTTCCAGGGCTGCCCAGGGATAGTCCAACCCATAGCTATCCACTATGCAAAAACCATAGACCTAATTTAACTGACATTTGTAACATGTTCATGTGTTAATATGTAAATTTTAATGTTCAGCTTTATCAGAGACATGTGCTACACCTAGCATGGAATGAAATAAGATGTCAAGAAAAAAGAAAATAAACAAATGGCAACAAACACTCCCAGACGAATGTTTTCTTTCTAAACCCAGCTATTGAAAACAGGAATTTAACCGCAATAAGCATGAACGTGAGTTCAAGTAGCTGCCTTCAACAGAATATTCAATCCTTTTCCAGACACACCTTAGGGGGAATTCGACCCATCTTTAATTAATTTAATTAAAATCAATTTTGTCAATTAACCTGATAAAATGGAGCTACCTGTAGGCTGTCTGCTTGTGTGCTCAAGAGTCCTGCCGCCTGGTTCCTGTCTTTTGGAAAGCCACCTGCTAATTATTTGCTACATTTGCAGGCAGTGCTTTTGTTAAGGGCGGTGTATTTGTTGCAGCTTTAACATGCTTCCAGCTGACGTTCAGCATTCCAGCATTTCCATCAAGCTGTGTCTGTTGTATGTTGTAACCTCTGCAGGCCTGTATTTTCACATGCTCATGAGACATGTTAGACTTGGTATATTGTAGGTAACATTTCCTACAGATAATTAGAACTAACAAATACCAGTCCTATCAGGTAAGGAGGAAATGATGCTCTGGCAACATAAACTCAGACACACACGTTTCCTGCAACACCAGCCACATCGTTTGATATCAGTGTGAGCGAAAAGGTTGCTGTATGCTTCCTATTCTATTCCTAAAGCTGATGAATTCTTTGCAGCACAAATGTTTGACCACTGACAAATCAGCAGGACCCAGTTTTTGTACAAATTGCTGACCTAGCCAGAGGATGAAGAGCAGTAAAAGAAATCAAACATTTCTAAAGCAAAAATTAACCATCACATTTTTGCTGTTAGCAATTATTTAATGTTTATTTGGTGGCTGTAGGCAAGAGATAGCAAAACCAATAAGAATAATCTAACGGGAAAATATAGAGAGAAGATTCAAAACAAAGCACTTTTTAATAAAAATAACTTATTTGTTATTGAATTTATATTATTTCTAGAAAACTATAAGATGAGGAGAGTTACAATCTCACTAAAGCTAAATGTGTGTGTATATATATATATATATATAAAACCTTAATATTTATATATATAATTTTATATTTCATATATACATATATATAACTGATGATCCTCAAATAGTATTTAATGTCTTAGAATAAAAGGAGTACATATCATATCCAACTTAAAATAACCCTCATAATATTTTTAAAAATATTTTTAAAATATATTTTATTGATTTTTTACAGAGAGGAAGGGAGTGGGAGAGGGATAGAGAGTCAGAAATATCGATGAGAGAAAAACATCGATTCAGCTGCCTCCCGCACACTCCCCACTGGGGATGTGCTCACAACCAAGGTACACGCCCTTGACCAGAATCAAACCCAGGACCCTTCAGTCTGCAGACCAACGCTCAATCCACTGAGCCAAACTGGTCAGGGCCCTCATAATATTTTTAATAATAAATTGCAAAATGAGGAGTTGAGGATGATAGAAAATATGGTATTTCAAAATTCCTAGGAAGACAGTCAAAATTCTATGACACTTTTCTAAAATAGTAGATGACCTGTGAAGTGTTTAGTATGCCCTTGATTTTATATTTTATTAGATATATTATAAAGTACATTTCACATATTTTATAGAAATATGTATATATATCATTACATACATATGAATATATAATTATTTCAAGTAGTAGACCATATCTGTCTAACACTAGTGAATGAATCATGATAATTTCTTGAAGAAAAAACACTAATCTTACTAAGAAATAGTACTTGAGAGTGTTTTATTTTTATTTTTTTATTAAATTTATTGTGGTGACGTTGGTTAACATGATCATACAAGTTTCTGGCGTGGGTTTTTACCAGTATGTTACAAGGCCTGCATATTGCACTGTGTGCCCACCACCTAAGTTTAAATCTTCTACCGTCACCATGTGAGAGTATTTTAGAAGAATCATTTTAGGATAAAAGATAAAGATATTGATGCTTGATAGAAATAGGAGGCAGGGAGGAAAGGGAAGGAGGCAACTAAAAGACAGACTTTGACAGCTGTTACACCAGATGCTTTAAACAAAAGTCATTGAGATTGGCAGAATTGGAGAACAGATTTTCAATAAAATTATGCAAAGTGGGTAAATTGGACAAAGAGCTTTTATGTTGGCAAAAATAAATTCCTTCAATTACTTTTAAGACTAAAAGCCTAAAATGCTTGAGATCTCAGAGTTAGATAACACATGCAAACTAACAAAAAATAATGTGGAAACATGATTCCAAAATGTGAATATATAAAAAAGAACAATGAATTCATCACTTTTATCTATTATTGTTGATTCTTAGGCATGATTTATTTATAAGCTGATCAGTGTGTAACACAATCACAGAGAATCATCTAGGGAAATAAAAGAAACAATGAATGATGAAAATTACTTTGTCTAATGTAAAGGAACATTTAATTGCATACTTACAGATTATGATAACCAACAATGATGGAATCATGACAGCCATGTTAAATATGTTTATACATAGTACTCCCCATCATAAGATCAAGGAATTCTATAACTATGAAGAATAAATCTAAAACCTGAATTGTACCACAGCCAAAAAAATTTTAAGTAGTGAACTGTTAAAGAAATCCGACTAAAGTTTGTATTTTACAAACACTGACTGCTTATTTTGATTGTAATTGTTTCTTTAGAGAGAAATATTTAGGGAAAGCCATTGCTTTAAATAGAAAAAGCCACTAGGCTTACTTCTTAATTTTAATTAACAGATGCCTAGGGTCGATAAAGAAATCATACTTTGTATTTTTCCCAATTGTTATTTTTTAGAACTGTGTAATAATTATGAAGACCTATGTGTGTCTTTTTCATTCCCTCCCTTAACTTAGTCCTAAACTTTTCAACCTGAGGACTAAGTTAAGGGAGGGAATGAGACTCATATAGGTCTTCATAATTATTACACAGTTCAAAGTTTAGAACATATTCTGCATTAAAGAGCTATTAAAATACAAATTCATTAATCCAACCTATTAATTCAACAAGTCCCAGGAACCTAAAATGTTAAAGTTCTAGGAAATTTCATGTTTTCCACACTTTCATTGTTGTTGTTGTTAAAAAGATAGACCACACTCCCCCTATCTGAAGGCTCAGTTTTCCTTAGAATCTAGGCCTTTAATGAAGGCACCTACTCTTCCATGCTATTGTTTAACACTAAAAGTATATTGCTTTGGTGTCAAGATAGTTATACCTCATTCTCTTTATTTTTTTTCTCCTTAATATATCATACCACTCAGTTTTACGCATGTAATATTACTTCTTTCATCGACCCCCTTTTGAGATTATTTGTTATTTCCTACACAATGTTACAAACCATATCACTTACATATATTTTTGTTTATTCAGAAATATATTTGTGGGATGGTTTCTAAAAATTAAAATTATATCAAACACATTCTTTATAAAGAAATGTCCAAATTGTTCTATCAAAAATAATTATATTTTCAATATGTAAGCATTTTCCCAATATATTCTGATCTGAGTATTATAGTCCTTTTAATCTTTGCTTTTGCTAATTTGATACGTGAAAAACTGTGATATCTTTCATTTTTAAATTTGTATTTCTCCCCAGCCAGTTTGGCTTATTTGTTGAGCATTGGGCAGAAGGTCATGATTCAATTCCCAGTCAGGGCACATGCCTGGATTGCAGGCTTAATCCCCAATGGGAGGCATGTAGGAGGCAGCTGATCAATGATTCTCTCTCATTGATGTTTCTATTTCTCTCTCCCTTCCTCTCTGAAATTTATATATATTTGCCGCCTTCGCTCAGGCCTGGAGCCGCCTTTCTGCCTTCCCATGCTGCTCAGAGGCTGGGGCGGTGTGGAACACCCCGGGCTGCTTGGCACCTACACAAGCAAATTAACCCACCATCTTATTGGATTTATTTGCATACTTACTCCTGATTGGCTGGTGGGCATCACGAAGGTATGGTCAATTTGCTTCTTTCTCTTTTGTTAGTGTAGATTATATATATATATATATATATATATATATATATATATATATATATATATAATTTTTCTAATTAGGAAAAATCATCTACCATAAGATTATGGTTATAGTTATTTTAATGTGTTGTATCTGTTCATATGTTTTTTAAAATATTGAGATTACTTTTGTAGTGAATTTTAACTATTCTTATATCAGGACATTAGTTCTTAAATATATTTTGTGAAGTAAAGAGTTATCAGAAAGTTGTAAACTAAGGTGGTAGGATCATGAAGTTCTTAGTTTGGGTAAAATGGATGAGAAAGGGGCTAAATTTTTTTTAATATTGATTTTTTTACAGAGAGGAAGGGAGAGGGATAGAGAGTTAGAAACATTGATGAGAGAGAAACATCGATCAGCTGCCTCCTGCACACTCCCTTCTGCAACCAAGGTACATGCCCTTGACTGGAATTGAACCTGGGACCCTTCAGTCTGCAGGCCAATGCTCTATCCACTGAGCCAAACTGGTTAGGGTGAAAGGGGCTAAATTTTAGGAGGGGGAGTTATAAAAAGAAAGTGAAGTCTTAAATGATCATGTCACTAATTTGCCTTGAACTAACTAATGTTAATTTTCTGAAAGGAGTTGTATTTAGAGAAGAATTTTTGCACGAATTCTCCTTTAACAAGAAGTAGAAGCAGCATTCTGATTTCAATATTCTTTCCAGTGAAAGACAGCAGAACACATCTAATGTCTATGGGAGTCAAACATGGATCTGTATGCCCCTAAATATCCAGTTGAAATTGTGTGGGAAATTTCAAATTCAGAAGCTCAGACTACTACCTAGGAGGGAAACTATCTTTTTTTTTCTGCTGCTTTTTTGTTTTGCTAGTGATTTTTTTTTTTTTTTTTACTTTCATAAGCCTGCCACTACTGTTCATTATTCCCTATTAGTTTACTTATTTTTAGTTATTTCATAGCATTGCATTTGAAACTATAATTTGAATTGATACTAGTGATAGTAACTTTTACAAGTATGTGTTAGACAGTATTCTAGGCACTATATATATCGATTCCTTTCAGTTTCACAGTAAATCTCTGTGGTGGTACAGAGCTGATGGTTTGTGCACAATCTCCTCTTACTATCCTGTGATGAAGTGATTTGATCCATTCCTTGACTGAGAATTTAGAATTATTCTCAGACTTCCACAATTAAATACCACTTTTGATTCATTTGTAACTAGGATCAAAATGTTATAGATCTCAGGGTAAAATACTGAGTCTGGAGATATTTGATGTTTATGAACTCCGTGTGATGTTCATCTAGCCAAATCTGATGTAAGCACCGTTAGATAAGAAAGATAGTCTTTGTCCAGGTGAATCACAGAGAACCCATACTTTAACAGAGACTAACACACTTGATAGACCAAGTGTGATCTACTGGGTCGTTCTGGCTATATCCCACCACCTCAATCTACGGTGCAGGAGGCTTTCTAAGCCACTGAAATCTGAGTTTATAGGTCCCAATCTCTACTTTTCAGATTATTTTGAATGTCTTGGATTGTCTATTCAAAGTGTAACATATAAAGAGCAAATGACCAGGCAACATGCCAGCTGCTATTGAATGTTGCCTCTTAATGGAGAAAGACAGAGGGCAAGGACTCTGGTTTCATGGAATTCTCAGGTGCTGATAAAACACTGTGTTTGCTTATGAGGAGTCTTGTGTTCTCCTGAACCTACTGCTTCTGTTGTGTGGACCCTTCCTTTACTTCCTCTCTATAGTCAATGGAGTCTGAACAGAAAAAATACTAATGAAGTATGCATACAAATCTTTAGTCAAATACTTAGGTGCATATCTTTAAAACTTAAATTATCAAAAACTTCTTTCCCACCCTAGCCGGTTTGGCTCAGTGGATAGAGCGTCGACCTGTAGAGTGAAATGTCCCAGGTTCAATTCCCATCAAGGGCACATGCCCGGGTTGTGGGCTCAATCCCCAGTAGGGGGCATGCAGGAGGCAGCCGATCAGTGATTCTCTCTCATCATTGATGTTTCTATCTCTCTCTCCCTCTCCCTTTCTCTCTGAAATCAATAAAAATATATTTAAAGATAAAAAAGAATATCTTTAAAAAAACAACAAAAAACTTATTTCCCCTTTTTATGCTTCATAATTGTCTTTTTCCACAGAGCAGTGAATAATTCACATCCGGCTAGTAAGACTGGGGAATTGAGTGGTGGAACCATTAGCATTCAAGTGAAGGTATTTGATAAATAGAAGGCCAGAGGATAATATTGTGGGTAGTATTTTGAAATATTTTACCATCTCCAGAAGAGTGTAACAGATACAAGTTTTTAGTGAAGTTATAGCCAAATGTACATCAGAAGGAGTAAAGAGTCAAGGAAAGATTCACATATATGGTGACAGTAGAACATAAAGCATGCAGGGCAAAATATTCTTGTATATTTATAGAACTCAAAATTTATACACCTTTTTGTAGCATGATACTTAGAATAAAAAATACTTTACCTCTGATCTTTCTACGTCCATTTATATTGTATTTAGCTCAGATTCTTCCCAGAAGTTTATTTATCTTTATTTTTTGGCTTTTGTAGTCTTCAGAGCTATTGCAAAGTTACTTATTTTTCTTACCTAGTCTTCATGAGACCAATACTACACTAAATGGGATGGTTTTGTAAATTTTAAAAAAATATTTAGTAATGAGTTTCTAAATGTATTAAGCTGTGATCAAAGATGAAATCCTGTATCAGATTTGTCTATTATAGGATACATTTAAAATGTCTTATAAGAATTTTAAAAAGGTACAGTAACTTTAGGATACAAAATTTTTATTTATATGCATAACACAATCATATTATTTACATTATTCAAATATTCTATACTTGATTAAATTTAATTTACTTTTTTTTTGTTGACTTCTACGTATTGTCTGATATGACAATAGCTAAAAGGTAAAATTAAGTTTTGAAATATTCTATATTGATTGACTTAAATATATTGACCTGTAATTTTACATAAAAGGGTTTATATAAATCTGTGATGTGGTACTTTACATTTTTATGTTAAATCCCTTTGTTATAGAAACCAACTAATTTTTATTTTAGAATTCATTATGCCTAAAATTGTAATTGCTTTCTCCATATTTGTTTGTATTTGCATAATATATTTTGCTCAACCTCTATAAATATATATGTAAATTTGTTATTGTGAGCCTCATCTCATTGGGCTTTATTTCTTATAGTAAATGAAAGTGTTTGCTTTCTAATAAGAGAAAGTCATCTCATTTATACTTGTTGGCAAAGTGTTTTTATTGTTTTCCTTTTAAATATTTTCATATCTTATTGTCTCATTGATATTTTTGTTATTCTTTTCCAAATTAGGAAAAATAAAATCCTAAAAGATTAAAGCTGATCTTTGGTTTGGGGCCAGTGCTCTCAGGAAATTTCACTGTGGCACTCCAACATAAATCTTAGCAAGTGTGTTCTGTTTAGTTAAAAATGGGTATGTTCTCAGTGGCATGCTCATATGATTCTGTTCTTAAAAATAGAAAAATATAATAAATCAATTTATTTTGAGAAAAATATAGTGGCAGATGCTAAAAGTTCATGTCTTATTCCTTCCTGCTAACTTAAATGTCAGCTTAAGAAATGACTTTTCTCCCGCTTAGAATTTATCTCTTAACCCAGTAATTCTCAACCAGGGGAAGTTTTTACTTCCTTGAAAACATTTGTCAATAGCTGCAGACATTTTATTTGTCATGACTGGTGAAAGGGTGCTACTGGCATCTAGTGAGCAGAGGCCAGGATGCTGGTAAACTTTCTACTTTGTGCAGGACCACAGAAAATTATCTGGTCAGAATGTCAATCATACTGAGATTGAGAACCTTTGCCTTAACCTAAAGTTTCATCTACAACATTGGAAATATTGTTATTAAAAAAATAATTGCAGGGCTGAAACTTGAGATCCTCATAAGCATCTGCCTGCTATATGTATATGTTGTCCAAGATCAATCAGTGAGGGATAAAAGGTAAATTATTATTTTTTAATTGTCATTGATTACTTCCTTCTTTTGTGGGCTGAATTATGTACCCCCAAAGTCCACATGTTGAAGTCCTAACTCCTAGCACCTCAGAAAATGACTGTGTTAGAAGGAAAAGCCTTTAAGTAGGTCATTTCAAGTAAATGAGGTCATATGAATGGGCTTTGATCTAATAAGACTGGAATATAAGAAGAGATTAGGATACAGAAACACAGAGAGAATGGCATGTGAAGACACTGGAAGAGATGAATGTCTATTAGCTAAGGGTGAGGGCATCAGAAGAAACCAAACCTGTACAAACTTTGATCTTAGATTTCTAGACTTCAGAACTGCGAAGAAAGAAATGTCTGCTGTTTCAGCACCCACTCTGTGGTTACTACCTAATGACAGCTCTAGCACACTCCCACACTCTCTCTGTAACCAGATCTCCTTGCCATGCAACTTTGAGTGCCCTCCCCTGATTTGCACTGGCTAATGCATATTAAAAAGCATGATATAAGCAGAGACTTGACAAGTTCTGGTGCACGCAGCTTATCGTTGCTTGCTGTTCTTGGTAACCCTATGCCATCTTCATGTGAACAACCTTGGGCAAGCTGGCTGATGGTGAGAGGTGTGTGGCTCAGTGACACTCCACGCCAACCACCAGCCCCGTTTCTCCTGGCCAACTGTCATCCAACATCCAGAAATACAGGCACTTTGATGAGCAGAGTATTGCCCAGCTGAGCAAAACTCAAATTGCTAAACCACAGAATCTTGAGTTAAATAGGCCACAATAATTTGGGTGGTTTATTATGGCAGCAAAAGCTTATTGCTATCTAAGCTATAAATTTTACAAGTTAGAGGTAAGTTTCCTTAGATTTCAGGGGTTCATTTCTACAATGAAAGTTTGATGTCTTTATTAGTAATCTAACTAGGAAAAGTCTACCAGTTGCTATTGCCATCAATGGAACTGGACATTTTTCTTAGTACTTTATTGTAAATATGGATAATTTTCTTGAGACAGCATGGTTCAGCAAATGATGGCCTATAATCCAAAGCCATTAGACTGTGGATATCAAGGGAACAATAGAATGCATTCAGTATTCAGATAAGTGCTAAGCTCAACTCAAAAGACTGATTATAACAAAAGTTTGGGGAGTTTATTTTTTATATCATTTATTACATTGCACTGTTTGACACAGTGTAGTATATTGCACCTATAAATCAGTTGCAGCAAATTATTTAATGATGCATTAACTGTCGAATTTCACACATATTAGTGTTCTTTAGCCAATGTTGAGTGCTTTTTCAATAGCTTAATCCATCTCTGAAGTACTGGAGCACACATAGCCATCTATCATTGTAGGACACGCCGTTTAAAATGCAGATTTTTTTTATATTCTTTTGTTTTATATAAAAGTAGCCCTACCCTAGCCAGTTTGGCTCAGTGGATAGAGTGTCAGTCTGTGGATTGAAGGGTCTCAGGTTCAATTCCAGTCAAGGGCATGTACCTGGGTTGCAGGTTCCCTGGCCCTGGTCAGGGTTTGTACAGGAGGCAGCAAATTGATGTGTCTCTCTCACATCGATGTTTCTCTCTGTCTCTCCCTTTCCCTTCCACTCTCTCTAAAAATCAATGAAAAAATATCTTCTGGTGAGGATTAACAGAAAAATACATAAAAGTAGCCCTATCAAAATTAGGTCAGATACTAAATGAGAACTGCCACTAAATATATACTTATATGTGTATGCAAAAGGTGTGTCTTTAATCTGCCTTTAAAGTTTTATTTATTTCTTTATCAACTTGCTCTTTCTTCTGCTGCTGCTCTCCCTCCAGTGTACCTTACAGGTAAAAATTTAAGCAAAATAAAACTGGAAAATAAGTTTTACAAAGATGAATTGAATAAATGACTTTAAACGTTATCATTACATATTTAGATAGGGATAATTAAAATGACTTGACGTACTAGTAAACCCAATATTAATTTGTTTCTTGCAAAAATTTTGCATGTCATTTTTGTTATTTGCATTAGTTTAATAAACCAAATAAATTCCACTCACTTCCCAGGTAGACAGTAAGTAGATATGAATGATTGGAGCTTTCATTAATCAGGGAGTGCTGAACACACTTATTTGTGTCTACTCCATCCTGAAATCTAACTAAAATAATAATGATAATTAAATATGAAAGCTACTAATCCACAAGGACCCTTCAAAGCTAAATCTGGGATTAGAGTTTTAATTTTGAAAGACTCAGTATAAGGATATTGCTTTCCTTCAAATGTTCACCCCCAAACCTTGGAATTGCCCTTCACTCCTCTCACTCAAATTCCACGTAAAATGCATCAGCAAATTGTTGTAGTTTAAATTGCAAATTACATTTGACTTCTCACCATACTCTCTGTGGCCCAAAGCACTTTTGTCCTTCACCTAGATTTCTAGCTCATTTTTCTTCTCATATCCTATTCCTCTCCATAAAAACAGCAGTGAATCTAAAATGAAAGTCAATTATTTCAGCCACCTTCTCAAAATTCTCCAATGTGAAGAAATTCTCCTGGGCAAGAACTAGTCTTAAGTGGTTGACAAGGCCTCTTCTGATCTATCCGTCTGCTCTTTGAACTTCTCTCCCACTTCTAACGTCCTCTACTTATTAGAACATACAAAGTAAGGGCCTGCCTTAGGCCTTTGAATGTGCTCCTCTCTCTCTGAAATATTCTTCTCTCAAAACTATTCACTCTTCTCTGTTTTCAGGTTTCTCCTAATAATCCCCATATCAACAAAGCCTTCCCTGTTCACCCAACAGGATATAGCAATCCCCCACCCCACACTCTGATTCCTTAGCTCTTAGTTTGCAGTATTTTTTATAGCACTTATATATGATGCCTAGCTGTTTCTTTTTAAAATTATATATCTTTTCACATTTGCACTCACCTCCATGAATATAGGGCTTTTTCTGTTTTGTACACTGCTCTATACCCAGTTAATAAAAAACTTACTGGTATTTAATAGTAGGGGTGAATATAGGTTTATTGAATGAAAAAAATTGAATGATTACATTGGAATGTGTCATATCTGAAAGGTTTTCTACCACTAAGATATTTCATTTTGAAAATCTTCACTTTGCCCTCTTTTCTGTTTTTCTATTTTCTGAATTACTCCTTCAGGCTTAAAAAATCTGCAAGCTTTTAAAGCTCAACATTCCTACTCTATCCATGGACAAACTCTATTATTATATCCTTTGGTCTCATCTCTTTGATATAGATACCAAGGAAAGCCCCCAGGGTTAGGCTTCTCATAGGTGTTATCATCAATAAATTAGTACTACATTTCCATGTTAAGTTCTGTCATGCTCTCTTGATAATGATCAGACATGAGAAATTACTACTGTCTGCTTCCTCTGCTTCTGTTGTTAAGCTGCTGGTTATTGCTGCAAAATTTCACAAAATCATACTCTTTGGATATGCTATGCATTCCCCTTTCTATATGTCCATATTCAAAATGATATTAGCTCTATCAGGCCACTAGGTAAAGGAAGAATATGTTAATTTTAAGAACACTTAACAATTCACTTTGATAATAATAATAAAGTATGCTTCCCTTTGACCTGCTTATATAAAAATAGGTCTAGCCCTAGCTGGTTTAGCTCAGTGGATAGAGCATAAGATTTCAGACTGAAGGGTCCTGGATTCGATTCCAGTTAAGGATGTGTACCTCAGATGCAGGTTCCTGGGGCCCTGGTTGGAGTGTTTGCACGAGACAACCAATTGATGTGTCTCTCTCAAATTGATGTTTCTCTCTGTCTCTCCCTCTCCCTTCCACTCTCTAAAAATTGATGGAAAAATATCTTCAGGTGAGGATTAACTAAAATAAAATAAAATAATAAAATAAAATAGATTCTTTTTAGCAGATCATATTGTCTACTTAGTGCCCAATTATAGATCAAAAATGTTTAAGGGAATGGAAATGTAGTATTAAGTGTACTTCAAATAATATATTAATTCTCAAAGACATTCCTTTTTACTAAATATATTTAGCTTATAGAGAAGAAACCACCCAATGTTGGTACCTAAGTATTACCTAAGTAACTGATGATACCTAAATTTTATCATTTTGAGGCAAGTTAAAATAAAAATAAGACAAGCAGACAAATAATACATATCACTGAAAATAAACCAGCAGGTATTTTCAAACATTTCAATGAACAACCTAAGAGGAGAGAAAAAAAGAACTATACTCTTTGGATTTGAAATCAATCAAATCGGCACTGTTACTTGTTGTAATAAACCCATTGTTTCTCTTCCGAGTCTCACCTATTTCTGCATATGAAACTACAGCACCATAGATTGTACCTATAGAGCCTATCACTGAGGATGGGAAATCCTATTGTCACACTACAGAAATAAGAAGCATCTCAAACTATGAGGAGGCTTAAAAATGAAGGAGAATTGATGTTTCTTGTATTCTAACTTGCAGTTTCTAGTTAATGAGTTCTAGTTTTGTTATGGTCATTTTTTTTTTATTTGTTTTAGAAAATGAACCCCATCTATTCACTAAGCTTTGAATGGTCTATCCACCGGTTTCTCTGGGACCAAGGTTCTACCTACCTTCTTCCAGTATTCCATTGATTAGATAATGCCATGAACTTTTATTTTTATTTGGTCTTCGCTACTTCTAGTCACACTTAGTGCCAAATATATGCCTCCATAATCCTCTCATCATTGCTGATTCAATACCTTCCTGACCCTGATTGTCCCCCTGGCTCCTTAGTGTTGGCTGATATTCCGGGACCTTTTCCTCCTGGACATACCACTCTGTAGACAATCCTGTCTTCTGTCTTCTTGACTTCCTATTTAATACTTTCTTTCATCTTTAAGCTTCATTTCCATCCTTCTCTTTGTGTCTTTTTATCTCAGATGTGATCTCCCATCTCTTAAAGGTAATCCTTTCACTAGTAACAGGTTTCCATTCTTTTCTTTTTCCTAGACAATTATTTTCTTCTCTTTTATCCCTCTCCCTATCCTTTATTTCTTCTCTCCCCATAGATAAAACCATACTCACTTCTTTTGTGAACTAAATTGAAAATAATTTATCTGAATTCAATTACCTCCTATGAACTACTTAATTATCTCCTGTGTTTATGTAATTTATAAACTTCTTGAAAAGCCAGTCTGTAGTCCTTATTTCTACTTTCTTCTCAAATTTTAAACCCGGCAGTTCACAATGCATTTCAGCAGTACATTCTCACCATCCCGTTCCATCTTTCAACAACAACACTTCACAATGTAATCAATATCTTTATATTCTCCAGATTAACAACGACCATTGTTTAGTTCTTATCTTTTCTTATACTATTTAAATTATCTCTTATTTTTTCACTTTATTTCATTCCTTGGTGTTAATATTTACACACTTCTAATTTTCTTATTCCTTAGATCCCTTTTTCTTATTCATCTTTCTGACATGTACCCCTCATTCTTTTATCATTATTTCCCTAATTCCATACGCATTCTTTAGGGTTGTTTTTTTTCAGTCCTTATTCTTCTATTTATATTTTCTCTATGAGATGTGTCATCAGTTCCTTAGTTGCATAGAGATAACAGTTGAAGATAACAGACAAATATATATCACAGTTATTTTGTCAAGTTCTATGAGTGGATTCCATAAGATATTAAATATGGCATGTCACATTTAGAATTACTATACCAAAATTTGTTGTTTTCTTGTAAATAAATTCTTTGAGTCTACTTTTAATAATTGGAATCTTCCTTAGACATTCTCCCAGAATTAATATTTAGAAGTAAGTTTGTCACATCACATATTCTAATAGTTGTACAAATTTTAAAAATCTGCCATTACCCTGATCTAAATTATTATTACATTTTTGTTGGTTTGTTTAAATGCAGAGTATTCCAGAAACATGTATACACACTTTAACAACCGGTAGCTCAATTGATGTTTTTCTGTCAGACTAAGCTTTGAACAAAGATAATTCATCCTAAACCATTACTAGAAGTTTGAAAATGCACTTGAAATACAAACACTGCCTTTATAATTATTCAAGGTGTGCATACATTTTGGGACACCATGTGTCCCCCCAAAAAAATGTATACACACTTTAACAGCTGATAACTCACTTAATTTTTACTCCTTTTTGAGTTTAACTCATGCACAAACCGCAATTGGATCTGAATCACAGTTGACAAATTGAGGGCACACAAATACTGAACGAAATGATTCTTGATGTTTGTGATTCCATTGCTTCAAGTTATCAGCAGTGCCTGGATCAGAAAGATTAATAGTTTGAAAACAGGCATTGACAAAAAGCATTATTCACTTTTGTAGATTTTTTTAAAATTTGAAAACAAACTCTATGTTAATAAACACTGATTTTATAATCAAAGTGTATACATTTTTTTGGGACACCCTACAGTTTCTTAAATGGTATGAGGGCCTTCAATCTTTGCTGACATACCAGTAATATATATATATATATATATATATATATATATATATATATATATATATATATTATATATATATATATATATATACTCCCAAGTAATTGCTAATTATTCTTACTGCTTATAGTATTAAACTTTGTCTTTTTATAACCTTTAAGCTCTCAACAATCAAATATTAATGTGCCTTTTCAACGAGTATTATGAGTTTATTCTTGCACTCACTCATATACCAGTCAAACTGACCAGACCATGCTTTCTTATATTTATTTATCCCATTTGTTTTTACTGAAAGGCTTTTCCAAGAATTTATGTTTAATATCAATCTCTCAAACCTATACACACTTCAAAACCTAGCTCTGATGTCACTTATTTATATAAAACTATTTCTAGTTTTTCCATTAATAATATTTTTTCTAAAAATTTCCATGACATTATTGAGTATCTTTGGAGTATTTTTTAAACTGTCCTTTCTTAAGGTTCATGCATTCTTTTGAAAAGTATTTATTGAGCACTTCACTTCCTTCTCAATGAAGCCTACCCGTTTAACATTGCAACCCTTCTCCAACATCCATGATCCTCATTATTCTCTGTTTTCATAGCATTCATCAACTTCTAAAATACCACACACACACATTTATATATATATATATATATATATATATATATATATATATATATATATATATCTTTTGCACACTATAATGGAAACCTTATGAACACAGGAATTTTGCTCTATTTTGTTTACTAATCTATTCTTAGTACCTAAAATCACGCCTGGCTCCTAGAAGACATTCAAAAAAATTTGTTGAATTAATGAGCACTGACAATATTCCAAGTGTTTTCTACAGTAAGCAAAACAGACACAATTCATGGATTTACTTGTTCAGGCAGGGAAATAGATATTAAAGACAAAATTAACCTATAACCAGAAGTGTGGAAAAGGAAAAGAAGAATCTAGTCTGCACACATGATAGTTAAGCCGGGCCCTGTAAGATATATAGTTGGTGTTCTGCAGTGAGATGTCCAGTGAAAAAAATAGCATGTGTGAAAGCACCAATCACTAAAATAGTTCAAGCAGCGTAAGTTTTGTGAATAAGACATACACCCAGACATTAGAGAGAGAAAACCAGGCTATATCACACAAAATTTTAGTCTAAGAGCACTGAGCAGACATTACAGGATTTTAAAATCAGGAAAACAAACAAACACACTATTTAGTAACTTATTATTAACACGTCATGTGGAGGGGATAGTGACTTGATTGGGATGGTAGAATTTAATATGGAGAAAAGTGAAAGATAGTAACTTTTGATTTTTTTAAATAATTCAAGCGTATTTTTTATTTCTATTGTTGAAAGTATCACAGATATCCCTCTTTCTTTTCCCATTGATCCTCTCCACTGCACACCCCCCGACAGACCTTCAACACACAAATGTCTGTGTCCATGAGTTATGCATGTATGCCTATGAGTTCTTTAGTTAATCTCTCCTCATACATCCACTCACCCACTCCTACCTTCCCTCTGAAATTCATCAGTCTGTTCCATGCTTCTATGTTTCTGAATGTAGTTTGTTCATCAGTTTATTTTGTTCATTAGATTCCAAATATGAGTGAGATCATGTGATACTTGTTTTATTCTGACTGGCTTATTTTGCCTAGCAAACTCCAGGTTCTTCCATGCTATCTCAAAGGCTAAGCAACCCCCCACCTTTTTCGTTTTTTATAGCTGCATGGTATTCTATGGTGTAAAGGAACCACAGCTTTTTTTATCCAGTCATTTACTGATAAGAACTTGGGCTTTTTCCAGACCTTAGCTATTGCAAATTGTACTGCTATGAACATAGGGGGTGCATACATTCTTTCTGATTGATGTTTCAGGTTTCTTAGGATATTTTCCTAGAAGTAGGATCACTGGTTCAAATGGCAGTTCCATATTTAATTTTTTGAGGAAACCCCATACTATTTTCCATAGTGGCTGCACCAGTTGGCATTCTCACCAGCAGTGTACTAGGGTTCCTTTTCTCCACATCCTCACCAGCACTTGTCATTTGTTGATTTGTTGATGATAACCATTCTTACAGCTATAAGGTGTTTAATTTGCATCTCTCTGATGATTAGTGACTTGGAGCATTTTTTCATGTGTCTCTTGGCCAACTGTATGTCCACTTTGGAGAAGTGACTATTTAGATCCTTTGCCCGTTTTATTTTATTGGATTGTTTGTCATCCTTTTGTTAAAGGGAATGAGTATGAGTCCCTTATATATTTTGGATATTAAACCATTATCAGATGTATCACTGCCAAATATATTCTCCCATACAGTGGGCTCCCTTTTCATTTCGTTGATGGTTTGTTTTTGTTTTTTTGTTTGTTTCTTTTGTTGTGCAGGTGCTTTTTATTTTGATGTGGTCCTACTTGTTTATTTTCTCCTTAGTTTCCTTTGTCTTTGGAGATTTATCCATAAACATATTGCTATGAAAGATGTCTGAGATTGTACTGCCTATGGTTTCTTCTAGGACTGGTATGGTTTTACGGCTTACATTTAAGTATTTTATCCTTTTTGAGGTTATTCTTGTATTTGGTGTAATATTTGATTTTCACAAAGGACATTGCAGATGTCTTGAGGTTCATAGACTTTGGCTATTATGTGGGTGGCACCTTTATACTGAGAAACAATAGGTTTGGATACAGATACACCAGAATTATAGTTCACTTTCATCCTCTTAAAACTATGTAATTTTATTAAGAACTTAACTCTTTAAGGCTTGATTTCTCCTCCTACATACTCACATACTACTTATGGAGCTTTGGTTATGGCTAAATAAGTTTATGTATGCAAATCCTCTAACAGAGATCCTGATAGGAGGATCCCTTCAACAAATATACTCCTGAATAGATTGCACAGTTCTTTGAGTGGTTTTTTTTTACACTCATATTTACTTATAAAATGGTAAATATTGGTACCAGGTAAGTTTGGAGGAACTCTGATTTCCTTTTCAAAAATGCAAGTAAACAAACCTTTAAATTGTTTTAAAAACAAGCTTAGACATTTTTAAATGATACATGAAAAACCACTGACTACAATAACAGATATCTAAAACAACCATTTCTGTAGTTTGCTGAGTTTTATCTTCCATTTTTTACTCTAATATAACTTTTTGGGTGAAAAAAAGAACAACAAATTGCTTAAGGACATACATATAAAATTTATTAAATGGAATTAATGACATTACATTGCTAGTAACTTTATAATAAACATTATTTTTAATGTTGGTATCTCCTTCATGTATCTTCCAGAAAATATGCATGCTGCATATGCCTGATAATTGAATAATCTTTTTCATTGTATAAATGAGAAAACCAAGTCCCAAGGTAATTATTTGGTGTGCTCAATATTACATAGTTACATAGTCACATTTTATTTAGTTTTTTTACTTCTAAGTTAGCACATCTTTTGGCTATAACCACTATTTCTTATGAATTGTCTCATTTCTCATACATAACTTCTACTAATATTACACTCCTGATAATCCAGGGAGATTCAGTGAGAAGAAAGCAAGAAAAGGAAGAAGATGAGTAAAGAAACAGGGCTAGGAGGAGGAATTGAGGATTAGAGTTAGTCTGCTGCTAACTATCGAATGCCCAGGGCTGCTGGCCACTCCCCGAAGCTAGGAAGGATTCTTCCCTAGGGGCCCAGAACTGTGGGGAAATAACACTCTGTTGTTATGCAGGTTGGGTAGTTTGCTACTAAAGGCCTGGTAGTCTAATAAAGTCACTATCATTATCCCTATCATCTTCTTATTGCTGAAGGTCCCTGTTGTACACTGATGTTTTTTGAACTGCTTCAAAAGCTCCTATGGCATGTCAGATTGGAGAAACCACAGTTGTTCCAAAATATCTTGATTTTTTATACAGAAAATATAATTTTTTTCAGGGGCATATAGATTTGAAGGTTTCAATATTCATTATTATAAACTAGAGACCCAGTGCACGAATCTGAGTTCCCTCAGCCCAGCCTGTGACCTCTCGCAGTCCAGAACCCCTCTGGGGATGTAGCCAGCAGTCAGACATCCCTCTTGCAGTCTGGGACTCTTACAGTCCAGGACCCCTCGCTCCTTACTTCCCTCCTGCAGTGGAGGTGGGAGAGGATCCCGCCACCACCACTACATTCACCAGCTGTGAGCCCGGCTTCTGGAGCAACCAGGGGCAGCTCCTTGGTTGAGCGTCTGCCCCCTGGTGGTCAGTGCATGTCATAGCAACCAGTTGTTCTGCCATATGGTTGATTTGCATATTATGCTTTTATTATATAGGATGAGCTGAGCTATGGATCTTTGCTGGATTTTCAGATTTTCAATTAAACATAGGGTTTTGGAAAAAAGCAAAGAAACATTTCAACTAACAACATGATCTGGAAATACCATTTCAATGATCAAGTAGATAGTGTTGAAATGAAAAAAAACAAACACTTGTTAAAATGTTAAATGATTAGGCCATTGAGTATGTTTTTTTTAGTATGGACACAGTTATTATTTATAATCATTTCCTCTATTATACCATTTAGTCTTACATATATTAAGTGAACACAGAAACTTTAAGCAGCACATGTAAGTAATACAAAACCCAAGTATTGAAAAACATCTTCTTTGGTTATCCACATGGAGACATTCAAGTTTTGATTTAACCTCATTTGATTGTAGTGCAGCCCATAAAAATATGGGGCAAGCTTTTAAATGGCACCTATTTAAAATGACATGCCAATGAAACATGGCAAAATGAATCTCAGGGGAAGGCAACTTAATAAGACTATAAATTTCTCAATATAAATTTAAATGAAATGCCTTATGAGATCTTGAAGGATTGCTGGTTAGCCCCTGGCTATTGGGGAAATGGTAGGAAGTTCCCATGAGAGCAAGAGCTGAAAAACGAAGGTTTTCTGAAAAAAGGGGGATGTTATGCTGGGAAATTAATCTCAGCTGGAAAACCTAAAAGGGTCAAATTTAATGGGTTTTTGATAACCCTTATGTATATATGCGGTATTACCTAGCTTGAAGAACATCCTCTTTGTGTAATGGGCTTTGATATAATTTACAGCCGCCACTCATTTTTTGAGTTATAAGTGGTATACTTTCCTAACTATCCCAGAACTGACACGCTGTGTGTCAAATCAGATAACGTTTCATTTCATATGAAAAGAAAATGCTTTCACCTAAAATTGTTTCTTTCCAGAGAAATACTTGCAAAACACATTTTTGACATACATTTTGGAGAAAAATTCCCTTTTTATTATCACAAAAAGTCACTTCAGGCTGCACGGAGGTACTGATTAATGCTCGCCTGGGTAACACTGAAGGTACTCATGTTTCACTCTCTCTCCAGACAGGCATTAATCGCGACAACACACTGTGTTGTCATTTCTGCTCTCAGGTTGGAAGCACTGTTAAAAAAATTGTCTCCAACATGGGGCACAGAAAAAAAAAATTCAAGTGGAAGTTGAAAGGACTATAATCTTCATTACCTCATTTCTATTACTTAATTTGTTTAAATTATTGCTGAGTTAGGAGATCGTGCTAAGCCAAAGAAAAGGGGAAAAAGACCCTATTTCAATCTTTTGCCTGCAAGCCTTTAATAGAGGTAAAATTGAAGTGAAGATTAATGTGAGGTTGCTAGAACTTTGCAGGCAAAGAAAGGCTTTTTGTCCTTGATTATAATTTGTAGAGAGGATTGTATGAGTCTCTGATCTCCATTTGTTTGATCTGAATAAATTGTTTGATGATGAACTTGACATTGATGGGGTATAGTAGCCTTTGGCCATGGCCCATATGTAGCGCTGGCTAAAAATCCAGAGGCATTCAGACCTAATTTCCAGACATTTTTCTTTCGCAATCCCTTGAATTAGCTGTTAAACTTCCTTCTTTGCACACTGTCAAAATGACTAACAATATCAGTTAAAAAGTACATGACTAATAATAAAGATTGGTAGAATGCTTTTTTATGTTCGACATTAAAATGAGTCTTACTTGGGTAGATTTTTTACAAACTAGAGTAGATAGAAATTAGATAAATTTTGCAAAAACACACACTAATGTGTGGAAAAACCAGAATTTAAACCCACTGATAGCACCTTGAGTTTTTTAGATTCTTGACACACAAGAATCTAATCTTGGCTTTTGTGTGTCAAAAGCCAAGAACCATGTCTGTGAGCCTTATAGATATATAAATAATAGAATTAAATGATTTGTTAAAGGTATGGGATGGCACTCAGGAATGAATTTTTCAGATGTACAATACTTCAGCCATTATGGCTATAAGTTATTCTTTAAAAACTTTTAAGAGAAAAATCATGCTTAATAAAAAACAAGGAGCATTGTCATAAGAAAGGTGTTTTCAATAAGATTGTCTACAAATAATGTTTGTGTCAAATCTACACATAAAATTTTATCCCTTAAGTACCTACTATAAAATGTAGTAAAGATTGCATGTTATTACTAAATCTTATATAAGAAAACCCTAATATGCAAAACGACTGAACAGTGGAACAACCACCCGAACAACTGGTCGCTATGATGTGCACTGACCACCGGCATTGAGCATCTGCCTCCTGAGAGGGAGGCGACTGGCGGTGGCGATCGGTGGGCGGGGCCAGCCAGTGGGCAGTGCCAGGCCGCCAGCCAAGGCGGGTGCCAGCAGGGGACCCCTGATCACCCTGCCCACCGGTTGCCCCACAGATGGCCCTGATCACCGTCCAGGCATAGGGACCCTACCCTATATATTGGAAATACTCTCTTAGATTTAAAAATTAAAACCTGGCAAGGCTACTCTAACACTGAAAAAACAGGATGATGCAGCAATGACATGCATGGACTCTGGCTTGCACATTTTGTGGTCATCCCTGATTCTGACACTTATAACTGTGAAAAAGCCAATTACTGAACTTCTCTCTGCTTCAGTTTTTCCACCCATAAGATGGGGAAAATGGTACTACCATCTCTGAAGGATCATGTTATGTACTACTTTTTATAATCAGGGCAAAAAAAAAATGTAGCTGCCCATACAACAGCAAGATGCCTTTCACCTGTATGAAAACTATGGTCACTGGTGCATGCAGCATCCCAGATTGTGAGAGGGATGTCCGACGCTGGTTTAGGCCCCACAACATTCCCTGTGGGGTCCCTGATTGTGGTAGAACACAGGCTCGGCTGAGGGACCCTGCTCCCTCCCCACACCCATACACAAATTTCATGCACCGGGCCTCTAGTAAATATACACTGAGTGGCCAGATTATTATGACCACCTAACGTTTGTAGGCGAATTAGCTATAATTACACGCTGAGGTTGCTAGAGGGCCAGACCACTATAAATAGAGAAGCAGATTGTGTCCCACGACAGAAGAAGTGATTTTTTTTCTGAAGATATGGGTAAACAATGCGATCTAACAGCCTTTGAATGTGGGGTATATTTGAATGTGAGTGGCCAGATTATTATGACCACCCCGTCATTACTTCATTGGGCCACTTTTTGCCTTCAATACTTTGGTGATTCTTCTTGGCATTGACTCCATGAGATGTTGCAAGGTGATGCGAGGAATCTGACACCATGCCTGATGAATAGCACTGTCCAGTTCTGTGAGATTTGATGGTTGCGGAACCAGCTGCCTGGTGGCTCTTTTAACTTGGTCCCACAAATGCTCAGTTGGATTGAGATCTGGTGATTGTGGGGGCCACCTAAGCAAGATAAAGTCTCCCTCATGTTCTTGAAACCACTCCTGCACAATACGAGCACCATGGCATGGCGCATTGTCCTGTTGGAAGAAGCCATCTCCATTGGCATATGCCATCAACATGATAGGATGAACTTGATCAGCAACAATACCTAGGTATGTTGTGCTATTCAGACGTTGTTCCACACAAATTAAAGGGCCCAAATCATGCCAGGAAAACATGCCCCAAAGCATAACACTGCCCTCACCAGCTTGAAGGGTTGTACTCATGCATGTGGGGTGCATGCTTTCATGCTGTTTCTGCCAAATTCTCATTCTGCCATCTGCATGATGCAACTGGAAACGTGATTCATCGAACTACATGACTTTTTTCCAATGCTCGACTGTCCAATCCTTGTGCTTCTGTGCGAATTGGAGACATTTTATCTGGGTAACTGCAGACAGCAATGGTGTTTGAACAGGCCTTTGGCTGTTTTGCTGATACACGCTCCATGGCTCCTAGCGCCAACAATCATCCCACATTCAAAGGCTGTTAAATCGTATTGTTTACCCATGTCTTCAGAAAAAAATCACTTCTACTGTCATGGTAAACAACCTGCTTCCCTATGTATAATGGTCTGGCCCATCAGTAACTTCAGCCCGAAATTATAGCTAATTTGCCTACAAACGTCAGGTGATCATAATAATCTGGCCTCTCAGTGTATAAAAAAACAACAGGTTGACATTATCATTGATATTTATTACTTTCAATACCCAGTGTTGAAAATTATATTTTTTTTAGTTTTGGTCATGTCCAGGCTTGAGAGAGAGAGAGAGAGAGAGAGAGAGAGAGAGAGAGAGAGAGAGAGAGAGAGAGAGATGCTTACCTTTATCTGAAAGGCTAATACTGTAATAACAAATACTACTTTAATTATTTTTTCCCATCTTTCTGCATGTTAACTGTATTTTTTAATTTTTCCCCAGTGTATCTTAAAGTCTATTTATCATGAAGAAAGCTTTAATTTATAGTGATGATATGGCAACACTAAAATTAGAATGTGGAAATATATATCATATGAGATGCATCACCATTTAATCATGCATTCCCCTCCCAAAGGACATTCCCCTTGGTTGCTCCCAGGTTTTAGTAAATATAAATAAAGCTGTTTGTGGGGATTTAAGTTTTCAACTCCTTTGAATAAATACCAAGGAGTACGTTTGTTGATGGCATGATAAGAGTATGTCTTGTTTTAAAGAAGGATGATGTATTTTCTTTAATTAGAAAGTTAGTTTTCTTAATTTACAAGAATTCCTATAATGCATGTTAGTTTTTATAAAAAAAAGACAATTGACATTAAGTAAGGTACTTTTGGCCAAATAATTTTAAAAGTAAAATGAGAAAAATTAGTGTAAAGTATTATAAAAGGAAGTTTATAAATTAAAGTATTGGTATATTTTTATATAGTTACCATTAAGTAGATTGAGCCCTTCAAAATGATGGTATCAGTTTGCCCTTTGTATTATTTATAAAACATCTGTAGCAGAATAGTACACATTCATATAACTGTTAAAAAAAAACTCTCTTTGAGAAATGAGGAGAAAATTTTGCTTTTCAGTGTTCACATTCATGCTATTCAAAGTTTGAAGACAATTTTAAAGTGCTACGTATTTTATTTGATCACCTCTAGATATTAGAAGAAAATAATCAAATTCCAGAAAAATAGGGCCTGGCTAATTATACAATGCTTAATATCTAACGTAATCTAACATAGATAGATACATACATAGAAAGATATACATAGATACATAAAATGTTTTAATCATGCATTATACATGAAGTTTCATTAAGCCGCTTCAAAAAATAATCCCTTTGTAAATAAAGTAATGCTTTAAGATATCTGCAGAGAGAAACATTACCTACTTTCAAGTAATGTAAGTTAAAAGAAAAATATATAACTGAATTTGGTAGAATTTTATAGAAATCAGGAATTTTGTTAAAGCATAATTAACACATAATAAATTGTAAATACAATATTGGTGTAAGGTAGAATTTAAATAAACTGATATACTTGGTTCTTTATAAGGGGACTTTATATTGGAAGAAGAAAACAGCTGAATCTATGCTAAAAACTAATTTTTTTTTCAATTTCTTACTCTATATTTTACTGTCTTTGAATTTCAAGTTGACTTCACACCTGTTCCTTAAAAAGAGAAAAAAGCTGTAACTAACCTAAAACGTCTCAAGAGTTTTAATCAAAGTATAAGTGCCGGGGTCCAACCCCAGCGGGTCCAGGGGTCCCCAAAGGTGTGGACGGAGTCGGCGAAGAAGGAATGCAATACAGAGTCTTCTTTCTTTGGACTCAGTATGGCACATCTTCTCAATCTGAGTTCTGTACTATCCACCTTCTTACCCTACTTATCCTCTGTAGGGGGGTCTGCAGTACCCTGGTGGAGTCCTATCCGTCCCGAGTGTGGGGTTCTCAATGGGGGGGCGCTTACCTAGGGGAATCCTGTTCCAGGAGTTCCCAAAGGTGTGGATGGAGTCGGCGAAGACTATCCACCCTCTTCCTACGGTGGAGTCCTATCCGTCCCGAGTGTGGGGTGCTTACCTAGGGGTCCCTGTTCGAGCGCCATATGCTGGGGTCCAACCCCAGCGGGTCCAGGGGTCCCCAAAGGTGTGGATGGAGTCGGCGAAGAAGGAATGACAAGGAGGCAGTGTTCAGTTGATCAGCAGCCTAGCCAGGATCTCCAGCCAAGTTCTGGTTTCAATCTCCAGAGAGGTTCTGGTTCGGATCCTAGAGGTTCTGGTTCGGATCCAGGTTCTGGCTAGGATCTCCAGCCAGGTTCAGTCACCAGGTTCTAGTCAGGTTCTCTTGCCAATTTCTGTAGTCAGGTTCAGTCCAGGATCTTTTGCCATGTTCTCTCGCTAGGTTCTGTCTCTAGGTTCTGAGGCCAGTTTCTGTCCAGGATCTTTTGCCATGTTCTCTCCAGCGAAGTTCTTCTGTCTCTAGAGAACGTTCTGTGTAGGTTCTGTGCCTAGGTTCTGTCTCCTTCTCTGTCTCTTGCTGTCTTGTTACATCTGTATTTATACCAGTTGATTCAATCCTATCAATCTCTATTACAAAGGTTAGGGCGTTTCTTATCTCCATTCCAGGGAGTAAAGATTATGTAGCTTAAGCATGATTGTTCATAGTTAAAGTGATTAATTACCCGCCTGGCACTTAGTTAAGAGGTTTTATTCCCTCCCTAACTTCAGGGGAAAATCCCTACCTGGGGAAACAACCTTTCTCAGAGACCTTGGTTAAAACACATAGTGCCAAGAAGGTGAGCAAACATATTAAGAACAGTATGCCATATATGCCAGGTCCCTTGAAACAGCAAGCATGGACCGGCTCCCGGCATATAAGTTAATTAAATATATATATAGTCCCCTCAAAATGTATACACAGCTGATAACTCACTTAATTTTCACTCCTTTTCAGATTTAATGGTTTTGAAATAATGGGTGAAGCCAGACTAAGCTTTGAACAAAGAAAATTTATCCACTTGACTTTTTTATGAGGATACATAAAAGATAGAGTTTACGGTACAAAACCAGCAACAGTTGACAAATTGAGGGCAAACAAATACTGAACAAAATGATTCCTGATGTTTGTGATTCCATTGCTTTGCATTATCAGCAGTGCCTGGACCAGAACGGTCATCAGTTTGAAAACAGGAATTGACAAAAAAAAAAAAATTATTCATTTCTGTATATTCTTTTAAATTTTGAAAATAAACTGTATGTTAATAAACATTGACTTTATAATCATTCGAAGTGCATATACATTTTGGGACACCCTGTATATGATATGTAGTTCTTGTTTAAGGCCTATTTGCATTAAAAAATGATAAAGTAAATGAGAAAGGAAAAGAACAGGAAACTCTGGAAGAATGAGTAGCATTTAGCAGTGGTCCCTGGGGTTCCTGCCCCCACTCCCCGTAAAGGTTAATATGCAATATCTACCAGACCTTATACATTCTATTATTTTGTGTAAATTAACATGAAATATGAGGAAAAAGCAAGTTAAAATAGTTTACTTTATATGACACTCTATAAAATACAAACACATAAATAAAATACAATAGAAGTTATTAAAAACACTAAATGCAGATTATTTATAATATAGCATAATATAGCTGGAGAGTATTAATCATTGTATTATATAAACTATTGAGATGATAATTTGCTTGTATGCTGTCTATCGTCATTTCTAATTTGAAAAATTACCATCTTAGTGTGAATGTATTAAGAATCAATATTAAGTATGCTGGCTATAAAAAATTTGAGAGTTTCTTAGAAATCTTACAGATGAGAAAGAGCCGAAATTCTGCTAAAAAATGATTCCCGTGTTCACTCAATTCGTCAGGAAAATCTGGAATAACCTCTCAGTGTCATTCAATGCAACGCATGTGGCTTTTTGTTTCTTTCCTTTCCCCTGATTCTTATCTTCTAATAAGGTCATTTCTAACTTGACAATTCAGGTGCCTCGTCTCTGCTGAGCATATTTTCTATATGTCACCAAAGTGGTAATTTATCTCTTCTTGTCTTTTATAACCGGGTATGAAACATTTAATAATTGACACTTTGCACGGTCTGTATTAAATCATTTTGTCAGCACTATTTCATTTATTGGGCTCCACACAATCATAGCTCTTGGTCTCCACGGTTTGAAAAAAAAGCAAATCTATATTGTCATGAGAAACATTACTTTCCTCAATGGTGGAAATGTCATACAGTCACCTTGTTTGTTTTCTAGAGAGTTTTGAATAACTTGAGGAAGAGACAACAGTTGCCAAAGTTCAGATTCCATATTTCTGGAAATTGCAATCAATATAGAAAAAGGAAGTACTGTCATTAGACTGAAAACGGCTTTTTACTGGGTTAGAAGACTCAGACTCCTCTGTAATTTTATGACCTTGAGCAAAGCTTTATCTCTGAACTTGTTTTTCATCTATAAAAAAAGGACAGATTGTACCAGATGAGCATTAACTCACATTCTAGCTTTAACAGTACCTAAATGTGAATGACTCACTTTACCTCTTGGAGAACAAAAACATTGTAAAAAATGTTTTGTAAATTATTTATAGGCATTTAAAACTAAGCATGACTATTGAACATCTTTTTCTTTATTTACCCTGAAGGAAAGAGTCCAGTGATGGAACTTGAAATACCATGTGCCCAGATGGCATAGAAATATCTGAGCAGGTGGAATTTTCTATGTCATTTTATTCCCACTATAGAAGTAATCTCACACACACACACACAAACACACACACACACACACACACACACACACACACCACAGTTCCTGCTGTAGATCCTTGATAGGCATGGTCATATTAACACAACGAACAATTAGCTAAAACTGGAAACATGACTAATGAATCATATGGAGGGAAATAAAGAATACTTCAGGAAGCAAAAAGGAAATTGGATGGCGATTTATATTTGATTTGTGTAAACTACTAGTATCTGTTTTTCTTATAAGTAAGGGATAACTATGTAGTGAGATGTTAAAAGAAAAAAAAGACACAATTGCCACCGAATCAATTTAGAAACAATAACACCTGTGTTTGTATCTGAACCTTCTTAAAGGTGCAAATTTTTTTCTGATAGACATTTAAGAAGCCAATTAAATTTTTATTTATGACCTTGAATTACTGTAAAAAATGTCATCTGGAGTAGGCCTAAGACATGATTATCTCATTTTGCCTCTATGAGTTCACCAGTTTGATATAGTTCTGGCTGGGAGCAGTGGAACTAAGAGACTTTATTCAAAACAATAGGTTATTGTTATTATTAATGTAAAAGGAGGTTTATATTATATTTCCACTCACAAGTTTCATATTCAACGTTATAGCTTTGTTGTTGTAATGGAGATTGATGCACAATATTCTGAATATTTCCTAATGTCTTATTTGTGATTATATAAAATTCGTGGTTCATTGGCTGAAAGCAATATAAAAGCAGGTGTCAGTGGTCCCCTGGGAATTTTTCCTATGCAGAATATTATTGTTATATTTTCCATACATTGCCCCCTGAAAAAAATATGTAAAAGATACATAAATCATATTATTTTTATTGGCCTAATCATATCTAAGGTTTGATTGATATTTCACAGTGATTCAGAGATCATTTAAAACTGGTGAGCCACGATTTGACAGAGAATTGTATTAATCCCAAGAACTAGAAAAACTATCTCTGTATTTATTTTTTGACAAGATAAATAAGCAAAATAATGAACAAGAAAATGTAAGCACTTATTTCTATTTAAATAAAATTAGCTTTTATATTTCATTATAAATAATGCATATTCATTGGAGAAATATGAAAAATAAGGGAAAGTATGAAGGAGGAAATAAAATTATTTTAAAATTCTTAAACCCAAAAATAATGGGTGGGCCTTTCAGACTTTTTTGGTAATAATTTTAGTTTTATGAGTTTTTAATGAAACAATAATATGTAAATAAATACTTCACTAAAAATTAAAATATTATTACAGAACTAATTGAAATCCCCCACAAATCATTGAAAACCAGTCTGTAAACCAGTTTTATCTGTTAAAAGTTTGTTACTTATCCAAAATATTTCCTGTATATTAATACATGTACTATATAAATAGATGTATGACTCATTAAGAGACATCTTTGATTGTGATATAATCAAGTTTATTCTTTGTGATTTTGTTCTTTGTGTCTTCCTTTAAAAATTCCTATTTCAATGTTAAAAGTGATTCTTCTTCATTTTCTTTCACAGTTTAGAGCTCTTCATGATTAGATCTTTAACACTTCTGCAGTTTACATTTTAGTATGAAGTAAGTTATGGATTCAATTTTATTTTTATCTATAGACTGTGCCAGATTTTATAAGACTATTTAAAAATCCATAAGGTTTAGCTGATTTGTTAACATTTCTATCAAATAACAATTAAGACACATGTAAAAATATTTTGTTTATTCTATTCTATTAATTTATTTAACTTTCACTAGTGGCACACTATTTTAATTATTATGAATATTGCAATATTATCTTATTATTTGTATTGGAGCACTCCCAGAACTGTAAATATTTTATATGAAATTTTCTAGATATTTGTAAATCTTATATTTCTACATACATTTTTTAATCCATTCGCACAATTGAAAACATAAAATGTAGTTTGTGTTTTGATTTGAATTGCAGAAGTGGCATAGATTAATTTATGAAAACTAACATCTTTATAATATGTACTTATTTCATCCACAAACGTGGTACCCTATTTATTTGCAACTTCTAATATGTATATTAACATTGTTAAAAAACTATCTGTAGTGGGCTGAAAAATAGCGTCCAAGATGTCCTTGTTTAAATCCCTGGAACCTGTGAATGTTATCTAATCTAATAAAAGAGAAACATGCAAATTGACCATACCTTCGTTATGCCCCAAGCAACGCCCACCAGCCAATCAGAGCAACTATATGCATATTAACCCAACCAAGATGGTGGCGGGCAGCCACGGAGCTGGAGCAAGCAGGAGCCTTGGTTGCCCAGGCGATGGAGGAAGCCAAGCTTCACGCCTGCCCTGGTCAGCTGTGGCCTCCGCTAAAGGCAACAAAGTTTCAGAGAAACCAAGATGGCGGCATAGGTTAACACCGGAGATTGCTGCCTCGAACAACCACTTCAGAGATATAACTAAAGTACAGAACGGACATCATCCAGAACCACAGGAAGGCTGGCTGAGTGGAAATTCTACAACTAGGAGGAAAGAGAATATCATACCCAGACTCAGGAGGCGCAGTGCTGAAGTGAAATACTCAGGTGCGGAGTGCGCGCACGGAACAGGCTGACGGCGAGGGCGCGGTTGTTGTTTTCAATCGGGAGGGACTTTCAGACTCTGAGCTCCAGATCCAGGCGAGTCTCTGGGGACCCAAACTCAAACTGGAGAAGCGGGAGTGTCTGGCTTTGGTCGGAACTCGAAGGCAGCTTTCTCTCCGAGGTTTGCAGCGGTTGCTGGGACTCTGAGAGGCAGAGCACCTAGGGACGGAACTGAGAGCAGCCATAACTGCTTGCTCCGCCCGCCCTGTAGATCCCCGGGGACCCGCCCCGCCCAAGCCCTGCACAGAGCCATTTTCCAGATAGCCTCAGGCAAATGCTAGATTAGCACCGCCCTAGAGATCCAGCACAGAAGCTCTCCCACTGCAGACACAGCTGACTCTCATAGCCAGTTAGCCTGGAGGTCAAATCACCCCTGGTATTGCCGACAACAATCAAGGCTTAATTACAACAAGACTGCGCACAAAGACCACTAGGGGGTGCACCAAGAAAAGATAAAAAAATGCGGAGACAAAGAAACAGGACGCAAATGTCAGAAATGGAAGATATAGAGCTCAAAACCACACTTTTAAGGTCTGCAGGTGCATCACAGGGGCAGGTCCCGGAACCTACTCTGGGCAGTACTCCTGGATTCGGGCCATCCTGAGGTGCACTGGCCACATGGGACGGGACTCCAGGACTCAGGGCAGTCCCATGGCGCGGGTGTTGGGGGAGGGGTCCCGAGTCTTGTGCGATTTCATGCAATGATTCACTAGTCTTATATAAATATGGAAACTATCCTGGATTATCTGGGTGGACCTTAAACAGAATCAGAAATATCAGAAGCAGAGAATGAATTGACAGAGAATTTAATGTTGACCACAAAAGCAGAGACTGGAATGATGTGCCATAAGTCAAGGAAAGCCAGCAGCTACCAAACACTGGGAGAGTCAAGGAACCTAGTCTCCCCTAAAGCCTGGGGAGGAAGCCCAGTCCTGCCAACACTTTGACTTCTGCTCAGTGAAACTGATTTTTGACTTCTGATCTCCCCAAATATAAGAGAGTAAATGTGTGTTCTTTAAAGCCACCAAGTTTGTAGCAATTTGTTATAGTAGCTAATGTTATATGGATTTAGGTAAGGTTCATGTCTAGATTCTTTATATTTTTTTCATAGTTGCAGATAATGCAGGTTTTCCATTATATTTTTATTGGCTACTGTAGTGATGAAAAACTTTCTTGATTTATATATTTTGATCTAGTGTTCATCAAAGGTATTAATGATCTTATTGATTTCGAAGGCTTTCTATGTAAATGATTAATTTATAAGGTTTTCTTGTCTCATTCATTATTACATTTTTTTCTTTGTTTGCATTGATCAGCAATTTATGTTGAATAATAGCAGTGATCATAATCTTCTTTGTCTTTTCAAGTATCAAAGGAAATACTTGTAATGCATTTCTGTTAAACATGCTGTTTCACCTGGATTTATTTTATATGGGTTATTTGAGGTTAAGGAAGTTGCCTTTTGCGGGGGTTTGTATTATGCCAACTTGGTTAGGTTGGAGCTGTATTCCCCAGAATACATTTTTGTATACAGCCTCAAGTTAGAATTGGCTGAATGAGGTTTTGCTTAGAAGTTGGGAGTCATAAATGAAACTGTAGCTATTACTCTCTGAAGTTCAGTGTGATAATGTGTGGAGATAGAGAAATGCAAAAGTATTGGCAGTTTCCAGGTTATCCTCACTTCATCTGCTCCACATCCAACTCCCACTTCCCTATTGTTGACCATGTAGACAAAATGGAGTCCCACACTTACCACTGAATTCTAGGTGGCACATCTACTTGCCAGCTTCCTGTAGACCTAGCCATGAACCTTCCATTCTTACATGGGTACATTTGGCAGAGGTTGTGGTTTCACTGTGTTAGTTTAACTGGCTAGAAAGAATGCCAATAGTTTGGATATTTGCTAGCTAAAACCAAGATACGAAGGTGACCTTTTCAAATTCTGTTGACATGCCAGAAATTCTTGATGTACTGTAGAGTAAGAAATACAGAGGCAAAGAGATATTGAAAGCTAGAGTGAATTTATTATGTAATAGTTGCATATTTTTTAAATCATATCCTGTAGGAAAATGCATAGAACACTCTTAAAAAAGGCTTTGAGAAATGTACTGAAAAGGAAAAGACATCCTTTAGTAGCACTTCTATAATGGCTATTCCCTGCAGATCAGGAATAACAGTGAGAAATGCTGTCATTGAAACCGAAAAGGGCCAAGTGGTAGCGTTTACTCACTCCAGTCAAGGTGCATGTGATTACCATAATGAGTACACAGAGATCATTTGCATTGGCTAATTGATCATGATGTCCCTGAACTGCAATTGGTGGGCAACCTACTAAGTTTCATTGATTTGTACGAAGTAGAAAAGCTCAGGGCAGTTGAACACAAGTCAAATAGGAATCTCAATAGAGTCTCTACTTAGGAATTGAGTCAGTTCGAAGACCTATTGCACCTTACATTAGGAAAGGATATGTCCTTCAGAAAAAGGATATTAATACACTAAAACATTTTAAATCTTCCTTTTAATCTTCCCTAAAATGACCTGTGGTCATTTACCAGGATTAACTCTGCATTACAGAAGTAAAACTAACCAGACTTTGAAGGTGTTACTGGACACTGTGATTCTTAATTCTTGATGACCCAGAACACCATTGTGGTCCACCAACTAGATAGATGCTTGTGGAGGTAGGAAAAATTATTAAAGTTTTAAAACAGATTTATCTTACATTGGTCTAAATGCTTCTTAATATAACCACTTAGGTTATAAAAGTTAACTGATCACTCAAAATCTCAAAACAGTCAAGATTGAAAATGGTACAGACCCTTCAGGAATGATGGTAGCTTACACCAGGCAAGCTACTGTGATGAAATAAGGTACCTGCTGAGAGATGAGGTAACATGGGAGAGATATTGGAAGAAATTATAAATATCACTTTTCCTCTGACCAAGTGAACAGCTAGAGGAATGAGAAATTCAGAACATATCAGGATCTCTTCCTTATTTTAATGTTCACCAATTGTGTTTTCTTTTCCTCTACTATCTCCCTCTTCATATCTTGCTCCACTGTCTAACATAGGATAGCTCAATATTTAAATTACAGAGGGAATGCCACTCAACTAGAAGGAAAGTGAACCATCACTCAAAGATGTATAAAATGTAATATGAAACTGTTCAATCATGTTTTGGGTGAAGGGTTTGTATGCTTTCAGTTGTAAGAGAGCTGTTTACTTTGTCTTACATGGAAGTATAATTTTGCTATTGTCTTTGTTTGAACATTAACTATGGGTAAAAGCAGTGTTTGTGAAAGCCAAGATTATTACAGTTGATAATACTTTTTGGAATTTTGTCAAATTAATAATTTTAGAGTTGACCAAAATGAAAATTTTGGTGAGTTTTGGAAGGTGTATATGAGCAGGAGCTACTAATTTCAAAAGGTTGGCATAGTTAGGTGTGGGTGGCATATAAATATAACAGTTGCCAGCAAGTTCCGTCTTGTCTTCTCACTTCTCCACACATTTATATACATGTGTGTTTTTATTCACATCTCTTCTTTCTAACTATTGACCAACACTGGTCCCGGATCCTCCACCAGATGCTTGGCAGTGGACCCATAGAGGTGGCTCCTCATGAGAGCACTCCAAGAAGCTTTCCTTTGTCTTATTTCAATGGTCAGATGTGCTGTTGTGTTTTTTGTTTGTTTGCTTGCTTGTTTAAGGTTTTAAAAATTGATTTTAGAGAGAAAGGAAAGGAGAAAGAGAGAAGCATTGATATGAGAGAGAAACATCAATCAGTTGCCTCCTGTACCCGGCCAGAATAATGACCTAACCCAAAATCTAGGTACTAATATATGCCCACTGAATCAATTTAGAAACAAGAGCATTAATTTTGTAGCTGACTAGGAAATGGGATAAATGGTATGTAAGAATTCACATTCAGTCTGAAGCTGTTTAGGTAAAACAAGTGAGAGATAATGATGACTTGGTCTGCAATGGCAAATGCAAAGAGCGAAAGAGGATTGATCCATAACTTGTGGAGATGATGGTGACAGAACTTGCTAAAGATCAAATGCAAGGTATAGAAGGCAAGCAAAGAATCAAGAAAGACTTCTAAGAGTGGTGGATTTTACTAAAATGGAAAAACCAAGTGAAGAATAGTTTTGAGAATTTATTTTGGTGTCTACTGAACCTCCAAGTTAGCAGCTCCAGTAGAAGCAGAGACATTGAAGCATGAAATGGACTGATATATTTCAGAGGGAAGAGGGGGCGGAAATAATAACCAAAGAACTTGTATGTGCATGTGCATAACCCATGGACACACAATAGTGTGGTGAAGGCCTGGAGAAGGGGAGGGAGTGTGGTGAAGGGAGTCAATGGGGGAATAGAAGGGGACATCTGTAATACTTACAACAGTAATGATAAATTAAAATATATACATACTAGAGGCCTGGTGCACAAATTCATGCACCAGTGGGGTCCTTCCTCCTGGCCTGCAGAATCGGGCCAAAACTGGCTCTCTCACATCCTATGAGGGGTCCTGGTTTGCGAGAGGGTGCAGACCAGGCCGAGGGACCCCACCAGTACATGATTGGGGCTGGGGAGGGACGCTGGAGGTTGGCTAGCCAGGAAGGGTCCACAGGAGGGCTCCAGTGCATGTCCGGCCTGTCTTACTCAGTCCTGATCAGCTGGACCCCAGCAGCAAGCTAACCTACCAGTCAGAGGGTCTGCCCCTGGTGGTCAGTGCACTTCATAGCAACTGGTCAACCGGTTGACTGTCTTCCCCCTGGTGATCAGTGCTTGTGATAGCGAGCAGTTGAGCAGCCTTAGCATATCATTAGCATATTATGCTTTGATTGGTTTAACAGATGATGGGACACTTAGCATATTAGGCTTTTAGTACATAGGAATTAAATAAATGTCAGGATTGTGATTGCTAGGAAAGGAAAGGCTTGTGTTATCCACAGAACAAGGCTAGTGTTATCCAGAGAGATAGGCATACTTCAAAAGGCTGTTCAAAATAAGCACAGACATTTGAAAGCAAATCAGTATTTACCTGGTGCATTTCAAAAATCAGTCACTTTGCTAAGTTTATAGAAATTGGTTTATGGAGATAAAAACTCTTTTCTCTTGTTATGTGGGATAATCCCTTCAACAGAGTCATCAGTAGGAGATGATACCATGTGGGCCGATCTGGCAAGGTCAAGATCTGTGATTGTACCATTGATCATCATGTCCTTTATGAAATCCCAAAGAGAAGAGAAGAATCTGTTCCCAGCTGACACGTCAGGGGGCTCACTGCAGGTCCTCAATAATTATTGGATATGCTCTTAGAGATCACCATGTAGGAGTCCTTTCAGTGAAAGTTCCTTCAGATCTACCACTATGGTAGATGCTAGGACGAAAGAACTGTGGGCTGGCAGCATTCAAATAAACAGGGAATATAATCCTATCTAATAGAGAGGGAATATGCTAATTGACCCTCATGCCATTGCAAAGATGGTGGTGCCCACAACCAATAAGGAGAGAATATGCTAATTGACTATCCCACACTCAAAGATGGTGGCACCCACAGCCACAAGATGGCAGCGCCCACTCCCCTTAGCCCCCCAGCCACCCAGGGCTGGCCCAAGATTCAGGCAAGCCTCAGATGTCAGCTACCCAGCTGCCCAGGGCCACCCAAGGCTCAGGTAACCAGGGGCGGCCGAGGCTTGCGCTGCCGGCAGTGGCAGCACCAGAGGTGTGATGGGTGTTGCCTTCCCCTGATCACCGGGTCACCTCCCACACCTGAGGGCTCCCAGACTGTGAGAGGGGGCAGGCTCAGCTGAGGGACCCCCCTCCAGTGCATGAATTTTCATGCACCAGGCCCCTAGTAAGTATAACAAAGAGCATTACAATTAAGTACTTAGGAGAAGGACCCATCCAGAGTGGGACATCAGGCAATACTTTTTGGAGAAGAGAATGCCTATGATAAGTCTAGAGTGCAGTTAATAATTAGGTAAGCAAAAGCAAAACTAGATTCACCATCACCTCTGCTTGGTCACTGACAGTGACAACACTCACTCAATTTATCTCTGGATATTTCAACTTGAGGTACAGCTTCCATTAGGCCAAGGCTTTAAAAAAGTCAGTTTCTGTTTGATTTTCATCCATGATTACATTTCTGCCTCTGCAGCTGTGCAAAGTGTGCCCACTTCCTGTCACATGACAGAATCCAACTTTTCTCTTCCAAAGGCATATGGCCACAATTTCTTTAATTATTTTTCAATAATGTGGCTTTAGAACATTCACCATCCTAATCACCATCAGCTGGGCACTTACTTTCTACAGTGTTCTTAAAATGTGATGTTTAGAATTAAACATGCCATTCAAACTATATTTAAAACACCAAGGAGAATGAAGGCAGAACTATTTTGTTTTTAGAGTATTGAAAACAACCATGCTAGTAGCTTTAAAGTGGTAGGTTTCACACAAACCATAATTTGTGCAATCAAACACATTTGTGTTTTACCAAAGGTTTCTATAGTTAGGCAGTGTGTGAAACACACTCAGAAGGTGGGTTTATTGAAAGGATCGTCTTTATGGTGTAACTGCAACCATTAGTGTATATTGTGTAAATGTGTGTTCTGGCAAACTGCATAAGGATAGTGAATAGGGCATAAACATTACCGAGATCTTCATGAAATTTCTTAAGAACCTAATATATGTCTCCAAAAACAGTAACTCCAGCACAACAAAAGATCTGGACATGCCCGTGTCCTTTAAACAATTTAATAAGACCATAGTGCATTAACTCAAGTGACCTTCAAAATATATTTTAGATTTAGAATAATGATTCTTAAGAAAGAGTGGGAACTACAGTTGTAACAGAGAGCAGAGAGGAAAGATACAGTTGAATCATTAGAGAGACATGTTTAAGATCCTCACATTCCTGAAACTTGAGATTTTGGCCATGGTTGACATTTCAACATTTGATGTGGAATAGCATATGTAATATTTGAAAAGCTTTTTTCCCCTGTCAAGTTACTGATTATTTATTAATGAAAAGAGAAAGGGAACAATTAAATTAAACATCAGTTTTGTTCCTTTCCTGCCAAATTATCTGGCAAAGAAGTTTTTGCCCTTTTATTATGTTTTGTTTTAATTTACAAGTGCACTAGGCATTGGAGCAGCTGGAGTGATCACGAAATAAAGGAGGAAATGTGGAAGATTCCTGGTTGAGTATAAAATCAGATCTCTTTTTTCAAATGCCTGTAAGAATGACCGTCTAAATGTTTTCATGTATACTGAGACTTTCTTGTGTCCTGACAGCTCAAAGGGTTGTCTTTGGAAGATGCACATTTGAAGGTATGGGGAGACTTGTACTGATGTAAAGTAGAACTTGCACAGTCACAGCCTATTAACAAAGCTGGAGGAGGCAGGAATGCTGTAGCTAGTTCCTTTTACTCCTACACTATTTTATATTTTGGTTTAATATGTTTGTTCTTTTATTGACTTCAGAGAGAGGAGGGGAGAGAAAGAAAGAGATAAAAACATCAATGAGAGAGAATCAATGATAGGCTGCCTTCTGTATGCCCCCACTTGGGATTGAGTCTACAACTTGGGCATGTGCCCTGACCTGGAATCGAACCGTGACCTTCTGGTTTATAAGTCTACACTCAACCACTGAGCCACACTAGCTGGGCTACCTTTTGGCTTAAGCAAGAACAATGTCTCCCACTTCCCAGAAAAAAAAAAAAAATACAAGCTATCAAGTGCGAATAAATTCCCTAGGTTTTTTGTTAGCAAATTTACAAATATACATGCACCATCAACTCTCCCCTGGTTTCCAATTACAAAAAAAAGTGTTGCTTTCTGTCTAAAGTTAATTTCTCCACTTGTACTCTGAATCCCATCCCTTCTGTTTTTTGTGTTGTTTTTTTAAAGAAAAAACTCCATGTTCTACCCCATGTATTATGCTACTAAGAATTTGAATGAAAGAGGAAGGAAGGAAGGAAGGAAGGAAGGAAGGAAGGAAGGAAGGAAGGGAGGGAGGGAGGGAGGGAGGGAGGGAGGGAGGGAGGGAGGGAGGGAGGGAGAGAGAGAGAGAGAGAGAGAGAGAGAGAGAGAGAAAGGAAGGAAGGGAGGAGGGAGGGAGGGAGGGAGGGAGAGAGAGAGAGAGAGAGAGGAAGGAAGGAAGGAAGGGAGGGAGGGAGGGAGGGAGGGAGAGAGAGAGAGAGAGAGAGAGAGAGAGAGAGAGAGAAAGGAAGGAAGGGAGGAGGGAGGGAGGGAGGGAGGGAGGGAGGGAGGGAGGGAGGGAGAGAGAGAGAGAGAGAGAGGAAGGAAGGAAGGGAGGGAGGAAGGAAGGAAGGGAGGGAGGGAGGGAGGGAGGGAGGGAGGAAGGAAGGAAGGAAGGAAGGAAGGAAGGAAGGAAGGAAGGAAGGAAGGAAGAAAGAGGAGACTCATGCTCAAATACTTGTACCTAAAAAAGCCTTCATCTAGTTCCCAGAGCCCTTGTCTTCATTGTTCATTCTAATGAAGTGTTTGAGGCTTGGAAAGGAAAAGCAATTTACCTGTGCTACCAATGCAGATTGTCATTTTATGCAGCTAGGTTAAAGTGCTTCACAGTCACACCATCTTGAATTTTTGAGACAAGGCTCTTTTTCTCTCTATTCAGTCGCTGTTGCCTCCTTTGAAACAGAAGAGAATTCCCTCACTCTCCAGCTTTCCAAGCAGACCCTCTGTTTCCTCATTAAAAAGGGTAGAAACTCAGAGACTTGGGCCTCAGGGTAGTGAAGGAGGAATCACAATGCCATCGTGTATGATTTCTCCTGCACAATGTGACCTGGTGCACAGGAAACAACAAACAAAAAACCCTACTTATTCTCACTTGACCCTGCTTCATTCACTCAGAGAGAGGTCAGTTAGAAGGCTGAGGACATGCCTGTGCATAGTGCTTCTAGCAGGCTTCGCAGTGAGAAAGAAAAGGAAGGAATCACTTGTTTCTACCCTGTTGCCCCTAAAAAACAACAAAATCCAAAAATGAATGACTTGAGCTGTTAAACAATATAAGTGATGGTTTTTTTCTACGTGGTGATATGTATTACTATTTCATTTTGTGTCTAAAAAGAATAGGAAAGGGTTATAATTAGAGTAAAAAAACTGTATTTGCAAGCTCGTAAAATAAATAATATTAGCATAATTTATCCTTTGCAAATGGATAATTGGAAGATTTTTTTTAAAAATATATTGGAACACCTACAGGCATATCACAACTAGGTAAATGCATATTAAGTTGTGATAGAAATCCCTTACTTATACACATTTAGCATCCTTGTGGAGCACTCTCTCCAATGGAACACTCACTCTGCATAGGCAAATGCTCAAGGAATGAAGCACATTTAGGTATTAAAATTTACACATGTCAGAGAGAGTCTCATCTAAAGCATGTACTTTTTAAAAGGTTATTTTGCCTCTTTAATTACATTCCATATAATTTTTGAACCAGAGTTGTGATGAAATTTAATTCTTAGGAAAAAATAATGAATACTTTTTTATATATTTCCTAAAAATGCAAAGTATTTGCATTACGGAAGACTTTGAAATAGGCAAATGAGATTGCTGGGGACTGTTTAGCAAACTCTCTAGAATTATCTAATACTGTAGGTATATGCTTGCTTGATTATCTTCTAATGGGCTATTTTGTACTATAAGTTGCCAAATAGTATTGCAAAATATACTTTTATATAAAAATATAAATAAATTTTGTCCTGGAAAGGTGCAATTTATTTTATCTCTATAAAAGGATTATTTCAAATATTATATTTATTGCCCTTTAGGCTATGAGTCAATTTTTCATCTATTAGCAAATTTCTATCAGTATTATTAGTTGCCTTTACACATCTGTGCTACAGACTGTCCTTTGAACTTGTTTTGAATTCTTATGCTTTCTTTCTTGATTATGAGCTAAATAAGTTCTTTATTGTTAGGAGTATCATATTTTACTTTTTTGAAAATTTTATTGTTAGCATGCAAATAAAATTGTTCAAGAATATAAATCTCTATTGACTCTAATAGCGGTATACGTTTCTGGTAAAACTATCAATAAATAATATGTGAGTAAAATCCTGGCTTCTGGCTATGAAAGTAGGAGTGCATTTCTATCGCATGATGAATATTGTACTACTCATCACTGTAAAAAAGTGCAAGTGGAGTCATTCTAATCACTATCATTATATTTCAAAAGTAAAGTAATGAAGATGATTGTGTAAATAAAGCATACCTTGGATTATTTGCATTTACTGAGTGATTGATCCGTGAACTACACTGAATAGCAAGGTCCTATGGAACCATTAGTGAACATCTGAAATTAATCCGATTTGGATACTGCCTTGAATTTGCTTATGTGTTTGCTATGTGTTTATTTGGATGTTTAAACCAAGAAAATCCAGAAAACACAGTATTTGTTTTGGTATGAAGACCTAGAAAAATATAAGAAACTTGTTGGAAAATTATTGAGAGCCTGTGGGTGTAAGAGTCTGCTTAAGGTATAAAACTTTATGCATTGAGGAGGGATTTGATGTGTAACTTTGTCAATAAGGACATGAAGAGTATTGTCAAAAAAAAAATAACTGAAATGTGCATTTTACGAAGTGTAGTGAATTACAGCCCTGTTTCAAACACCAAAGCCCACTTTGATGTATATGCATTGGACCACTGTTGCCACCTACCCTATCAAATCGCCTGCACTGATGCTAGAATGCAATTGTTGATTTATCACCACTGTCAGCAGAACATAACGCGCAATCTCCAACGAGGTAGCACTCCTCTAACCTTTCCTGTGGGTGATTTAGACTTTCTCCTTTCCTTTCTATTTTGCTAATTCAAGCCATGCCTAGATGGGTTGTCAGAGCATGCATTTGCCCTCCACTGTCACATAATAGTTCTAGCTCATCCAAGCAGCTTACATCTCTTTCCGGATTCTCAGCCCTCACTTGCCTGATGTGCTGGTGACCTCGGCTTCATTGGTATTCTATAAATGTCAGAGAGATGCTTGCCTCAGCTGCCTGGCCCCTGGTGAGCAGGTGACAAAATGACCAGTTGAAAATGAGTTGTTAAGACCACTACAGTGAAAAGATTGATGCAATTAATTTTTCATTATGCACAGTGTCTGAGAATTCTAATCAGTTTGTACTGCTCCTCCTTGGAGGCACAAATAAAATGCAAAATGGCTTTGGAACGAAAGGGAGCATTCTTTATGGTATAGACTTTCCAAAGCTGTAAAATGGCTCAAATGAATCTGTAGAGTTAGTACTATTTCATGAATGGGGCCCTCTCAGGCTGCTGTAGGTTTTGTCTGGAAACCCCACCCTGCAGCAAGGGCAGGAAGCAGCTTGTGAGGCAGATTTGAAGGGCAGACCACAAATGGGAACAAGCCTTGAGGTAAACCTTGAGAATAGGGAGGACCAGGCAATTTTCATTTGCTAAACTAATTGTATAAGTGAATATGGCATAAATAACCTGAACTCAATCACTATGGCTATAGATATTTCTTTTTCATAATCCATGTAAACGCCTTGCAAAAACAGGAATATAGATTTAGAATTTTCTTTAGTCTCATGAATTGTTTCCCCTTTGTTACACTGTCTCCTAAAAATTTACCATAGCAGATAAGGCACTCATGCATCACAATTTATCATTGACAGTCCAAGTATAAAATTATAAACATGGTTATAATATACATCTGATTTTCCCTTAAAATAAGGTCATTTAAATTATGAAACAAATGACTGACTATTCAACTGTGTTTTTATTTATTTTTGTGAATGATACTGCCTTTCAGTGATATATTTATGTTATGAGATAAGGATATTTCCTTTTATTTGAATTAAAATTGCTAAGAAAAATGTAGAGAATAATTTTAAGATCTTAAAAATACTGCCTCATTCTCTCTGAAAGTCATATGTTGTAGCAGAGTGATATAAAATCATTTAATTGTTCTTTTCACTTCACAATTGAAATTCCACTTCTGAGAATCTATCTGAAGAAACTCAAAACACTAATTCAAAAAAATATATTCATCCCTATGTTCATGGCTAAGATTTGGAAGCAGCCCAAGTGCCCATCAGTTGATGAGTGGATAAAAAACTGGGGTACATTTACACAATGGAATACCACTTGGCCCAAAAAAAAGAAAGAAAGAAAAAAAAGAAGGAAATCTTATCTTTTGTGACAGCATAGATGGACCTGGAATTATGCTAAGTGAAATAAACTAAGCTAATAATCTAGTTGGGGAAAGATAATGTATGATTTCACTTATATGTGGAATCTAATGAACAAAATAAAGAAAATAGAAATGACTTATAGATACAGAGAACAGACTGACAGCTGTCAGTCTTCTTAAGAAGAGCTTGTTCATCCTATATAATAATTCTATATAATAAAAGGGTAATATGCAAATTGACCCTAACAGCAGAATGACCAGAACAACCGCTCGACCAATCACTCGGTCCCTTTCCCCGGTTGGCAGGCTCTGGTCGCCTGAAGAAGAATGGGAAACAGGAGGTGGGTGGCAAAGGATGTAGGTGGTGCCAGGCCAAAGCCCCCACCCCACCAGTCACCCCACACACTGAGGGCAACCTGTGGAGGGGGCAGGGCTGGTGAGTGGGAGGGAATGGCTGATCTCTTGGTTCCTTAACCCAGCTGTCAGGCTCCAATCGCCCAGTGGTGAACAGGGACCCAGGGTGGGTGGCGATGGGGGACAGGGCAAACTGCGGGCAGCCAGGGAAGTTGGCCCTGATCTCAGGCCAGGCCTAGGGACCATACCCACACACGAATTTCGTGTGCCGGGCCTCTAGTATACTATAAAATAAATGATGGTAGTATTGAGTCATCATGATACATTTTAAAGAGATGGTAAATTTCTATTTAAAAGTGTCATGACATGCAATACGCTAAAAACTATAACTTTGCAATTAGAGGCAGAGTTTACTTTGGAGATAATGAAGCTAAGTTCAGTGTCCTTTATTTGCACAGGCTTTTTCCAAGCCTGGAAGACACTCTCACAACATGTGTATGAGGCCATATGTAGTTACTACATTTTCAAAACCAAGTTACCTTAACTGCAATCCATTAAGGCCACAGTTCAGCTAGACTTGCCCTCCATCCCATCCTGTCTGTATATGATTTTAAAGTGCCCTTGGGAATTTTGTGACCCAAAGGAAAAACTGAGTTGGTGATAGATTTAGTTTGGGTTTAGTTTCATAAATGTACACAATTCAAACACACTTTGTGTAGAGCTATTCCTGCAAGCTATTCTAGTGTAAAAATGGCATCCATGTGTAGTCTTCCCAGTCACTGTGACAACTCACCACTATTGGCCAGAAGTCATTTTGTGATTTGAGCATGTCCACTAACACATGGCACTCAACGTATGTGGATAATTGAGAGGCAACAGATCTGAGAAACTGAGAGCCAGAAGTTGGTCTGAGGAAAATTCTTCTTAGTCATTATATATATATATATATATATATATATATATATATATATATATATTTATTAGTAGAAGATTGTATTCATGTCTAATTTAAACACTATTCTACCTCTCAGGAATATGCTTGACAATGCAGTTTTTACAATTAGAAATACACCATAACACCTTCAATTGTGGAGGAAGGAGATCACACAAAATATAAATTTTAGACTTTTGGGGTATGTAAGATAAAACCTGTACAGTATTATAAATAGTATATATCTTTGTAAAGTCACATGTATTATATACCTCAACCAAAATAACAGAAAATAAGTTTCAACCAACCATGCTGAAAGAGAGATTGGCTGTCTTTGTTTTCTCTGTTGAAAGTATTAAAAAATAGAATTACAGGATCAAAAAGTATGTTGCCAACAACACTGGGGTCAAAAAAAAGTACAGATGAGTATAAGGCAGTGAATTAATAAAAGTATGTTGTTTTTCTGGATATTTTGATATTTGAATTAATAGTTTTTGAAAATGTGTATTGTGAATTCTCATATTGTATATGAATATTCTTTCATATCTAATTATACAATACAATAATTTTGTATTATTTTTCTTTGAGAGTTCAAAACATTGTATAAATTTTATGCTCCACAAAATGAGGTCCAATTACATTTGCAACTATTCAAATTTAAAGAAAAAAATAAATATGTGTGTTTGTACACATAGTTACTAAATTTTCAAAACCTTTTGTGTACCTCCTTGCTCAGTAGTTTTGGGAAATATTTTTGAGCACTTAAAAGTAAAACTATTTTAGGCCATTGCTATAAATGTAGGTGACTGGTAGCAGCTTCCCAATGCCACTGAGGGGAGGCAGAGTTTTGTACCCCAGAATGTGCCTTTTGGGGCATTGAATATTTTAAGATGATTAATTTTAAGAAACAAAAGACTCAGCAAAACCTTAGCTGGTTTGGCTCAGTGGCTAGAATACTGGTCTGTGGATTGAAGGATCCTAGGTTCAATATAGGTAAATGGCACATACCTCAGTTGCAAGTTCCTCCCCAAACTGGGCCCTGGTCAGGACACATGCAGGAGGCAATCAACTGATGTACTAGTATTTCTCTCACATGGATAGTTCTCTCTGTCTTTCCTTCTCTCTTCTACTGTCTCTAAAAATCAATGGAAAAATATCCTCGGGTGAGGATTAAAAGAAAAAAGAAAAAAGAAGGCTCAGAAAAACCTTTCACCTTCCCCCTAACTTCCTAAAATAATTTAGATAGAGGATTTACTCCAGGAAGGGAGATATACCCACAGATAGCTATAATCTATATATGTAAAAGCCTAAGCGACCATTATGACTGAATGACCAGAACGACCGAAACAACTGGTCCACCAGTCGCTATGACATTCCCTGACCACTGGAGGGCAGATGCTCAATGCAGGAGTTGCCCCCTGGGGGTCAGTGTACTCCCACAGCCAACCTCCCATGGTCCCTCTTCCCAGCCAGCCAACCTCCTGATGTTCCTACCCCCTACTGTCTGGCCCCCTCAATCGGCCCCAATGGGAGGCCAGCCAGCCAACCTCCCAGGGTCCCTCCCCCTGGCCAGCTGGCCCCCTAATAGGCCTCAATCACCTGCCAGGCCGAGGGACCCCACCCATGCACGAATTCATGCACCAGGCCTCTAGTTTAATATAACTTGAGTGTAAAGAAACTAGCAAAACCCTTTTGATACAAGTCTTCTTTGTATCCCATTGTTAAAGATGGCCCAGGAAGTGTTTGTTGAACAAACATTTGCTTTCTCTCTTAATGTAAATTCCCTTCTTACCCTTTGAAGTCCCAAAGTAGGATCCTCCTTTCTCCTTAGCTCAATGTGGCACATCAACCTTAACTGCCCTATCTGTCCTCCAGCCCCACATTCTTTTGGAGCCCCCATATGTACATACATACTTAAATTTCCCCCATCCTTGCATCACCTTAGTTCCTCTAGCAAGCAAGCCTACAATTTTATTGCTGATATGTCCCATATGGAAGGACATGCTTCATGGCAAAAAGGTTCATGGCCTTGGGTAACCTGCCTGGCATGTCATTAATTTGGGCAGAAGCCACACAGGCACACTTCCTACCCTACCATCGGTATAAAGAATAACTGCACCACAGTCTCATAGTTCCCTGCTCTGCTTCATCTGCAACACTGTGCCTACATAACTGCCAATGTATTGCAAAAATCTGAAATGAAATATTGACTTTTTTAAACTGATTTTTCAATATTAAATAATATTGAATATTAAGTAGTATAATTTAATATTGATAATTTTATTTCACTATTATTTTATAGCTAATATAATGATATCATCTATGGCAATTTTAGTCTGTGGCCATCTACATAACTTTGCTATATGATAAACTACACACAATCATTTTATTCAGATACTACTTTTGAGTGATCACTTACACTAATTAAAATATACATTCCATTAAAAATTCAGATGAATATGGAAATTGTGATTTTTAAAAATCAGCAAAATTACAGTAGTTATATTAAGATGAAACATACTTGAAATTAACATGAAATTATCACATCTTAAACTTCAAGTAAAATATGACATATAGTAGAAAGGGAATTTTTAAAAGAAGAAAAGCAGTGAGGTTGACAAGTGAATCATAATACTACTCAGGAGCCACATCATACTTACTGGTGTGAAAATGGAAAGATGAGGTAGACGCACATCCCGGGAACACAGAGTCATACAACATAAGAGTTTCCTTTCTGAGCCAAAAAAAAAAAAAAAAAAAAAGGCTTCTGTCTAGTATCATGATATCCGCATACTCTAAGTGAAGACTAATTCACAAATCCATTTTTTTTAGAGCATTAGGCTTTTTTCCTCCCCCCCCCTTTTTTTTTACTATGACCTCATTTGGCTTTTAGAGTCTTCTGGTTTTGCCCACAGATTTTCAATTTTGTATGTTTGTGTTTGTTTTTTTTTAATTTGATATATATTGTTAATGCTTTTTCTAAAAGCTCTGGTAAAGTGAAGCCTTCAGTGTCCGAAATATATCCTTAAATAAATGAATAAACAAACAAAAGATGCATTCTATCAACCCTAGTGATTTCAAAACGTGGAATTTTTATCCAACTAATAACTGCCTTTAGAACTACTGATTTCTTTATTAGCAGTCATGTAAAAACATTTTCAAATGATCTCTGACCATGATATCCATGAACGTTCTGCTGCCATGAATGTTAATGGGATTTATTCTCAGCACTGACCATGAATTCGTCAGAAGAAATACTCTTCTATTTGACACTTTTAGAACTATTTTTGATAAAGAATCAGAAAGGAGATTTCAATGACAATTCTACAGTGGCCCTCAGGGGTTGACAGGATGACCTAATGGTGTTCTGCAACCACTTATTATTATAATTGATTAATTAATGTTATTCTTGTAAAATATTTTTATCCTATTTTCCTTGTTTTATTTGCCTCATCTCCTGTGAGAAATAACAGGGCATGTTGGAAAGAACTGCAAGCTAGGAGACAGCAAAATTATATTCTCAGTTATTCACCATGACTGAGGAATACAGTGTTCTGAAGCCACCACGAATGCTCCAACACTGAAGAGATTTAATCATAAGGTTTTGCATATCAAACATATGTACATGAATCTATATATCAGATTTTATTCAAGTGAATGCATTGTAGTGTTCATGTTAGGACATGAAACCTAAGTTAGCAGTTAACCAGGAAAAAAATAGGATAGTTACAATGAAATGCCATTTCACACCTGTGAGAATGACTATTATCAATAAGGCAAGTAATAATAAGTGCTGAAGAGGTTGTGTAGAAAAAGGAACCTTCATTCACCACTGGTGGGAATGTAAACTGGTACAGCCACCATGGAAAACAGTCTGGAGGCTCTTCAAAAAATTAAGAATAGAGTTACCATATGACCCAGCAATTCCTCTTCTAGGTATCTACTTGACAACCTCCCAAACATGTGTTCACAAAGACATATGCACCCACAATATATATATATATATATATATACACACACACTGTATATATAGAGAAGGCCCAGTGCACAAATTCATGCACCTTGAAAGGAACCATGGGTTGCGAGGCTGTGGTAGGCACAGAGGCAGGTCCCTGCCCATCCTCCATGCACCTAACCAGCCTCTCCCACTGTGGGCCACAGTCCCCTGTCTGCTGGCAACCCCACTCCTGCCACTGCTGCTCCCATGAGCTGATGGCATCAGCCCCGCTTGCATCCACTGATGGAGCAGAGCAATTGGGGCCAGCAGAGTCAGCGGGTGTGAGCAGCAGCTGCTGCCCCAATTGCCCCTCAGGAGCAGGGAGAGGTGGAGAAGCCTTCAGGGGTGATCGGGCCAGCAGCCGCCGCTCATACCTGTTGATGGCACTGAGTGATTGGGATCAGCGCTGGACACCAGCAGTGGGTGCGAGAGGTGGCTCTGGCTGCGGGTGCAGGCAGGGCCAGCGCTGGCAGTGGATGCGAGTGCTGGGTGAGACCACTGCGTGCGGGAGCAAAGAATTTTGAGTAACCACCAGAGGCTTACCCCAATGATAGCAACTGGCACCCCACCTTGGTCTGGAGCCGCCACTCACCTGCTCCACAATCCTGCCAAGGCCAACGCCTGCCATGTTCTGCACACTCCCCCTGGTGGTCAGTGCATGTCATAGCAACCAGTTGTTCAGTTGTTCTGGTTTTTCCACAGTTCAGTCTATTTGCATATTAGCTTTTTATTATATAAGACTAGAGGCTCAGTGCATGAAATTCATGCATGGGGGGGTCCCCTCAGCCCAGCCTGCACCCTCTCCAATCTGGGACCCCTTGGGGGAAGGGGCTCTGGCAGTGAGACATCCTTCTCATAATCCTGGACCACTGGCTCCTAATCGCTCACCTGCATGCATGCCTAAAAGCCCCTAACTGCCCCCGCTGCTGGCCTGATCACCCCTCACTGCCTCTGTGTGCTGGCCTGATCACCCCTCACTGCCTCTGTGTGCTGGCCTGATCACCCCTCACTGCCTCTGTGTGCTGGCCTGACTGCCCCTAACTGCCATCCCTGCCAGCCAGGTCGCTCCCAACTGCCCCCTCCCTGCCAGCCTGGTCGCTCCTAACTGCCCCCCTGCCAGAGTGGTGGCCCCCAACTCCCCCCCCCCACTGGCCTAGTCATCCCTCACTGCCCCCCTGCCAGCCTTGTCACCTCAAGTGCCCTCCTCTGCCGGCCTGCTTGCCCCCAACTGCCCCCCCGCCAGGCTGGTTGCCCCTCACAGCCCGCCCCCCCCCCTCTGCCAGCCTGGCCACCCTATGCAGCCTGCTTGTTCAGTCATTTGGTCATCCTTCACTAATCCCCCTGTCAGCCTGGTCATAGGCAGCCATCTTGTAAAGGCTTGAGGGTTAATTTGCATATTACCTCTTTATTATACAGGATTATATGCATAAATCAAAATAAAATTATGTATGCATATATATGTGTATACTGATACAACATCACATACAGACACACACACTTATTCAACAGATTCAATACCATTTGCTTAATAAAATATACGTTAATTTTTAAAAATTCTGCCCATATATTGTGCTTTGGGATATTAAGAAAATACCTCTAGTATGGAAATTCTTGTCATTTAAAATCCCCAGAAAAATACCTATAAGAACATTAGTTTATAAGTGTCAGAGTTTGACTCATTGGGAGGGTCTATCCTGAGCCTGGTCACTTACTGCTTGGAAGGGATGCTAACAAATAATATCTTGATCCTAGTGTTTGATCTGCAGGGCTGATTTTTCTTCCTCATGGATTTTGCTAATGCAAAAACAATAGCCCAACCATCTTCTACCTAAATCAGAGTACATTGAAAGCACATATATTAAATCTAAAATTTGATCCTCACAGTTTCATAGGGTAGGGCAAGCTCCCGTCTGTGGGAGCAGATTTCTTCAGGCCCTACTCTTGCAACTCCTCCTCTTGGTCACTGTGGCACACTCCTGTTTCAAAAGTGCACCGGTGGGAAGGAATTCAGAAGCCCATGTTTTTTCAGGCAAGGTCATCTATCTACTTATTGTTTCAGTTTACCTCTCTTTCATGTAATCATTTTTAATTTATGCAAACAAAGTATCCTTATTGGAGGTCTATTGTGTGCTGGGCACTGTGGTGAGAATTGAAAAAGTTCTTGCTCTCATAGATTACGTTGAATCATGAGAGAAAATAGTCAATCAAATGAGCAGGCAGATGAATAAAATAACTGGAATTTGTGATGAATTCTATGACAGAAACCAATTCAAGTTTGAGTCAGAAAATGAAGAATGATGCTGAGACAGATGTGAGTGGGGTCAATCAGATGTTTGATCTTTCATTGTTTCTGCAGGACTGAAAGCCTCCAACTCAAAAGGCTTGGTCACTCCCGCACTAGCCAGCAAACGCTTGAGTCAGAATTGTGTGACCATATGGCAAGAGGTGGGCGGGACGTGTCCCTCCCGCTGTTGACTGCACTTTAGGGGAAGTGAGATGCTCCCCGGCAGTGGCCTCTTGAACTGGGAGTCGTGATGGAACACAGGCTTAGCCAGTGGTCCTCAGTGTCTGCACATTACAATTGCCTGTAATTGTAATGCGAGTTTTAAAATCCCAGAACACAGTATGGGAAAATTATATAAGGGTTTCTTGGAGTGGAACCCAGGACTCAGTATTTTATAAAGCTCCTCAGATGTCAAAAGAAGGATTAGAATCATTGAATAAAGAGAAAACTCTTAAGTATTTTTTTTTGCTAAAGCATCTGCCTGTAATTCCTTTTAACAAAGAGTTGGTAGTTCCCCCTGATAGCATAGTACTTAGCTAGTTATTAATACCTAGAGGCCTGTTGCACAAAAAGATTAGTGCAGTAGGCCTTCCCTTCCCCTGGCTGCTGGCACTGGTTTTCCTCCGGCACCCGGCACCCAGGCCTTCGCTCCGCCCGGAGCCGCCTTCAGCCTTCGCTGCTCTGGCAGGAGCTGCCTTCAGCACCTTCACTGCTCATACATATGCAAATTAACCACCATCTTTGTTGGCAGTTACTTTGCATATCTTGCTGATTAGCCAATGGGAGGCGTGGTGAAGGTACGGTCAATTACCCTGTTTGTCTATTATTAGATTAGATAGGACAGGAACAAAGAGAAAGCCAGACATTATGGCATGTCATTTGGGCAGCTTCACCAGGAAGCTGCAAATTTGCACTCCCCAGGGAATCACTGTCCTGCTCTCTGCAAAACACTTGGGGAAGGGATCCAACAAAGGGGAGATAGATGCATGCCCAGTAAAGTTGGGGTGACTAGGAAAGGTGCCTGTCAGTCAAACTTGAGGACAGAGATGGTTGGCCAAAATGGGAGTGGCCACTGCAAGTACACAAAAATTTGGGGATACAGAATTTCTTAAACAAAGGAGCTTGCTATCTCTTGATGCTCTTGGCTTGTGAATCTTGTCTCTCTTGCATTGGCCTGTGTGGCCCACAGCTGTGTGGATGCCCACACGCAATAGACTGATGGACTACAGCGAGCCTGCGGCTGTATTGAACTGTGCAGACGTGGAAAGGAACTCTGTGCACTGGCTCTGATTTTAGTTCCAGGGAATCCCCAGCTACACTTCTTTTATGATGGGGCAAAGGAAAAAGAGGCTTTGGAAACCCAGGGTTTATAATTTCATGCAAATAAAAATAATTCGTTCTTCCATACCAGTCTCAGAATATGGCAAGAAGCCCACTCCCTCTAGCAACCAGGGGAGATGAGGCCCTCTCCCCTCCATTAACACCCCTCCTCCATTATAAAAATGTCTCCATTTAGAGGGTATGTTGGACCTCAGGCCTTTATAATGTTATGCCAAAGTTACGTGTGTGTGTGTGTGTGTGTGTGTGTGTGTGTGCATATGTACATTCCTAAACACTTTAGTGCTACTTGGTAATTTAATGACTATATTGGGAATGATTAGCGAAAAACCTTTATTTAACCAAAATTTTTAAGAGACAGAGGTTGTAGGATAATAGTTGTTTACTTGTAAATATAAGGGAGCCACATTTCTTTCAAATTTAGGGGCAAAAATCACCTCCTTTGGAGAAGCACTGAAGATTCCTTAACTATGTTCAGAATTGAATACAAATTTTTTTTAAGTTCCTCCTATCTACAACATGTGTGGTTTTCATTAAAAATACTAAAGTATTTATAAGAAAATGTACTTGTTCCATTTTATTAGAATGCAAATGCATATTTTGCAAATGTCCAAGTGACATGCAAACCGTCACTAAAGAGGACTACCCCTCAGATGCCCCGGGGCAGAGAAAAGGGTCAGGCCAGCGGCTGGTCATTGCATTTTCTCTGACACTTACGTTATATCTTATGAATGGCTTCATTTTTATTTGTCTGTTACAATTACTCTCTATTGCTTTGGGAAGAGGACAATATCAAATGGTTTTGCAAATGTCAGATTTTTGCTATTATTACCAGAACCTCCTTTAGTTTTTTATTAAAATATTTTTAAGTTTTTTAATAAAGGTATGTGTTTTTAAATCAGAGAATTTTATTCAGTGATGTTTGAAATATGCTGTTATACATTTATGAGATTTGAGCTAAGGGCCCACAGGCATTCTGAATTCCAATTTGATGTATTAGGCATCCTTTAAATTGCATTTCATGGTTTCAGTTATTTTCAGAAAGCCGAAGTCCTTATTTTCATACAATATTGTTTTATAGGTGAGTGATAATAGCTATCAGAACATCTCTCTTTCTGAATATTCATGAAACATTTTCCCCTGGCAAGAAAAAATAGGAAAATATATTATTGAGAGAGAGACCTCATTGACACTGAGGTGGCCTGATTCGGGAGTGGTCTCCACTGACAAAGAATCTGCTCTTCTCTTCAATAACAGAAGGAAACGCCATTAACCACTTCTACACGAAGAAGCACAGAATGGGAAAGAGGTCAGTGAGGGTTGATTGGTTATTTTTGAGAAGCAACTTCAAGTTCTTGAAAAACTATTTCAGATACTTGGTTTTTGAATAACATACTTGGATTTAAATTCATGCTCTGGCACTTTTATGTTGTTTTATGCATTTTTATCAGTTTATGTTGTTCATTAATAATAAAAACAAATTATCCAAGTTCTCTAAGTTTGTGTTTCCACATTTGAACCATGGAGATAATGGCATCAACTGTTCAGGGTTGTGTTGAGGTTCTGACGGAACACCTGGCCCATAGTTAGGGTGAGGTAAATATTTGCTCTCTCCTCAGGTGCTTAGTCTTTTGCCTGTTGGTGAGGAGAAGTATTGCAATTGTTTCTTTACCCACATGTTGCAATCAGAGAGGCAGAGCTAGGTGAACCTCTGCTCATTAGCATCTCATTCTCCTTCTGTGAACCCACAGAGTATCTGAACTGCTTTAGCCACCTGCCTGATTGACCACATTCCTATAGTCCTTCTGTTATTCTTTCCTTTACCTCCTTAGCCTTAAGTAGTAAGAGGAATAGTTCTAATAGAGAAGCTAAATGTCTATCTTACAGATAGGTTCATGCCTCCCATTTTTTTTTATTTTTTTTTTCTTTATTGATTAAGGTATTACGTATGTGTCCTTATCCCCCTACTGCTCCCCACCCCACCCCACTCCTGTTCATACCCTCACCCCCCTGGTGTCTGCATCCATTGGTTGTGCTTATATGCATGCATACAAGTCCTTATATGCATGCATTACCCCCACCATCCCCTGCCTTCCCTCTGAGGTTTGAGCATCTGATCGATGCTTCTCTGTCTCTGGATCTGTTTTTGTTCATCAGTTTATGTTGTTCATTATAATCCACAAATGAATGAGATCATGTGATATTTATCTTTCTCTTATTGACTTACTTCGCTTAGCATAATGCTCTTCAGCTCCATCCGTGCTGTCTCTCCCTTGTCATTCTCTTTCCTCACAGGGAAGGAGGGGTTGAGCTTCTGTTCAGTTTGTGTTTGGGAAAATTTGGAGGGCAGAAATCATCTAATGAATGTAGCAAAACCCTATGCTGAAAAGATAGCACACCATTCTTCTGCATAAGATACTTTACATTTTGAAAGCAATTTATTTGGCAGCCCCACTGAACATAGTCATAAACCAAGTCAAACAAGATGAGCATATGCACATTGCTGAGCTGAGTGGTGGAATGGCTTTTCCAGAGCAACACACCTGTGCAACACGTCATTTCCAGGTAAATAGCTCTTTTATTGCTAATCAGAATTGAGTCTGAGATACTGTTTTGAAGCTTCAGTTGAGAAGCCCAGCTATCTGTTCATTCATGACTGTAAAATCATGTCCCTGGGGCTGGAAAGCTCATTCTCAAATCATCTTTTGTTGATGTCACACTTGCTAGAGAAGACAACCCTGGAAACTGTTGCCCTGCTTTTCAGTAAACATGGGTGCTGGGGGTCACACCCAGATAGTCCCCACAGGCAGCCCCCTTACCCAACTTTCTAACAGAGAGATTCATTGCTCAGTGCACTAAATGTAGAATTTGAGTAAGTTTGGAAGCTGGCATTACAGATTATGCCATGATTTGCTCTAGTGTTCTTACTACACACAATTCTTGGGATGGATTCTGAGCCAAGAAGAAAGCAGTTATTAAGCTCTCATTTTTACCTTCAATCTAAAGTCTTAATTCCTAAGTCCTTTCATGATTTGAATGACAAGTTTAAGGAGCAGTGAAAAAAATAAAGTAAAACAAGGGACTTTCAAACACTATCAGTTTGAAATCAGTTGGCCTTTAAATCTGCTCTCCAGAGAAGCAATATCCTTATCAAAACAATGCTAGAATAGAGCTGAAAGAGGCACAGCATGAATTAACTCTTCATAGTGAAAAGGATTCTAGGGATAAAATAGGCAGGTTTAGGGAGTCTTAGGAATAAAGAGGGTCCATGGGGGAGGAATGCATAGGTGAGGGATTGGAGCCACCAGAAGGCATACAGTCACAGAGAATAGAAAAGTGCTGTAGGATAAGGGGAGAGGAAGACACACATTCACAGAGGATAAAGAAAGGTCATGGAGTATTGGGGGAAAGGAAACAAACTTTCACAGAGGATAGAGAAATGTCGACAGATGCTAGAAAGAGGGAAACATGTTCACAGGAGATAGAGAAATGCTACCAGATAACGGGGAGAGAATGAGGGGGGCACCAAGTGGGTTTGGGGCTTTGAAGTTGATATTCTGCAAAAGACTGACCAATTAGAAAAGCACAGGGTCATCAAATGGGGAAAGGGCCCAATCAGAAGGGTGCATGAAGAGACAAAGAGCGATAGTCTTTATAAACCTTAGGTAAGAGGAGATTAGTAGGTTACCCCTTGGAAACCCCTCCCTACCTGGGAGTCTGTATTTGATTCCAATAAATTTCCACCCTTTTACTAATAAGTCCTTTTAGTCCATGAATTTTATTCTTCAAACTTCATGAGGCAAGAACCCACAAGGGGGAGATCTGCTCCCCGCACCCCACATTTCACTACTGTAAAAAAAATATATCAATGGTAGAGGAAAGAGTGGGGAAAAAAAAGTCAAGAAAATATCTCCAAGTGTGAATATTTAAGCTCTTCATTTTACTGACAAAGCAGTTGAGGGAATTAGTGAGACTACTTTGGTTTTCAAAAAATATACTCCTTGGTTAATTAATAATAAATCTAAGAAAATAATTTAGTTCTATTTTATATTGTAATAGGGCTTTTTTAAAAATTTCTTTATTGGTTAAGGTATTACAAATGTGTCCTTATCCCCCCATTAACCCCCAATCTCTCCCGCCAACTTATGCTCTCATCCCCCTGTTGTCTGTGTCCATTGGTTTGGCTGATATGCATGCATACAAGTCCTTTGGTTGATCTCCTCCCCTTACCCCCATCCTCCCCTACTTTCTGGGGATTAATAGTCTTTTATACACTGAACTGCCCAAATTTAAAGACAACCGAGGAATGTAGATTATTTTTCTTTGTGCAGATCTTGGTAAATATATTAAACCAAGCGCTCAAATAGAATATAAAGCAAAACAGTCAGATCTTTAAATTAGCAGCAAAATAATGAAATTGTATTGGTTTAGTCTAAAGAGAGAATATAACTTATCCAAATTAAGAGAATCCATGTATGATTTGAGATTCTCTGCTTTTCTTTCTCCCACAGCTTCCACAAATACACTATTATTTAAAAAGTGCTGTACTTGGAAAAATATCACTTCTTTAGAAAAGAGACCCTAACTACTAAAATAGTATTTTACAATTACTAATGTATCCTGGTTGATCCCCACTTATTTCCTTTTATCTATATTATCTCATAGGAAAACAGATTTAAATACTTGGAGTAATAAAAGACTTTAGGTTATAAATTCTAACTTCAATTAACACAGTTACTAAAATTTGAATTTTAATAGTGTATGCAGCTGACACAATGTAAGGAAAACAAAAGCATTAAAAGTTATCTGTGAGAAGACTACCCTCTCGTGGCATAAATTGGAACGACAACAAACTACCTTATTCAGGTCTGGATCCCTGCAATGGAACTTGGAATAGGCAGACTTGAGAGCCTAAAATCACTTTAATAATAGTCTTATAAGTTTTGCTAATATAGTAGAATAGCTTTATTTTTAAGATATTGAACCTGAGTCCTGAATGTTGCGTAACAATGGATTACAAACAACTCCTTTGAAACTTGTAGCCGTAAAAAACAAAACACTAATCAATATTTAAAGTTGTATTTCATCTACACTAACATATTATATGACTAATCAACTTAAATTTATAGCCATTAAATTATTTTTAATGAAACTTTACAATTCATGACTCATATTGACAGTCTTAAAACTAGAAGAAACCCCTCAATATTAGCAATAATGTATTCTAGTTCTCGGTGTCATGAATTAAATCACAGATTTCTTGAAGTATTAACAAAAGGCAGCCATTTCCCTATTCAAATCCAGTGATAGTTAAGAATATTTGTCAAACAAGTGTTAATACTTATCACTAAATGGATAAACCAGAATAAGTGGTTAGGAAAATTCTCAGTATCAACCCTCTTACAAATTTCAAATTTTGTGGCAGCTAAAGTCAATCCTTGCCTTCAGGAGGAAAATACTGTACTCTTGCAATCTATTCAGAGATGTGAACAAGCGATAGTCTTACATGAATAGCTGTATGTACCCAAACACCAGTCACTGTGGTGCCGGCGGCTTCATGTGGTGTCCCTTACTCCTGGTGAGGAGAGTATCTGCATGCATTTACTCTGCGTACTAAAGTAACAATAAAAATTATAAAGGCATGATGACAGGTAGACAGGGACTGCCTTTGAGTGCTAAACAATTATCTGATATTTTGTCCTTTTTCTCACTTATGTTGTAGGTTAGATTGTTGTTCAGAAATATCCACACCATCCCTTCACCTCTATAGGAGGAGTCTACTTCCTCACTCCTGGACATTGAGCTCAACAATATTATTTTGGCAACTGGATGTCATCACACATAATGGGGCATATGCTAGAGATGCGCTTGCAAGCATTCGCTTACTCACTTGCTCCTCTGCCATGATCATCATAAGAAGGCGCTTACCTTACCTGCTGGTCCCAGAGGTTAAATGATATGTGAAGCAATGTCTACCTCTCCCAGCCAAGCCCAGCCTAGATCTTTTGACTCCCATCTATCACAGATTTCTGCATTAAGTAAAAGCTTGTTATAACGTGCTGCTGAGAGTTGTGGCATTTTAATTATAGAGACAAATTTATTTCTCCACATAGAAAATAACTTGATTCGGTCATATGGAAGCAGTGTCTATAAATGTCACCTTCTTAGAGACCAGTTTCTGACTACTCTGTCGCTCAGCAAATAATCCTCTATATAATCAACATGCTTATTTCCTTTATAACACTATGGCTTTTCATTTCAATGCTCTTATTCATTAGTTTATCTGCAAGCCTCAATAGATTTAAATTCTACAAAGGTAAAGTCCTATCTTTTTGTTCTCTGCTATATGTCCAGTTTCTAGCTCACAGAATTCTCTCATTAAGTATTTCTGAGTGAACAAGTGAATGATTCACTAGGCCATAAATACATCAATCAGTTACATTACCTGGTCTGGTTAACTTCCACTTCAAACATACGTAAAAATAAGTCAGTATTAGTTTAAATAACCTCAATATCTGTCCTTTCATTTCACCTGTGTATAAACTGTCAAGGATCCAGTAGTTGAGTTGATAACAAATTATTCACAGTTGACTTGCAGTTCCATGCTCTGAATAAGGTAGGTATATAGATAGTTAGATACATGGATGATCTCTTGTTTCTTCTCATCATATTAAACAAACAAGATGAGATTTCCCCTTAACATTTATGTCAAGTCTGTATCCTTAAAATGAAAAATCCAAAACTATTCCCTCAACATTTGCTGAATATAAGTTGGGCTGTATTTAGTAAATATATATATATATATATATATATATATATATATATATATATAAAATTTTAATTTTTAGGCAAGCTATTTATAATTAATATATAATACAAACCATAGACATTATATATTACTGAAGTATGTTGATTTGTATGTTGAATTTGCATGTTTTTTCTAACACTGTGTGTGTGTGTGTGTGTGTGTGTGTGTGTGTGTGTGTAACCTTTAGGTTTTTCTACATATAAAATCATGTGGCATTTCCTCAAAAAATTAAAAATAGAACTGCCATTTGACCCAGTGATCCCACTTCTAGGAATATATCCTAAGTATCTCAGAACACCAATCACAAAAGATATATGTATCCCCATATTCATAACAGCACTATTTACAATAGCTAAGATCTGGAAATAGCCCAAGTGCCCATCAGCAGATGAGTGGATATAAAAGCTGTGGTACAGCCCTAACTGGTTTGGCTCAGTGGATAGAGCGTCAGCCTGCGGACTGAAGGGTCCCAGGTTCGATTCCGGTCAAGGGCATGTACCTTGGTTTCAGGCACATCCCCAGTAGTGGGTGTGCAGGAGGCAGCTGATTGATGTTTCTAACTCTCTATCCTTCACCCTTCCTCTCTGTAAAAAAAAATCAATAAAATGTATTTTTTAAAAAAGCTGTGGTACATTTACACTATGGAATACTATCCTATCTAATAATAGACAAACATGGTAATTAACCATACCTCCGACACGCTTCCCATTGGCTAATCAGGGTGATATGCAAATTAACTGCCAACCAAGATGGCGGCCAGCAGCCAGGCAGCTGAAGTGAACAGGAGGCTTGGTTGCCCCAGAGATGGAGGAAGCCAGGGTTCCCCACCTGCCGCCACCGGGCTCTGAGCTCCTGAAGCAACAGCTCCAAAAGATACAATGTTTCAATTATAGAAGCTAAAAGATGGAGGTTAATTTGCATATACTGGCTCTGAGGGAAGACTGAAGACAACATGGAAGCCAAGCGCTACCGAAGGGAGCAAAGTAGAGGCCACACAGACACAGTAAAGGAGCCAAGGCTGCGGAGGTAGGAGGCGGGAGGCGGGAGGTGGGAGGGGAAACCCAGGGGGAGCAGCTGGGGGCAGGTTGGGCAAACCAGCAAGAGCGGCTGGGGGTGGGTTAGGCAAACCCACCCAGCCACAGTGGCTGGGGGCAGGTTGGGCAAACTCAGCCACAGTGGCTGGGGGTGGGAGCAAAGCCCGCCTCAGCAGGTTTTGCTCCCTTCTCTGCTTTGCTCCAGCCGCAGGAAGCCCTATTCTTGCAGGAATGTTCTTGCAATGGGCCTCTAGTGCAGTTATAAAAAAGAAGGATCTCTTACCTTTTGAGACAGCATATGAAAGGAACCTGGAGAATATTATGCTAAGTGAAATAAGCCAGTAAGAGAAAGACAAGTATCATATGATTTCACTTAGATGTGCAATCTAATGAACAAAATAAACTGATGAACAAAATAGATCCAGAGACATGGAAGCATACAACAGTCTGATGAAACTCAGAGGGAAGGTGGGGGTGGGCAGGAAGAGACTTTAAAATAACTTGTATGCATATATGCATAACCCATGGACATGGACAATAGTGTGGTGAAGGCCTGGGGAGGGTACAGTAAGAGGGTAGAGGGGGTGAATTGGGGAAAAAAGACTACATGTGTAATAGTTTCAATAACAAAGATATATTTTTAAAAATCATGTCATCTAAAAACAGGGATAATAAATTTACTTCTTCTTTTCCAATTTGGACATCTTTTTTTCTTGCCTAATTGCTCTAGCTATGACTTCCAGTACATGCTGAATAAATGTGGCCTGAGTGGGTATCTTTGACTTGTTCCAGATCTTAGATAAACATTTTTCAGTTTTTCCCCCTTGAGTATCATGTTAGATGTGGGCTTTCAATATTTGGTCTTTACTCTGTGAGGTAACTTCCTTCTATACTTAATTTGTTGACAGTTTGTATTACAAAATGATGCTCAATATTGTCAAACGTTTTTTTCTGCATTTTTGAAATGATCCTGTAATTTTTATCCTTCCATTGTTTTAAAATATTGATTGATTTGCATATGTTTATCCTCCTTGCACCCCAGACATAAATCCCACTTTATCATAGTGTATGATCCTTTCAATGTGCTGGTGAATTTGGTGTACTCATATTTTATTCAGGATTTTATATTTATATTCATCAGGGATATTGCTCTATTGTTTCCTATTTTAGAAGTGTCTTGGTCAAGCTTTTAGTATTGGGGTGATGCTGGCTTCATAAAATGCATTTAGAAGTGTTCTCTCTTCTATTTAGGGGAGAGTTAAGAAGTATTAGTATTAATTCTTTAAATGTTTGATAGAATTCACTTGTGAAGCTATCTACTTCGGGACTTTCCTTTGTTGGGAAATTTTTAATCACTTATTCAATTGCCTTATTTGTTGTTGGTCTGTTCAGAATTTCTATTTCTTCATAATTCATTCTTAGTAAGTTATACGTTTCTAGGAATGTATCCATTTCTCCTAGGTTATCTAATTTATTGGTATATGATTGTTTTAATAGTTCCTTAATGTCTTTTTAATTTCTGTAGTGTAATTTGTAATGCTTCTTTACTCATTCTGACTTTCGAGTCTTCTCTTTTTGTTCTTTGATTAGTCTACCTATGGGGTTGTCATTTATGTTTATCTTTTAAAAAAATAATTCAGTTTCATTAACTTTTTCATTGTTTTTTATTCTCCATTTCATTTATTTCTTCTCTAAATTTATTATTCCCTTCCATCTGATCATCTTAAGCTTAGTTTGTTCTTTTCTAGTTTCTTGAGATGTAAGGTTAAATTGATTATTTGAAATCTTTCTTCTTTTTCAGTGTAGCTGTATTTACATTTTATTTCTATTGAATAGCTCTGGCCTAGAAAAATAGCTAAGACAAAATTATTTTAAATATTTATTGTTTGATCAGAGCATGCTAATTATAGCCAGTCACTGCTCTAAAGGTTTTTACATTTTATCTTTATAACTTTGTGATGAAGTTAATATATACTTTTTTAATTTTACAGATGAGAAAGCAGAGGAAAATGTTATTCAGTATATGGACTTGGAATCATTGCTTAAGTGAGGAAAAAAGTAATCGCTGGAAATATATGCAACACATTTTATAAGTGGTACTTGTAGGTGGTTAGAGTAATTAGTAACTTTATGTAAAAATCTGTACTTTATGGTATTTTCTACTTTTTCAAAGATTATATGTTTTTTAATGTTTTAAAACTATATTTTTTTAAGAAATAAAGGAAAGCAATTACAAAGTATTGTTAGGAGCATGGAGACAATAGCTAAAGCAGAAAAATGTCCATAAAAATTTAGGAATAGCCTCTAAATTAATCTTTTTTTCTAGTCCCCATATTATTAATCAGTGCTAATAATAGTAATTGACACTTACCCTACAGTCACACATACTCAGTAAAATTTTAGCCATTTTAGCCAGGCCAATGTGGCTCAGTGATTGAGCCTTGACCCATGAACCAGGTCACTGATTTCTAATCTGGGCACATGCCTGGGGTTACTGGCTCGATCCCCAGTAGGGGAAATGTTTGTCTACCATCATTGATGTTTCTATCTCTCTCTCCTTCTCCCTAAAATCAATAAAAAATATCTTTATTAAAAAATTTTAGCAATTTTAGCTGTGCTGTTCTGTGAGGCCAATATTCTTCCTCCTTGCTCTATAATGCTATTATGATAATCCTCACATACTAAACTTATACTACTTCCTTCTACTACCATGCTTTGGTTCTCTAATTGTAAATGAAAAAGAACCAGGATTGGAAACACACACACACACACACACACACACACACACACACACACACCAAAACACAACACCTAAAATTAAAACACTGGAGTCTGCAATTATATGAAACAGCAGTACTTTCTTCTCCTCTCTTCTCTCTTCTCTCTTCTCTCTCTCTCTCTCTCTCTCTCTCTCTCTCTCTCTAATGGCAAAATGTGTATCTTGATAAAACTACTCTGGCTTTTGATACTGTTGTGGAAAGGCCAAATATTATAGGCATGTCATTTGGGAAGCTTCACCAGGAAGCTAAAACTTTACATTCCCCAGGGAGCCACTGGTAAATTACCCATAGATCACTGGGGGAAGGTGGGGGTGGAGGATAGATGCATGCCCAGTAAAACTGGGGTGACATTGCAAAAGTACTTGCCCAACAGTCACACCTGGGAACAGGTCTTTGGCCAGAATGGGTGTGGCCACTGCAAGAGTGAGAAATTTTGGATACTTAAATCCCTAAACAAAGGACTTAGCCCTCTTGGCTCTTGGTGTGTTGTGCTTGACTCCTGACTTGTGGGGCTCTCCTGCTCCTGCTCCCCTGCATTCATCCACATGGTGAACGTGGACCCCACACACAATAGACTAATTGACTGCAACTAGCCTGACACTGGACTCAGCTGCAACATGGAATGGAAACCCTGGCCACTGGCTCTGGTTTTTGCTCTACTGACTCCCCAGCTACACTTCTTCCAGGACTGGATTAAGGGAAATGGGACTTTGGAAACCCAGGGATGTAATTCCACAAAAATAAAAATCACTCATCCTCCCATGTGAGTCTCAGAAAATACTTTTTCTCAAGAGGACTCCATTCCTAGCACTCAGTGGAGAAAGAAATACCCCACTTCCACTGATAACACTTTGAAAGAAAAGAATCCTCTTAGAAAATAATTCAATGATGATAATTAAAAAAGGGACATCTATCTATCTATATATAAGCTTCAGCGACCAAACAACTGGAACAACCAGATAGACCAGAACGACCAGTCGCTATGATGCGCACTGACCACCAGACACTCAATACAGGAGCTGCCCCCTGGTGGTCAGTGTGCTCCCACAGCAGGAGAGCCACTTAGCTGACAGACCCGTCCTAGCGACCCACTGGCCCAGTGGCAGCCACTCCCTCAATAATCCTGTAGGTCCAATTTCCAGAGAACAGGCCAGGCACCTATGGACCAGTGCCACTGGCATGACCCTGACGGCGCTGCCAACCTCTTACAAGTCAGCCTAGGCCACTGTGGCCACTTCCCCTCCCTAGATGTTCCATAAGAAGAAAGGATAAAAAAGTGGCCACCAGGTGGCTCCCGACAACTGGTGCGAACATCAGGGGCATGGATCCAGATCCCAGGCTGGCAAGGTCATCCCACTGCCCACCAGGAGGGCCGATTGCACCCCGGCCCCCTGCCCCCACAAAATCAGGAACCCACCTGTGCATGAATTCATGCACCGGGCCTCTAGTAGAGTTTTATAACAGAAAGTGCATTTAACAACTCTTTTGCCACACAATTAAATCATCCTTCCTTTAATAATTTCTTCTTATATTGGACTTTTAGCAAAGCTGAAAGTATATTAATCTCATTTTTTAAAGCATTCTTTGTTGGAATTACTTTGGTGTTTCATATTTTCATAATCAATTCAGTATTCTCTTTGCTGCTTCCCATAAACTTACAAATGTCTATGGATGTGTCAATTAGTCCTTCTTTTGAATGTACACTCTTCAGTAAAGTATAATACATATTAAATAAAAAATAACATTTTTTAAGGTTATTAGGCTGATAATATTAGGCTGATAATTGTTAGGCTGATCTAACAATGACTGGCTTTTGTCTGAGTTCCCTTTCTTCCTTCATTTCTTTCTTCATTTCTTCCTTTCTCCCATCCTTCTTTCCTTCCTTTTTTTCGTTCCTATAAATAAATGCACACACTCATATTTATATGCATGTATACATATACCTTCATATATATAAACATGTGTTTATATATACATATATGTTGTAGAAAAACTTTTCTTGGACTAAAAACGGTTATAAATGGCATTATTTTAAAAGTAAATATAATCTTAGCAAAAGCAATTTATTTCTACCTATGTCCACCCAGTATCAATCACCTGTTTTCTTCGTTGAGTGAAAGAATGATTGACTGCAGCTCGCCACACATCAGTTTCCTGAGATGAAACTTATTGTTAAGAACATGATGAATTTTTCCATTTTCTTGTGTCCAATCAGTCAGTTCATTGTCTGAGAGCACACCCCATAACTAAAGATGGCAGTTGTTTCTCTCGAGGTTTTTCCAGTAGCCTTGTGCTTTAATACAGCTGCTGCTTTGCATTTGAAAACTAAATCAGCCTCAATATTTCATAGTCTTTTTTATCTTGGTGTTTATGATAATGACACGTTGGCTACAGAACTCTCCATTCAGAGAATCTAAACAGATTTTAGCACCTGTTAGCAGGTGTAGAAAAACAAGTACATCATTTAAATATTTCCATTCTTTTAAAGTTGCTCATCTGTAATTAAAATCATTTTTTTCCATGAAAAAACTGCTCTAGAAAATAAAGTCAATCCTCATGTATGTTTATTTCATTGTTATATTATGTGAATTGTTAGTTTCTTTTCTGTAAAATCTCAATCTAACCATCTCTAAAATAGAATGGGATAATTAAGAGTTTTGCTGAGTCCGCAAATGGACATTTCTGTAGTAACAAAAATATCACAAATTTCTTTATGATTTACTGTCACTCTTGTAGTGAACGATCACAAAATTTGGAGTATAAATGATGCTGTTGTAATAACCTGGTTATTATTTAACGGGAGAGGAGGAGAGGGAAGACCAGATAGACACATGCCCAGGAAGGTCTGGGTGATGTGGGAATAGGTAATTGGCCAGAATAGTCATGGCTACCACATGTGTGCAAAACATGAATATTTAAACTTCTAAACAAACATGCACGCTCTTTTGGTTTTTACTCTCTTTCTCAGGTGCACCAGGTCCCTGGCTGTCCTGTGGCAGGGGGATGTTATCCCTTGTGCCCACGTGGCTCACAGCCATGTGGGACTCCACAGTGGACTGATGGACTTTATTGGCTGGGGTGCTGAACTACATCTGGCTGCAACACAGAACGGAAGCTCTGGACACTGGCCTGCTTTTGGCTCTGAGGAACTCCCAGCTCCACCTCCTTCAGGACTGTCTTGAGGGAAATGGGACTTTGGGACCCGAGGAATCTAACTTCCTTCAAGCAAAGCCTTTTCCCACACCTAATCTTTCTATGGGGGCTTCTGAAATTCTTATTTCAGCCGTACCCCAAGAACCAACACCTAGCTCCCATGAGTGACGGGAAGCTTGATTTTCTGTTAAACAAGGAGCAAGCCAAGTTTAGGACCTAGTTACCAGGGGACACAGAACACTGTGTTTTCTAGGTTTGTTGTTGTTGTTTTAATTCTGGAAAATGAAGTGGTTGGCCTTAGTGACCCCCATGGTTGTTGTTGAATCTAAGTTTCTACATGTCAGTGTAAGTAACTTCTTTATAAAACCTGTTCCATTAGACAAATTTATGGTATGTCATTAATCGTGAAAGAACCCAAAAACAAAATTATAATGAAGTTATTAACGATAGAAACATCAAGAATGCTATTTTGATTTTCTTTGTTAATATTGAGTGAATAGTTCTTCACTAGAATTGCAGTTGCAAAAGTATATGTATATTTGGGTTTAAAATTATATACATTTAAATATATTTGATACATATTTCATCAATGAAGTAATATAACATTTTGCTCAATAATTATTTTTTAATACTTTTTTATTAATTTCAGAAAGGAAGGGAGAGGGAGAGAGAGAGAGATTGAAACTTCAATGATGAAAGAGAATCATTTATTGGCTGCCTCCTGCATGCCCCACAGGGCATGGAGGCTGCAACTCGAGCATGTGCCCTGACCCTGAATTGAACCGTGACCTCTTGGTTCACAGTCAATACTCAACCACTGGGCCATGCCAGCCTGGCTCAAGAACTATTTATAGTATTTCTGTTTCTTTGTTTTCTAAGAAATCATTTAAATGTCCATGGTACATGAATCATTAGCACAGAAATATGAACATCATATTTCTATTAACAAAAATAAAAATCTCTCCATCTGTTAGAATAATGAAAATTGGAATTAGGGGTACAAGGTTTGGTTGCAGAGCAAAAACCTGACATTAAAATGTAAATGGATTTTGCCTGGGGCTGGGATGGATGGGGAAATAGGTATACCAGGACTAGAAAGAGATGGATACAAATTTTCTTCCTTTCTTTTCTTCTTTCTTCTGTCCCCTTTCTTTCTTCCTTCCTTCCTTTCTTTCTTTCTTTCTTTCTTTCTTTCTTTCTTTCTTTCTTTCTTTCTTTCTTTCGTTTCTTCTTTCTCTCTTTCTTATGTTTAACTTATTGGCAACTTGACAGCAAATGTCAACTTCACAAGTAATATAAGGATGCATAGCTATGTTTTTGAAAAATGTTCTGATTTAATAAAGAATTTCTATTTGGGTCTTCATTTACCCTGCCTGAACACACCCTTCTGTTTGACATGTAACCTCCAGCTTGGGTTACACAATATGCTCCCACTTCACCTTGTCTTTCAGAGTTCTTTACAAATTTTTAGGGCCCAGTTCTCAGCTTTGATCCCTCATTCCACACTTTCTCTGAAAGATATTCCATTAATTCCCATAGCCTTAATTGCTAATACTTATAGAACCGTCCAAATCTTGCATAGTACTCAGACTTTAAATGTTTGTATGTGCCTTAACTATCTGTGGCTGATTTCAGAGTAAATTTGATTACAAAGTGTATTTAAGTTTCCTTTTTTACAAAATAGAAAAAAAGAATGTATTTGCAGTATACTTTTAAATCTTAGGACAAAAATTATACAACATTTGAGAATGGTTAAAAGAGCAGTGGATATTATCCTGGAGAAAAACAAAAGATTTCCAGAGATATGAGAGTAACCTTCAAACAATTTAAGGTAGAGATTCTAAGAATGGGGATATGCCTACATTTCTCATAAAATATTTTTATAATCTGGAAATAGGTAAAGAAGTATTTCCAAACTAGTAATTTTTAAATAATGTTACTCATAGTGAAATTCAAGGTGTTATTAAAATGAGTCAGAAAATTTTTTGTTGTTCTTGTTTATTGAAAATTTAAGATACCTGTCATGTTATTGGAAGAACCTGAATTTTTCTCCATGTCATGCAAGTTTCTACCTAAAACCTCTGTGAGTTACAGTGAGTCAAAATTTTTATAAGCAAAAGAATAAATTGTTATACAATTATGTAATGTTTTTCTACCCAAGTGGATAAGGAAGGAGAGATTAACCTACATTTAATGTATTATAGAAAGAGGACATCTATGAAACAAGTACTAAATGGTTATTTTTGTCTTCATATTTATAATTCCATGTTTGGGCAAGACAAATAAGAGAAAGATATATTGTGGAAGAGATACTAGTGTTGTGATATATAAAACCTTTTCTAAGACAGAGGAAGTATATTACAGGTCTAAGAATCTGATATGTCATTCTTAAAAGCCCAGTGGCCCAGCTGCCTCCTTCCTATCAGATTTTACTAGTGCTCTGATGGGCAAAAGGGCTCTGTTACATGCTGTGACATCCCAGGTCTGTAACCCTTGGCGAGCCCAGGGAGGATGCGTGGCTGGCATCAGATAGCCAGTCTCCATGGGATGTGACTGCTGGGAGTGTGGTATCTGTGGCTCTGATCTGACTTTCAAGCTGATTGGAAAAAAAAAAAAAAAAAGAAAGAAAGAAAGCCCAATGGATTATACTGTATGTCCTTTCCATTTTATATTATTGAGTGCTTATTTAAAGCTAGATCTTGTATTTGGCACTTAAATAATGAAAGAGAAATAAAATATATAGACTCTGCCCTATAAGAATTCATGAAGAAATTGGTAGGGGGCAAGATGAATAAAAATTTACCATGCAAAGAGAAAAATTTACTTTTTTAATGAATTTAAATGCAGTATAAATGATAGTTATTTTTCATATATAGTCTCCCATATAAGTGCACACACACAAATTCTGACTACAGTTGTATGTGTGTACGGGTGTGTGTGTGTGTGTGTGTGTGTGTGTGTGTGTAGGAAGGGTCATAATGTATATATAGTTATAATCTTAGTGTAAAGGTATGCTGAGCTAGGATTTTACAGTAGCTATAGGTTTACATCCCCTTTGATTCCCTATTCCTAATGAAAATGAGTTAGATGACAGTTGAAATCTAAAACCCAGGTTAGCCTGAGAGTTAACTTTTCTTTTTCCTGCAACCCTACAAAAATACTGAAATAATATTATGAACATCTTAGAGGATATAAAAATAATTATGGTTATGAGTTTAAGACTATTTTAACAATAGATTAAAAGTCATAGGTATAATGAATTAATTCATAGTGTTGAGTTTCAGAATAAGTTTAAGTAAAAGAATCATGATATTGTGTAATACTTGTTATACAGTTTTGCATATATTTTAATATTTGAAGAATTTAAAATAATTAGTCTATATATGTATATGAGATTTGTATTTTAAGGTAATTTAGTTTATTTGAACAATCTTTAAGTTACAAAAATGGCTTTCAAAATTTAATGTAATAAATTGAGAAATTGGTACAAATAGTGGCAAGTTGTTTTATATAGAAATTTTATTATAAATTATATTAGGTTTATCTGACTGTGACAAATAATCAGCATAACTGCTAGTTAATAAATAGTTTTTAATTTTTATATATACCAATAATAGAGGACTACGTAAATTGTCCGGGATGCCGTCACAGTAGCTGCATGGGACAAGAAGGCCGGCTGAGGGGGTTAGTGAGGGACGACCAAATGACTGAACAGCCTTTTGTGCACTGGGCTTCTAGTCTCATATAAAAGCCCAAGAGGTTTTATTAAGGACCAATTACAAAATCAAAATGAAAAAAAAAACACATTTATAATTTTAACAAGGTAAAAACCAAGATAAATTATAATAGTGCTGTACCAGAGAATGATGAACATAATTTTATATTTCAGGTGAAATTTGTAGTGGATGTATTTAATGCCACTGAACGGTACACTTAAAAGTGAATAAAATGACAAAATTTGTGTTATGTATTTTTTACCAAAACAATAATTAAAATCTAGTTCTGTTGAAAATTGGCCTCACTTGAGCCTTTGTATTAAAGTCACTAAATTCATTCCATTCCAAGATCTGGGATGATTTGCAGCCTTAGAGTTTCTGAAGCTAATATAATATTGAATGTCAACTGGAATTGAAAAACAAGAATAACTTTTAAAAATGCTAACTAAAAAAAAATTCTGTCAATTTAAGAATATTATATCCTGCAAAAGTATCCATCAAGAATGTAAATGAAATAAAGATGTTTTCAGATAAAATTTATTGACACCAGAGAGTAATAAAAGAAATGATAAAAGAAAGTTTTTTAGGCTGAAAGGAAATGAAATGAGAATATTCAGGAAGGAATTAAAGGGGCCAGAAATGTAAAAGAAGATGTTTTTCTATTATCTTTAAAGTACATTATGGTTTACTTATTAAGGAAGCACAATAATATCTTGTAAAGATTGTAATACATATTGTGATTATATCATTAAGAGTGGGAAATGGACCCAAATGCTATAATATTTCTTTATTTTACTTACACAGATACAATATTAAACATAAGTAGAATATCCTGAGGGCATGTACAAATAATTGCAATAATAATTTTTATTCATATTAATGAGTTAGATGAATATCTATGTGGATACTAGAGTCCCAGAGCATGAAATTCATGGACTGGCAGAGGTGGTGGGTCCCCTCTGCCTGGCCTGCGCCCTCTCGCAGTTCAGGACCCCTTGGGGGATGTCTACCTGCTGACTTAGGCCTGCTCCCCTCTTGCAGTCTGGGAGCCCTCACTCCTTACCATTCGCCTGCTTGCTTCTCCTTACCGCTTGGCTCGCTGCTCCTTAGCACTGCTGCAGAGGCGGGGTAGGCTCCCGCCACTGCCGCTGCACTCGCCAGCTGTGAGCCTGGCTTCTGGCTGAGTGGCATTCCCCTTGAGGAAGAGCACTGACCACTAGGGGGCAGCTCCTGCATTGAGCATCAGCCCCTGGTGGTCAGTGCGCATCATAGTGACTGGTCATTCTGGTCGTTCTGCCGTAACAGTCGCTTAGGCTTTTATTATATAGATATATGGGATTCATATTGGAATAATTAGGTAAATGATGCACCTTAAACTATAGGTGGTACAAATGGAAAACCATTTCTCAGGAAGGATTTCAATGGGAGCACCCATAAAACAAAATCCCTTCATAGCACTGCCACGATGACAGATCGTGTAATGTTACACAGAAAAGTTGTGTAAAAATGTTGGACCTCAGTGTATGAATTGTAAAGATATTAGAACATTCCATGATGTAACCAGTTAGGAGCATATCAATTATAACTTTGTAATGACTATATAAATGATATTGAAAGGAGTTTTTAGGGGTAAAATAGACAGGTTTAGGGAGTTTTGGAAATAAAGAGGGTTCATGGGGGAGAAATGCAAAGCTGGGGGGCTGGGAGCTGCCAAAAAACATACATTCACAAAGAACTGAAGGCATCACAGCCTAAAGGGAGAAGAATACAGTGGGGCCTTGACTTACGAGTTTAATTCCTTCAGTGGCGGAGCTCGTAACTCAAATTACTCGTATGTCAAATCAAAAAGTGAACGAGTGAGACACGTGATGCTGGGCTGATATTGTGGCGTTCACTGTGACGTTCGCTGTGCCAACTAGCAGTGGGGTATCTGAAGCTGGCTCATAATGCGAATTTTAGCTCGCAACTCAAAGCAAAAAATCAGCTGAGAGAAGGCTAGTATCTTGAAAAACTCGTTAGTCGGGACACTCGTAAGTCAAGGCCCCACGGTATACCCATTTACAGGAGACAAGGGGAAAGCCACAGGGAGTAGAAAACCAAAATGGAGAGCAGGAGGAGGCCCCTATGTGGGGTTTGAGCTCTGAAGCTGCTATAGTGACCAATCAGAGGGGATATCAGGACACAAAGAACTGCAGCCTTTAAAACCTTAGGAAAGAGGGACGTAGTGCGTCTCTCTCCCCCGCCCCACCCGGGAGTCTGCTTTTTCCCCAATAAATTTCAACCTTTTCCTAGGATACCTTTTGTCCGTGGCTTTATTCTTCACCTGGACAAGCACCTGGGAAATCACCTTTGCATCCTACCCAGAGGAAAACAACACATTTCAGTTTAATTTCCGCATTTCAATATAGTTAGGTATGAATCTTTTAGATAAATAAAACTGTAGTAAAAAGATATAAGGATGCTCTGTTTTCATGGAAGTGGGGTTCTTGGGGTTTCTTGGGGAAATGAATTTACTGAGGCCTCCTTGGGAGGGTGGGATTTCATAGAAAGCTTTATTAATGATGTAAAATTAAGGGAGTTCTCCTTCAAAGTCCCATCTCTGTCCATCTTGTCATGGAAAAAGTCCAACTGTGTCTTCAGCAAGGCCAGAATAAAGGCCCCTGCCCATAGTTTCTGCTCCATATTAAAAACCAGTCCATTGCGTGTGGGGTCCACACGGCCATGGGCCATGCAGCTGCTTAAGGCCACATGGCTCTGGAGAGAGAACAGGCAAACACATGGACGAGTGTGGGTCATGGAGCAAGAGAGAGCCAGAGCAAACAAGGAGAAGAAGAGAAAACAAGAGAGAGAGAGCTTGATTTTACCAAGGAGCTTCTTCAAACTAATCAATTAACTTTCCAAGGTCCTGTGCTCTTATGATGGGGTCCACCCCATAGCCAATTCATTCCCCAGGCTAGACTGACAGGCAAGCACCTCCCCTGTGCTACCTCTGCTTCTATTGTGCTTGTACCTATCTCCCCTTTCTCCCTCCAATAATCCATACCTGAAGGGGGAAGGGAGGGTGTTAATCCCCTGGGAAGAATGATGTTATGGAAAGCTGTAGCTTTCTGGTGTAACAAAAAGGCTTATGCTTCCCAGCTGAATATGCTCAGCAATATCTGACTCTCCCCTTGCTCTCTTCCTATTAACTAGCTAATCATGACGATAATGATACTGTTATAATAATCGAATTATTATTAAACAAGAGAGGAGTAAAGTGAAGACTAGATAGTATAAGCATGCCCTTTATAGTTTTGCTAATTTAACACTCTCCAAGTCTGTTCCTTGCTGATCAATGGGGGAAGGAACTGGACAAAGACAGTTTAGAAACATTACCAGTGAGGTCTAAGTGATGCGGGCAGGGGCCTTCCTGCCTGTCCGTCACATCCAGAAAACAGTCAGTGGCCAGAATAGGCGTGGCCACCAGAAGGGCACAAAACCCGAATATTTAAACTTCTGAACAAAGGAGCACGCCCTCTTGGCTCTTGGTCCTTGGAACTCTTGGGACCCCCGTTGCAGGGGGGCATGCACCCCTGAATTCGCCCAAATGGCTCATGGCCCTGTGGGGTGCACACAATGGACTGACGGACCTCAGTTAGTCTAATGCTGGGCTGGACCTGGCTGCAACATGAAGCAGAAGCTCTGACACCAGCCTTGCTTTTGGCTCTACTGGAACCCCAGATGCACCTCTCTCAGGACTGGGTTAAGGGACACGGGACTTTACAACCCTACGAATGTAACTCCATGCAAATAACTTTTTTAGCCTGTCTCATTCTCCCATGGGGACTTCTGAAAATGCTTATGAAATAGGAATTTTTAGGAGTAAAACAGTCAGGTTTAGGGAATTTTTAAAATTAAGTGGGTCCATATAAAACGCACAGGCTGAAAAGAGGCTGAAGTTACATTTCCATAAGACAAGGGAGTTGAGAGAGGCAGAAGTTACATTTTCATAAGATAAGGGGACTGGGAGTAGCAAAAGTTCTATATTTACAAAATAAAGAGGGAGGGCCTCACATGTGCCATGTGAGGTTTGATCTTTGAGCCCAGGAGTTGCTATCGTGACCAAATCAAAGGGGAATAGTGGCCAATCGGAGGGGATATCGAGGAACAAAAACTTCAACCTTTATAAACCTGGGAAAAAGGAACTCATTGTGACGCTTTCCCCCTCCACACGTGGGAGTCTGCGCTGTGAGATTCTTTTCCCTTCCCCATGTGAGAGACTGTACTTGTTCCTCAATAAATTTCCACCTTTACTATATCATCTTATGTCCATGGTTTCATTCTTTGACTCTGATGGACAAAGACCCCTGGACAAGCCATCCTACCCAGGGGAACATCACATGTTCCAGTCCAAAAAATCCCATATCACTTATTTCAGCAGTACCCCCAAGAACCCCACTCCCACTATGTCTGGGAAATCTGGCCCACTGATTTCTCTAGTAACAATAACACTTCCAATAATCACTGGTTAAGTACATAATGAATATATATGAGATATGTGTGTGTATGTATGTACACTGGTTGCAAATTAATGGTTACATGTATACTCTTATAAATATTTTATTACATAATAGTTCCAATAGTTATATATACTATTATACATAATATAGTAAATATAAGCTATTCGTAATATAATATAATATAATATAACATAATATAATATAATATAATATGATATAATATAATATACTTGTACTTAGCAGTTGTGTCTGGTGAAGGAAAGAACATTACAACCACATCACATTCAAATTTAAATGAGGCCTATGTCCCAGATGCTAAGGTTAGGAGGGCACACCAATCAACACAGCTGCAATGTTTTACTCTAATTTTCATCTCTGTTGCTCTTTTATAAGGAATCCACATGCTGTGAGAAAGAAACAGATGATTTCAAATCTACTAATTATTATCATGATGTTATTAATTTAGACCAAGATAATAATAAGATAGTGTTTGTGAAGAAAGACTTCATTATGGAATTAATTGCTTTGATTGGGGTCAACACAGGAGAAAAAGATTTGAATAGCACTTAAGAAACAATTATTTTGATGGCTATTCAGAAGGTAAAGACATGCAAATTTAAAGAAAGCATTTTGCAATTTACAATCAGATGCTAAGTTCTCTGATAAACCCTTCTTGTTCAACAGAAAATTAAAATCACTGAATTGAAGAAGATCTGGGTAAGGATGTATTAATGATGTATTCTGTAAATGTTCAAATTATTCTTGGCTTGAATTTTGAATTTATTTTATGGAAACAAAAAAATGGCTTTACAAAGTCAATTTTTATCTTAACGTTGATGTTGTGGGCTCCCCCCAAAATAGATGTTGATAGAAGTAGATTATAGTTATCTTTATAAATTTACTGCTACTCTTTTTATACTCATGGTTCCTAAGAAAAGACATATGAAATGAGGAACTTCTCTAATACCTGCTTCCAATTCATTGATTAAAAATGCAACTTAATTCTTTTGTTTTGCTGTTACGTATCATTTTTAGTGCATTTGCCTCTTTGATGGATGTGTAAACTCAATTTGAGTGAAAGTGAAAGGAGTTTGGGGGTGAAATAGGAATTTTAGTGGTGATATAGGCAGGTTTAGGAAATTTTAAAAATTAAAGGTCCATGTTAAAAACACAGGTCTACAGAGCAGAGGTTACATTTTTATAAGACAAGGGAGCTGGAAGAAGGTACATTTCCATAAGACAAGGGAGAGGCACAGTTACATTTACATAAGATAAGGGAACTGGGAGTAACAAAAAGTCTATATTTACAAAATAAAGAAGGAGGAAGAAAGCCCAGAGGGAATAGGAGGACAATGAGGGAGGAGGGCCTCAGGAGTTACTATAGTAACCGATTCAAATGGGAATATTGACCAATCAGAGGGGATATCAGGACACAGTGACTTGCAGCCTTTATAAACTATGGAAACAGGAACTTGGTGGAACTCTTTTCCCCCTCCCCACATAGGAGTCTGTGCCTGTTCTTCAATAAATTTCCACCTTTGCTATACCATCTTCCGGTCTGTGGATTCATTTTTCGACTCCAACAGACAAAGAATCCAGGGAACCATCTTTCCCAGGGGAACACTGCACGTTCCAGTCCAAAAATCCCATGACAAAAGCATATCTGTCTTTTGTTACTCTGAACTTGTACATGGTTCACCATTAGACTGCATGTGCTGAATTGGAACTTTTTGTTGTTTCTGAATAAACCCATTATTGTTAAAGGAATATCTGGCTATCTATTTGTTAAAGGCCAACAAGTTAAATAAACTATGCAGCTTTTAGAATGTTGACTACTGCACTGCAATGTTATTTGGGATAATAAAAAATATGTACATGAAGATTCAGGCAGGGACACACTGCAATGGCAAGGGATGGAGTGATTTTTGGAAATTGGATAACAAGTCAAAGGGGTATATAGGTTATCACAGCTAATTACTTAATGAAGAGAGTAAAGAGAGAGTCAGATATTGTTGAGCATATTCCGGTGTGAAGCAGTGGCCTATTTGCTTTACCAGGAAGCTACAGCTTTTCACCCCCCAAAATTGCAGTATTGTCCCTCCAAGGGGATTAACAGCCCTCCCTTCACCCCGCTGGTAGGGATTGTGTGGGGGAGGAGGGAGGTGGGGAAGAGAACATGCCCAGTAAAGTCAAATGGCTCAAGGGGAGGTGCTTGCTCCTAGAGCCTGTCAGTCTAACCAGGGGAAGGGATCATTGGAACCAATAGAAGCCCTCGAAACTTTGGGAACTGATTGGTTATTTTGAAAAAGCTTCTGGTTCTTCCCAAGCCTGAGAAAACTTAACTCCAGGTGAACAGAAAAGCTCTCTTGCTCTTGCTCTCTCATTGGGTGACCCACACTCGCCCCATTTGTTCCTGTTCTCTCCCACCCAGGAGCACACAACCATGTGGGTCTAGTGGCCACGAGGGCCCTCGGCAGACTGCTCAGGCTCCAAAGGACTACGAAGCAGAAGCTCTGGGCACTGGCCTTGGCCTTGGTGAAGACACTGTTGTACTTTTTCCGTGGCAGGACTGAGGGAGATGGGACATTGGGAAGCCAGAAGAGCTCTTTTGATGTCAAATCACAAAGAAATCATGGCACTACACCACATCCCCCATGTGCAGATCCTTCACATGCTTTTCCCACCATCCCCTGGGAGAGCCTGTTTCCCATCGACAGTAACCAGAGAGTGTTCTGAGAAGACTTAGGGAATCTGCATATGCCAAAATTCCTTGGGGAATAATCTTATCCAAAGAAATATGAGTCTTATGTACTAACCACATTTAGCCAAAAGTACAAAGTCAAAAGTGGGCTATTGGATACAGAGATTAATACAAATTACATGGAATTGGTTGAAAGAAAAATGGAAAACCCTTATTGTTTTCTCAGACTACCAAAGAAATGGTTCCACCAGGTAAATTAGCAATGAGATGCTAGGCATAAATACTAGCTGTAGAGGGTGCAAAATGTAACTAACTACTAATATGGTTTCTAACCTTTATATTGCCTAATTATATTTTACTAGAGGCCTGGTGCACACAATTCATGCATTCAGGGGGGTCCCTCAGCCTGGCCTGCACACTCTCCCAGTCTGGGAACCCTTGAGGAGCAGGTCTAAGCCAGCAGTCGGACATCCTTAACGCTGCCACAGAGGCAGGAGAGGCTCCCGCCACTGCCACTACGCTTGCCAGCTCTGAGCCCGGCTTCTGGCTGGTGGTGCTCCCCCTGTGGGAGCACACTGACCACCTGGGGGCAACTCTTGCATTGAGCATCTGCCTCCTAGTGGTCAGTGCATGTCATAGCAACCAATTGTTCTGCCGTTAGGTCGATTTGCATATTAGTCTTTTATTGTGTAGGATTATATACTTGTCTATTGTTTTGTGTCATATTATCTTCAATGTATTATGTAATTGTATTGTTCAGAGCCCCAAGTCAATTACTGTAAAGATTTTAGTAGAATGAGCTGTTGAATATAATAATCATCCTATATAATAAAAGGCTAATATGCAAATCGATTGAACGGTGGAACAACCGGTTGCTATGATGTGCACTGGCCACCAGGGGGGAGACCTCAATGCAGGAGCTTCCCCATGGTGGTCAGGGCACTCCCACAGGGGGAGCACCGCTCAGCCAGAAGTCAGGCTCATGACTGGCGAGTGCAGTGGTGGTGGCGAGGGCCTCTCCTGCCTCTGCGGCAGCATTAAGGATGTCCGAATGCCAGCTTAGGCCCATTCCCCATGGGGAGTGGGCCTAAGCCATCAGTCAAACATCCCCCGAGGGCTCCTGAACTGTGAGAGGGCACAGGCCAGGCTGAGGAACACCTCCCCCCTCCCACTCAGTGCACAATTTTTGTGTACCGGGCCTCTAGTTTATCAGTAAAATAAAAATATATAAAAATGAGCATTTAAACTAAAAGGAAATTCATAAAAAGGAATGGAAATGATTATTAACCTCAAAAAAACGGACATCATTTCAATCAAAGAAATACAAATTAAATAATTATAAGATGTTTGTTTTAATCTATTAAATTATAAGTGCCATTTTTACTACCTAGAAAGGGTAGAAATGGCAGGATTTTGAGGTAGACTAACAGAATAATCACTTTGAATTCAATTCTATCCAATAGAAATGGAGCACCCATTAAACTAATTGTGAGTGAAAACTCAATACTTTGTTTCTCATTAAATCACTAGCATTAAACAATTAGTATAAAAAAAAGAAGAAATTTATTTAAAACACCGAAAGTATGGGCTTTACAATGGGGTTTTCAAAATCCCAACTAGCTTTATGAGCAATTGTGAGAACTCATATGATTGAACTCCATTCCACACACACCCCACACACACCTTTTTAACTTTTAGAATTTAATTTAGTCCCTGGCATATACTAAGCATCAAATAACTATTGAGTAAATAAATTAATACTTTGAGTCAGTTCTCTCCCTTTTAATTAGAATTTGACAAAATTTATCATTTAACTTACAAGTTTCCCTCTGGAATCAGATGCAAATGTTTACTTGAATTAAATATATAAGATAAAAAATTAATGTTTTTTACATAGGGACAAAATTAGAAATTAATATTTTATATATTTGGATAACATTTAATGTTTAAATTAATATTTAATATATTTATATTATAAATTATATAATGTTAAATAAAATAAAATTTTAATACATTATATACAAAAATAGAAATGCATCTTCTTAGGGGGAAAAACAGAAAACTACAAATCCCAAATATAATCTACACTGTGAAATTATTTGTAATTTTATTTTAAGGATTACAAAAGATAACATCCACATTAGTTGAATAAGTACTTATTGAGAACCTTCTTAGTGCCAAACACTTTTCTACGCATTGAAATATATTTGTGAACCCAAACAGGTATTTCCACACACCTAGTGCTAAATTTTCAGTATATTGGAACAGATTAAAAATATTTATCTGTGTCTGATAAGTTGTTGTTGTTGTTTAAATGATGGCAGGATAAAGGGTTAAAAGAGTTCTGTCAGATGGGTGTTGATATTTCTCCTGGGCATGTATCTAACAGTGGCATTTCTATGTCTACTGTTAACTCATATTCATTTCTGGAAATGCTAGGCTGTTTTCCAAAGCAGCTACATACTACATTTCCAACAGCATTGTATAAGAATTCTAATTTCTCCATATCCTTCCCAATAGTTATTATCATATTTTTTTTATTCTAGCCTTCCTAGATAGTATAAATGTTATGACGTGGTTTGATATGAATTTTTTTGATGGCTAATGATATTGATCATCTTTTAATGTTCTTACTGGCCCTTTATGCATTCATTTAGATAAGAAAGTGTATCTGAATTATTTTCTCATTTTTAAAATTACACTTTACTTTTATGTTGTGTTGTATGAGTTATATATTGTAGACATAAATTCTTTTCACATATTTGCAAATATTTTCTTCTATTCTGGGATTGTCTTTGAACTTTTTTGTGGTGTTCTTTGAAGGATTTTATTTCTTAATTCTTATGAAGTTTAATTTATCATTTTTTTTCTTTTTTTGTAGTGAGCTTTCTTGATCTAAGAATCATTTGCCAAACATGAGATCGTGAAGTCTTATACTTTTGTCTTATTCTAAGAGTTTTATAATTTTAATTCTTGGCCTTTGATTCATTTTGAGTTAATTTTTGTATATGATGTGAGGTAAGGGTCCAATTTCATTCTTTTGCATGTGACTATTCAGTTATCCTACACCATTTGTTGAAAGGACTATTATTTCCTCATTGAATACTCATGGAACCTTGTTAAAAACCGATTAATAGGTGTACAGTTTATTTTTGGACTCTTAATTTTGTTCCATTATCTATATGTATATCCTTATGCCAGTGCCACAAAGTCTTGATTGCTTTGAAATAAGTTTTGAGATTAGGTGTGTGTCTTCCTACTTTATTCTTCATTTTCAGGATTGTTTTGAATTGCAGGGTCCCTTGCAATTCAAAATAAATTTTAGAATCAGCTTGTCAACTTCTACAGAGAATGCTCCTATAATAGGCATTGTATTGAATCTGTAGTTTAGTTTTAGGATTATTGCCATTTTAACAATGTTAATTTTTTTTCATTCAGAAACACAAAGTGTTAGGTTTTTTTTAAAGTATATTTTATTGATTTTTTATAGAGAGGAAGGGAGAGAGATAGAGAGCTAGAAACATTGATGAGAGAGAAACATCGATCAGCTGCCTCCTGCACACCCCCTACTGGGGATGTGCCCACAACCAAGGTACATGCCCTTGACCGGAATCGAATCTGGGACCTTTCAGTCCGCAGGCCGACGCTCTATCCACTGAGCCAAACCAGCTAGGGCACAAAGTGTTTTCCTATTAATTTAGATCTTTAATTTCTTTGGAAATGTTATAGTTTTCACATTGTAAATTTTGCATTTTTCTATTAAAATTATTCCAAAGTATTTTATTCTTTTTGATGCTATTGTAAATATAATTGTTTTCTTAATTTTATTTTTGGATTATTTATATCAATTATATAAAATATAGCTTATTTTTATTTAGATATATTTTATGCTGCTGTCTTGATGACTTGCTTATTAGTTCTCACAGTTTTATAGTTTAATTTTTAGGATTTTTTTCATATAAGATCATGTTATCTGCTAATATTGTTAGTTTTAGTTTTCTCTTTCTCTTTTTATCCATTTATCTATTTCTGCCTCCTTTCTTTCCTTCATTCCCTTTCTTTCCTTCTGTTCCCTTTCCTTCTCTCTTTCTTCCTTCCTTCCTTCCTTCCTTCCTTCCTTCCTTCCTTCCTTCCTTCCCTCCTTCCTTCCTTCCAGCCCTCACTAGAACCTCTAGTACAGTATTGAATGGAAGTAGTAAGAGTAGACATCCTTATTTTGCTCCTGATCTTATGAGAAAATATCCAGCTTCTCATCATTGAATGAGATGTAAGCTGTAGGTTTTTAAACAGAGTTCTTTACCAGGTTGATAATATTCACCCGCATTCTTAGTTTGCTGAGTGTTTTTTATTATGAAAGTGTGTCCCAAACTTTTACTTTCAGGATCCTCCTAGGAATATCTTACCAGTCCTTTCTACGACTGCGGGCATTAATGCTGGCCTCTTTCTAGGCAAGTGTCAAGAGTTTAGCTAAGCTACTTTATGGTATTACTGTTTCAGTATCTGTTTTGTTTGGACAAGTGGCCTACAGGGACCTTATACTGACACTAGCCCTTGATTCAAACACATGTCCTAGACTAGACAGTGACTGGCATGTATGTGTCAGTTCCTGATATGACTTCCCTAGTAGCCCTTGTGATCAACAGTCTCTTCTGCTTCCCAGTGCCTTTTCCTTGTTCGCCCCATTCCTTTGGTTGGAATTGTCCATCTGGCCTTGGCCTGGGAACTCCAAGGTATTTTACTCACAAACTCTCTAATAAAGGTATGTGCCCACGTTATTTTTCTCTGACTTCACTCTGCCTTGACCTCCCTCTTGAGGTATGCTGTGTGCATCATCTATGCCTTGGGAATAATAAACTTTTCAATTCAAATTCTCTTGTGGTCTGTTGTTGAACTGCAGTTCATCATCTAGCACTTGAGCTCCACTTAACAAATCATCTATATATATATATAAAAGCCCAGTGACCAGAATGGTGGAATGACCAGAATGACCAGAACGACTAGAACGACTGGTGGCTATGACATGCACTGTGGCAGCCAACCAGCCTGATCCAGGCCTTGATTGGCCCCCCTTTACCCTGGCCGGCCCGGCCCCCGATTGGCCCCCAACACCCTGATGGGGGGCAGGGCTGGCTGCCAACCACCCATGGTCCTTCCCCCCCACTGGCCCAGATCAATGGCCCCCATTGGGGTAGGCCAGCCGGACCTCACCCGTGCATGAATTCACGGGCCTCTAGTAATTTAACAGTCCTGTCTCCAAGGCTCTGCTTCTCTCTCTGGTGCTCATAGACACATTGATGCTCATTTCTAAATCTTTTCTGAGCTGAGGATCTGGCACTGGTATGCGATTTGTGCAGTCCACTCTAATTACATAAGTCTCACTCCTTATACTGCCAAAACAACTTGCATTCTGCTGTGAACTGAGTGGGTCTACTCACTTCTGAGTAATATAGTTTTGTAGGGATACAAAAATTTGTGAGACAACAACTGTAGTGAACTCAGATGTTTGTTCTTCCTCTGAGATACATCTCACTCCTGAGCCAACTATCAGATACTTAGCTATCTGAAACTATTACTTTCTTTTGATTTTCAGGCCTTTTAACCAACCACACCTCACCATTACCCCATTTATGCTAATAATAGAGGAATATGAAAATTGTCCAGGATGCCGTCATAGTAACAGTAATTACTGAACAGCAGGCTGCATAGGGCAACCAGGCCAGTGGGGGGTGGTTAGTGAGAGAAGACCAAATGACTGAACAGCAGGCTGTGTGGGGCGACCAGGCTGGCAGGATGCCAGTAAGGGGCAACCAGGACATCGGGGGGGAGGGGAGGGTGCAGTTAGGGGTGATCAGGCTGGCTGAGGGGGCAGTTAGGGGCGATCAGGCAGGCAGGCAGGCAGGTGAGCAGTTAGGAGCCAGTGGTCCCGGATTGTGAGAGGGATGTCCGACTGCCAGTTTAGGCCCGATCCCCGGATTGGAGAGGGTGCAGGCTGGGCTGAGGGGACCCCCCCATGAACAAATTTTGTGCACCAGGCCTCTAGTCATATCATATTTAAGATGAATTCTCTTTAAATAAGCTGTGTCCCAGAACTTCCTTTCATTTAGACCTAATAATCCAAGGCCAACCTTTTTGTTCTTAGCCTTAACATCACGCTATTTATTACTATCTTGTCTTGATAGTGTTTATGATTCTAGGATTTTCTTTTTTGTGCTCCCCAATCTAAGTCACTGATTCAATTAGATAAGTGTAATAATATAAGTGGAGGTCAGCTCTCTGTAACAGAGTTATTGGATTTTTATTTTTAACATAGTGAGATTATTTTTAGCACCCATCTTTATGCTTCTGAAAAAAATGTAGTATACTTGGCTATTATTTCACATTGTTAAAAAGTTGTTATTGTTTTATGCTGTATCGTTAGTGTTTTAGAAGTGTTCATTTTCTGACCAATTTCCAAAGATGGTACCTTAAGAAATGGCCATAATGATTTATCCATCTGTCGTGTTACAACAGTTTATTACTTTACTCTGTTATAGTAATATGCTGCTTAAAATATTTCTGCTTTTAGCAGAGCTAACCGTTTGCATTAAATATTGCAATGCTCACATTATTTCCCTGTGCAAAAATATTTATAAGCTCCCAATACCAACAGGATATTGTCTGAACAAAGTAAATGCAAGCTACTGGAATCAGAAATTCTAAGAGGGGGAATTACAAAGACTGGATATCCCATGGACCCATAGTGGTAAGCACAATTCCAAGCCTATTGTTACATAACAAGGTACAAGGTATGATGGAAGGGATATATCTGAATGTAATCTTGTCAGCTCTCATTAGCAGTGCCTAATCCCTGCAAGAATGCTAATGCCATGTCTTCTTTGGGGGGACCAATTCCATATCAAGCTTCTGTCCATGAGTTTGGAACATGGTTGCCCAGGTTACTATTGTCTGTGCTGTGTGAGGGAGTAATTAGGGGTAGGTGCAGGTGGGTTGGGGAATAGGAGATCAGGAACAAGAGAAAAGATTCAAAATATGGAGTCTTCAAAGTGATTAGCTAATTGAAGAAGGTGAAATGCTGAATTTGTAGATGAAGAAAACCTATCTGATCTAGCCTAGGGAACACTACTGAAATAACAGACTTTCTATAGAACTTCCTACAATTTCTTAAAGTTTATTTTTATTGTTGACGTTATTACAGACATCCTCCATTTCACCCCCTTGCCCCACTCCACCCAGCTCCTGCTCCACCCCAGGCTTTCATGTCTGTCCATGGGCTACCCATGTAAGTTCTTTGAACTTCCTACAGATTCGATGAGCTATAATTAATCTCCTTCCCTTGGAAAGAGAACTTGTGCCTGAGTATTAAGAGAAAAAAATAATAATACATCTCTTAATTCATTGGTAACACAGTATCTGAAGACAGGTTTTTGATAGAATTTGTATTTTTAGTTAATAGACATTATAATTTTAAATCATCTAATAGAGAAGAATTGTTATCTAGGACTTAAGTTTTCATTTTATTCTATCCATATGAATATCACAATACATTTTAGAAATTTAGTGAATAAATTAATATGTTTAATTTCTATTATGTTATTCAAGGAGTAGTATGTATATTTTGGCTAGGACACTTGAATTTTACAGTTTCTAATCAATGTCCCTGATATTTAAATAATTTAAAATAACTTCCAATCTGACTGACTATTTCTGCTTCCTCTCTTTTAATCTTCCCTGGAAAAATTAACTTAAAAGACACTAAAACTCCATAGGCCAGAATCATGTTTACTTGTTTCATGGGGTTCTGGGTGATATAGTTCACTAATTTTCTTTTAAAATGAGACAGAGAGGTGAACACAGCAAGCCAGTTCTCTGCTTGAGTGCTACTACAGAAGATCAGAGATTTTTTTTCTCTTTTTTTTTCACTATTCAATTTAGATGTGTCTTCTGTAGCTTGAAGAAAAACCAGCAGCAGTTCCCATAAAAACAACCATTCCAGGTTATCAAGTCCAATTACAGCTTCACAGTTAAGTATGTCTCAGCTGGCTAAGGAATTGAAAAATAGTGCTAAGCACATATCAGTGGATATTTTGCTTAAGTAAGGGAATTAGTTAGAATGGAAAATTCCTGCCATATAAAATATTTTTTTTATATATAGAGGTTAAATATTGAACTTATTTGTCCACTTAAGACTCAACCAAGAAACTATTTTAAAGCCAACTAGTTAAATGAAAAACATACAAGCAAAATTCCATATGGTGCTCATTTAAAATAATATATTCAAAATTAAAGGTTTTAGTTTAAAATGCTTATTCTCATATCCTGATAGCAAACACAGTGGGCCTTGAACTAAAGTTTACTTGCAACAAATTCTGAGAGGTAGATTATATATACAAGTCACTCTAGTAGTTTTTCACTGTAATAAAAACATTTGGTAGTGTTACTTGCCAGGTGGGCAGAAAAAAAAAATGACTTTTACATATCATTTGACCTGTCACATGAGGCATTTCCTATATTCTAAATTTTTTAATAACTATAGTCAAATATGTAAACAGGCTTTAAAAAACTAAATTTATCCTCCACTGTTGAAATAAAAATAAGACAGAGAGAAACTATATGCATAACCCATGGACACAGACAATAGGGTGGTGAAGGCTTGGGGTAAGGGGCAGGGGTGGGCTGGAAGAGGTCAATGGGGGAAAAGGGGGGACATATGTTATACTTTCAACAATAAAGATTTAAAAAGTACAAAATAAAATAAAATAAAATAACTTAAGAACTAAAAACTAAAAACTGTATTATTGTTATTTCTTATTAGGTTCAATTTTGCTTGTATTTTATACTAATATTAGAGGCCCAGTGCACGAGATTCGTGCACTGGTGGGGGGGTGTGGCCTGTGGTAGTGCTGCTCATGCTGGTTAGCCTGGTGCAGCTGCTCCATGGTCTGGCATCTTCTGTGGAGCCAGAGCATCCTGGAGACCTGGTCGGGGCTGGACCCAGGGACAATAGCACCCAGAGGAAGCAGAGTAGATCTCAGTCCCGCGGTAGCCAGAAACCCACCTCCCAACCTCCAAGGTCAGCTCTGCGAGCCCGGCAGTGGCACTGCATGGCCTATGGGCATCCGGAGGAGGCAGCAGGGAGTAAGGAGGAGCCTGGTGTGAGGAGGCAATGATCGCAGCCCGGGTTCCTGCCCATCAGCCCAGGGTTAGCAGTGGGAGCAGCAGCTCATCCTGGTCAGCAGAGCAGTGCTCCCACTGTGGTAGTCCACTGACCACCAGGGGGAAGCTCCTGCATTGAGCATCTGCCCCCTGGTGGTCAGTGCGCATCATAGCGACTGGTCGACTGGTCGTTCTGGTCATTCTGCTATTTGGTCACTGGGCTTTAATTATATAGGATTAGAGAAACTGGTTTGCCAGTATATTTCATTTTCTTAACAAATGTATGAAGAGATATATTTTAACACTCTGCATTCCAACCAATACAGTATACTCGCCCCTCCATATTTGTAGGTTTCACATATAAAACATGCAAGAAAACAAATCTCCCTAAGTTCCAAAAAGCAAAACTTGAATTTGCCATGTGCCAAGCACTAAGCTGAGTCAACTCAAATGAAGTGAATTGTATCCATACCCTGCTTTAACTTACATACAAATATAGGTTTTGAAAATGCTATTCCATTTTATATAAGTAATGGGTATCCAAGGATTTTAGTATCCTTGGTGGGGGGTATGGGGAGGCAGCTGTCCTGAAACCAATTCCCTACCAATACTGAGGGATCACTGCATAGCATACAATTCTACATGAAAGTTGAACTGGTTTTCCCTGACAGTCACTAACACTGTGCTTTGTGGAATCACCCTTTTAAGGAAAAAGATGAGCAGCAGGAGTCCCTTTGTCACTGCAAAGGACTGGCATGGAGTGGGTTTGTGTAGAGCTGGCCTATAGTGTGTGGGTTTGTGACTTTGTGCAAGTAAGATTTCACAACATGAGTCCAGGTGATTTTGAGAGCACATTTATTAAAGCTGGGGACAGTGAAACTGCTGTTTAGGGTAGAAGGAAGGGTTTAGGGTAGAAGAAGCAACAAGGAGAGAGCCTAGGCCAGTGATGGCGAACCTTTTGAGCTCGGCGTGTCAGCATTTTGAAAAACCCTAACTTAACTCTGGTGCCATGTCACATATAGACATTTTTTGATATTTGCAACCATAGTAAAACAAATATTTATATTTTTTATATTTATTTTATATATTTAAATGCCATTTAACAAAAATCAACCAAAAAAATGAGTTTGTGTGTCACCTCTGACACGTGTGCCATAGGTTTGCCATCACTGGCCTAGGCTGTGCTCTGCTTTGGCTCCCTAGAAAGGTTATTGGAAAGAAATGAGCTAAGGCAAGGTGGTTGTTAGCTCACTAAGAAGAGAAAAGGGTCTTGGAGACAGATTCAGGGTGTTAACCTGGAATGAGTTGCCACTGCCCACTGTTCCATTCATTGCAAGTCTCATGGGGATCCTTAGAGTTGACAAAAGAGGCTTCTTGCCAAAAATAGTGACATCTATACTTGGGTTACAGAAAAGTACGTCTACACAGTGCATACAGTACAATCATTGTGCCCTTGCTCAGATTGATCTTGAACATCCTGATTAAGGTTCCCACTCTCAGACTGTCCCTGAACATCCAGCGTACTCTAGAAAGGGCCCCCACAGGTATAAACCATTTACTCTTAAGTATCCTTGCTTAGGGAAGATAAGGTCTTGCAATTCACTAAATTATTCAAGTTGTTTGGCTTTGTTTAATTATCTTGTCTCAGTTTCCCTATTCCATTGGCCAAGGAATTTTCCTAACTTCTTATTATTCTGCCTCACCTTGAATTCTTGATTGTGTAATTCTTAGTGCCATATATGCCTGTGGTTTGAGTCTAAAACCTTCAGAGATGCATGGACACTATACTTATGTTATTCATCTTATATGCCAGGTTATTTAATTGACACATAAATTTTGAGTTGTCATGAAAGACAACTTGAGAAAATACTTTAGACTAGAAAGAGATGCATAAAGATAATGAAAATAGTTTTAAAATTATATTAAACTAGAAGCCCGGTGCCTATACACCAGTGGGTCCCTTGGGCTGGCCTGTGACCTCTTGCAACCCAGCACCCCTTGGGGCATGTTGGAGAGCCAGGCTGAAGGACCCCACCGGTGCACAGATTCATGCACTGGCCCTCTAGTATGCATATAAGATCTTTGGTTATTCTCTTCCCGCCCTCCCCCCAGCAGCAACCTAACCCACGGCTGATTCTGTGAGGAATCGGGCTCCCTCCTCCCTCCTCCATCCTCCCTCCTCTCTGGGGCCAGGGTGTGAGTGAAGCAGATTCAGGGCCAACAGTTCCCCAGCAGCAACCTAACCCATGGCCGATTCGGCCAGGAATCAGGCTCCCTACTCTACTGGTCGGAGCATCTGCCCCCTGGTTGTCCTTGTGTGTCAAAGCTACCAGGCGAATGGTCGAATGGTTGAAAGGTTGCTTAGGCTTTTATATATATGTAAACTAGAGGCTTGATGCATGAAGATGCATGCAAGAATAGGCCTTCCTTACCCTGGCTGCCGGAACCAGCTTCCATCCAGCACCTGGGACCCAGGCCTTCACTCTAGCTACCACCTTCCACCTTCACTCTGGGCTGGAGCTGCCTTCCACCTTCACTCAGGGCCAGAGCCACCTTTTGCCTTTGCTCTGGGCCAAAGCTGCCTTCTGCCTTTGCTCTGGCCCTGCCACCCTCCTGTAGTTCCCTCCACCCCCAGCACCCCCTCATAGCAAGCATCCTGCTATGCCCCGGGTGCTCTGCGCCTGTGCACATGTGCTGCTCAGAGGCCCAGAGAGTCCTGGCCCGGCCGCTGCCAACTTTGTCACGTCAGTTTGCATATTCCCTCCTTATTGGCTGTGGGTGCCACCATCTTTGTTGCAAAGTGATGGTCAATTTGCATATTCCAGCTTTATTAGATAGGATAAACTAATGGTTTCTTGATTACTGAAGAGAAATGATAGTGAGGCATTGGGTAAAATAGCATGTTTATTTTTATCCAAACTGTTTTCACAATTTCTTATTTAGTAGTATTTACTGAGAATATGAAAAGAGATATGAAAAAAATGTCTGTACATGTATAGTCTGTGTAGCTTTATGTGTTATATTGAAAATTTAGAACCAATTAAACATTTAAAGTTAAAGCAATTGTAAATAACATCTGTAAATTAATTTGATATATTAGAAGTCAATATGTCACATATTAGGCTGATTTTTATAGGCATAAGAAAATGGTCCTGATAATTAAAGAAAATTGATAAAGATTAAGATTAAAGATGGACATTACATAACAATACATTTATAAAGAGTGTATACATATCTTATATAATAAAGAGGTAATATGCAATTTGACCACACACCCTCACAAAAGATGGCTGCCCCCATATGGTCAAAAGATGGCCAGCAGGGGAGGGAAGTTGGGGGTGACCACACCAGCAGGGGTGGGCAGTTGGGGGGGACCAGGCCTGCAGGGGATGGCAGTTAGGAGCAATCAGGCCAGCAGGGGAGCAGTTAGGTGTCAATCAGACTGGGAGGGGAGGGCAGTTAGAGGTGATCAGGCAGGCAGGCAGGTGAGTGGTTGAGAGCCAGCAGTCCTGGATTATGAGAGGGATGTCTGACTGCTGGTTTAGTTGGACATTCCCCGAGGCATACCAGATTGGAGAGGGTTCAGGCTGGACTGAAGAACACCCCCTCCAGTGCTTGAATTTTGTGCACCAGGCCTCTAGTATGAAAATAAAATACTAAATAAAAGAGACCAGCATGGTAACATTGCTCTCTAAATACTGTTTTGTTTTTTTACATTTTGTTGTACTTTCCAAATTTTTTACAGTAGAATATGGTATTTTTTAAATAATCACACAAGAAACATGATCAAAACTTTAACAAAATTTTATATAATGGCATCTATGAGAAACAGCTATTTTTTAAAAAATATATTTTATTGATTTTTTACAGAGAGGAAGGGAGAAGGATAGAGAGTTAGAAACATAGATGAGAGAAACATTGATCAGCTGCCTCCTGCACACCCCCTACTGGGGATGTGCTTGCAACCAAGGTACATGCTCTTGACCGGAATCGAACCCAGGACCCTTCAGTCTGCAGGGCGATGCTCTATCCACTGAGCAAAATGGGCTAGGGCAAAAGCTGTTTTTCTTATGATAAAATTAGAAAATAAAGTATAATAAATGTTGATTATGCCAAGTTTCTCATTCATCTTTACATAGAAATATCTTATATATGGATAAAATTAATTTTAACAGAAATGCCTTTATCTTTCATGAAAAAATTATAAGAAAACACCCAAATAGCATAAAATTTTTAATGAACTTATTTTAATCCTATAACTTCATAAAATTAATTTTCATATTATATTTATTTTTAATAATTTTTTAACCTATATTTTTATTGATTTCAGAGAGAGGAAGCAAGAGGGAGCGAGAGATAGAAACATCAATGATGATGGAGAATCATTGATCGACTACCTGATGCACGCCCTACACTGGGGATTGAGCCTGCAACCCAGGCATATGCCCTGACTAGGAACTGAACCATGACCTCCTTCATAGGTCAATGCTCAGCTACTGAGCCATGCTGGTCGGGCTATTTCATTAATTTTTTTTAAGAATTGAGAATTCCCCTAATTCCTAAGATCATCTTTGTCTTGTTAAATTATGAAAATGTGGTCTCCTGGAGGAAGGATAATTTCCCAATGATTTTCTGTGTCTTTTAAGAGTTTACTTGCTAAATTCTTAGGGTTTTTACTTAACTCAGATAGAAATCATGTTTAAGGACACAAGATCTGTGTTATAAATAAATATTATAAATAAAATGTTCAGCAAATACGAAGTTATTTATACCAGCATGTGTTTGCTTTTTCTGGGCACACTAGATGTCTTAATTAAAATCTACCTAAATATATATTCCAGAAAAAAAGAAACTCAGCTAGTATTTGCAATTATTATACTGAGACATCATGCCACAGACATTTGGTACTAAAAATATTTCTGTGCAGTATTCAATAGTAGGTTTGGCCAAGGCTAATCAATTACATTGAGCATAACAATACATACAAACAGCAGTTTGATATCAAGGTAATAAAAATCAATAAGCTGATCAATAGACAAATCTCCTATCCAGATTTTGAAGCATTCTTATCTGGCTTTCTGCTATAATTACCTTTTGATGGACTTAACATGTTTATTGACTGTGAAATTGTATTTCTACAGAGACAATGCACATCTGGAATAACAGCATGCAGTTCAGCAGCCCCCAGAGTACCACACCATTGAGCACAGGACTTCAAATAGAGCCCTCACAGTGAAAATGAAGCTTATTCTTTGATATGCTAATGCCTGTCTTGGCTGAGTCTCATTTTAGACTTGCCAGTACATCAGACAAACTTCAAAGTGTCAGGGGGGTACTTTAAAGTTACTGTAGCATTTGCTTATTTTGAGGAATACACACTCTTACTATTACCCAAACAGCTTGGACTTTCTCTGTCTCACTATCACCTTATCATCTTTAATTAGTGCAAAACCCCTGAGTACCAGCCTGTGAGATCAAATGGAAATGTCTGTTTGATGCTCCAAATGCCTTAAGAGGCAAATGGAGGAGCAGCTGTTTTGTATAAAGTGAAGGAAAACAGAAGGTATCATAGAAGAAAAGTGTGTGAAAACTTAATCATCTCCAAATGCTAAATGGCCTTGTCATAGTTATAAGATACGAAGGGTAATAACTGGAAACATTTTCTACTGAGGGTTTTTGCTCTACAAATATCCACCCCCGCTCTCAGCTCTAGTGCTGAGGGCTTGTTTCCAGAAAAGCATCTCATCCCTTGAGCTAGAACTTGGCACTGTTGGGTTAAGGAATGTTCTTTGAATGCAATTGCACAGTTTGAGCTTCAATTCCCACCCATGGAGGATAAACTCCTAAGCCTGGTAGAGTCACACTATGCGAGTTTGAAGTTCTATGCCATTAAATCAACAGTTGATTCTCATAAAATTTGTAATGTTTTACACCCATGATGTTTATAGTAAAATATAGTAAGATATTGGTATTCATTAACCTTTTAAAAATGCTAGAAATATATGGATTGCAAATTGAATGTGGGCCTGGGTTTAATTCCTGCACATGAGAAACCAAAATCCAAAATCTTAGTATTTATTTTGTTTAGTCATAGGATTTATAAAATAGATGCTTTTAAAACAAAAAACACCATAATATGAATATAAATACACATGTATATATACATATATAAAAAAGTGTTATCGATTACCATCTTGTAGAGATAGACAACGAGGTTTTTATTTGTATTATGAAGCTTGTCTAAAGAACAATATCTAAGTAAGAGAAGACAAATGGAAATAAGAAACTTAACAAAGTCATTTGAGCTTTTATGTGCTTGGAGTTTTGGACTTAAGAGTAGTGTTTATACCACCTGATGCTGATTTGACTAATCATACCTTACCATTCTCAGTTTATAGAGTTAGATGACAAAATGCTTCATGCTATTGGTAGACAAAATTGAATTGACTCAGCAGCTCAGAGAAATGGTACTACAGTTGAACATTTTTCTTTGGGTAGCAACCTTACCCCCCAGTATAGCCCTAGATGCTGATAAAGCTATTTCTCTATTCCTTAGGCCCCAGAGAGTGACATTTCTAATATTATCGCATATCCTCTTTGAAATAGAATGCCAGGTAATGCACTGTTTCTGAATAGACTCTATGGGTTTTCATGTGCTTAAAGCAAGGGCTATTAGTTTTAGTGCTCTCGAGTAAAGCGACTAAGCATAACTATTGGCATGCATTTTGTGAGCGAGTACATAACAAGCAGTGCAATAATCTTCATAAGGCACCAGGCACATCAGAGAGAATGGATGTTTTCCTTTGAGCTCCAGACAAGCAAGTGCTTCTACAGAGAATGCAGTCCATTAAACAGCGATGCCCTAATTCACATTCAGTTCAGTAACTGGGTCAAGAGGCAATAACTCTTTAAGGAACTATACAATTTTTGACCTAAAAGAGCTAAGATGCCATTATGTGTACCTCTTTTATTTAACTGAAACTTGGGTTGAAATGAGTTAAACACGAAAAGGTAAAGGTACATGATATGGTAATAAGAATCTTAGAACTTTCGAATGGAAACAATTATATATATATTTATGATCTTGTCACTGTCCTTCGTTTTTAAGTTGTAATGAAACAAAACTCAAAAAAGACAAATGGCAGGCTTACGATTTCATTTTAGGTTATAGAACTGAAATTACATCTGTGTGTTATTAAAGAAGATTTTAGGCATTAATGTCACAGACTCTGGAATTAGAATGTCATGGTTCACCTCCTGGCTCTCCCTCTTACTACATTGGTGATTTCCAATATGCTAATTAAGTGTGTGTGTCTTTGTTTTCTCACTAATGAAATGAGAATGAATATAAGGTATCTATTTTTTAACCTATATATCTATGTGATCACTGGTATTGAGGATTAAATGAGCTGATACACGTTAAGTGCCTAACTCAGAGATTAACACATAGGAACTGCTCAGTGTCCTTGTCTGTGTGTGTGTGTGTGTGTGTGTGTGTGTGTGTGTGTGTTGTGAAGGCTGGGAGAATCATTGAGAAATATTTTGGAGATATGATACTTCCTTCCTAAATAAGTCAGCTTTAGCAAGCTATGATCCATAGGCCAAATCTGGCCCAGCATCTGTATTTGTCTATAAGTTTATTGGAATGAAGCTTTACATACACTTATGTATTGTCCATGTCTTCTTTCATGCTATAACAGCAGACTTGAGTAGTTGTACATGGGACATGCACTACTGCAAACATTTTCATCTGTCCATTTACAGAAAAGCTTGGATACCCCTGTCCTAGGACAATGGCATTTTCTTACACAATGACACTAACATCATCATGCCAAAAGAATTTCACATTGATATAACATTGATTAATAGGTAGTCCATTTTCAAATTACTCCACTGTCTGCAATGAGTCCTTCCACCTATTCTCCTGTGCTCTTTCAAAGCCCTCCTTTCTATTCCCAGCAGTCAGTGCTCTGATCTAAAAGGTTCACACCCATATTTTCTTACACAGATTGGGCCTCCGTCTGATGTGAAGTCATTTGTCACCTCTTCAAGGACTCTGCTACTTTATTTTCATTTCCACACAATCTCTACCTGAAACTCCACTCCTGAGGGGCTTGACTTACATAAAATTGAAGTTGGTATTTTCTCCCATTATTGTTATAAGCATGGGTTTTACTAATCTGCATATAGCAGACAAGGCATTAATTTTTGGAAAATTCAAAGGCTCCCATTTTCTCTTTATTCTGTCCCTTTTCCTTTAACTTCTTATTGTTACTATCATCATCCTCACCTTTATTCTCATTATCTCCAACCAATGCTTTTTTATGAATTCAACAATCAAGACTACAGAGATAGTTCTGGAATAGACTGGAGTCTATTGGGAGGGGTGTTTGCAAAAGAATATTTCAAATTAAATTGTGATGAATTTACTTATTTTGAACTTAGCATTTGTTTTCCTTGCATTTTATTTTTGTTTCCCTGTAATCTGGTTCTCTTTTTTATCCCTGTATAGTGGTCTTTTTTTTCTTTGTTTTTTGCTTATTTTCTATAGATTCAGGTGTCTCTATCTGAATGCTGCAAGTTCTTATTTTAGAACATTTTGATATCTCCTAAGTAGGAGTTGTATGTGTATTACTTGTATTTATATTAATACTAGAGGCCTGGTGCATGACAGTTACCCTCTCTAAATCTGGGATCCCTTGGGGGATGTCCGACTGTTGTCAGTTTAAGCCAGATCCCGCAGGGATTCCTGTGAGATCGGGCCTAAACTGCCAGTCAGACATCCTCTTGCAATCTGGGACTGCTGACTTCTAACCTCTCACCTGCCTGACTGCCTGATCACCCTTAACCTCTCACCTGCCTGACTGCCTGATTGCCCCTAACTGCTCACCTGCCTGCCTGATCACCCCTAATCATCTCTGTCTTGGCCTCTGCTGCCACCACAGCTTTGTCCGGGAGGCCATCTAAAATGACATCCAGAAGGTTGTTCAGCTATCCAGTCTAATTAGCATATTACACTTGTATTATAGATTTCCCATTTATCATTAGGGAGAAGAATCATTGATTACTTTAGACCTGGAGAAAACTTTAAAGATAATATAGTATAGTGTTCATGAAATGGGATACACATTAAATTAGGGAGAGTAGATGAGCAAATCACACTATTAATGAAGTATTTCATGGAATAATTAAAATGATAGCTATTCATCTCATTTAGAATCTTATTTTACATATTTAGACATTAAAACATAGAAAACTTAAGTAACAGTGTTAGAATCTTAGGGAAAATGAGTATTAAAACCTTGTTCTTTGGTTTATTTCAGTTTACTGTATAGAAGAATTAATTTTAAGAAACACATAAAATTAACCCAATTGCAGAGTTAACACCCTATCTAAAGGTATATGTGCATTTTTCCTCATTTAGTTGTTTATTGCAAGCCCTAATAATACTGTTCCCAAATCTCTTTTTGTAAATCCTGAAAGCTCAATTCAATAAAGTGAGTGCCTTGTACTAGTAGGTGACAATATTTAAAAATCCCACTGGAGGCTAGTGCACAAAATTCATGCATGGGGGGGGGGGGTGGCCCTCAGCCCAGACTGCACCCTCTCCAAACTGGTACCCCTTGGAGATGTCTGACTGCTGGTTTAGGCCCGATCCTTGGGATCGGGCCTAAAATGGCAGTCAGACATCCCTCTCACAGTCCTGGACTACTGGCTCTTAATCATTCACCTGCCTGCCTGGTTGCACCTAACTGACTCTGTGTGCCAGCCTAATAGACCCTAACTGCCCCCCCTGCTGGCCTGGTTGCCCCTAACTGCCCCCCTCTGCAAGCCTGGTCACCCCTCACTGCCCCCCTACCATACTAATCACTCCCAACTACCCCCCCTCGGCTGGCCTGGTCGCCCCACACAGCCTGCTTGTTCAGTCGTTTGGTTGTCCCTCAGTAACCTCCCTGCTGGTCTGGTTGTAGCAGCCATCTTGTGAGGGTGTGAGGGTCAATTTGCATATTACCTATTTATTATATAGGATATCATAAAAGCTTAATATGCAAATTGCCCCTTCAGGCAGTGGTTGGACCGGGAGTTTGACTGAGAGACTATGACGTGTGCTGACCACCAGCGGGTGGTGCGGAACATGGCAGGCGTCAGTGATGTGGTGATGGCTGCGGGCGGCAGTGGAGGTGCACTGAGGGAGAAAGAGAAAATAGCAATATTAAAATGTTTCTTCTAATTATTTCCCTTTCAATGTGGACGAATCCGTGCACCAGACCACTAGTACTGATATAAAATTTTTAAAAGCTGGGGTTTACTAGTATATTTAATAGCTCCCTAAAGGGGAAGATGATCTTATCTCTAGTAATAGAGCTGCCTATTTTAATATAAAATTTGATAATATATTCTAATGTTCTTATCCAAGGTCCAGAATGGGTTAATTAAGGAAAATTACTCACAGAGGATGGCTCCTCAATGTAACTCCATTTAGAGTTTCACTATGCTACATACACAAAAAATAGGGATATTAGTAGGGCCAAAGATTCAAAATTAGGTGGGTAAAATATTTAAACCCACCTAATTATGAGAAATTAATTTCTTTGTCTAACACTGATTTATCCCAAGCAGCCTAGAATTACTGTGTGAATATTGCACAATTCTGCAAACGTGTCCTTTTGGGTGGTACCTGCCTTATACCACTTTCCTTATTTCCTTCACTATCTTGGTGATGTCTCCAGTTTTTTTATACTTAAAAAATGACATCTATGTTGCTGATGCTAGGCAAATATATTGTTATGTACTAAAATATCAAACTTTTCTATCAGTGACCTCTAAAATCCAGATTTAGAGCTCTTAATGCCTTTAAATTAATAATTATTTTCATCCATTTGCTGATATCAGTGCTGTAGACTTTTTAGTAGAAATAGTCATAAAAGAGCACTTTCAATTTTATCTTGCTTTTCTATTACAGTCTCTATGTCCTTGACCTTATATACAAGTTTATGGGTATGTAATTGTTCATTTAAATATTATTTAATTAAACATAGCATTAATTCATTAAATATTTATTGACTAGAAATAAAATATGATGAAAGTTATAATAGTGAAACCACAGAATAATATCGTAATACATAGGTGGGAGGCTAAGCTTGTCTAGAGGTAGGTCATCAAGGCTTCCTTGGGAAGTGACACTTCAGAATTCGAGGCAATGAGATTTAGGAAGGTCAAAAGAGTAAAGTGAGAAAAGGGTGTTACAAAAAGAGGGAACAGTCCAGTGTCGGAGTCTGGAGGAGATGCGCAGAAATGGCACCTCGCAAGGGGAAGGAAAAGAAGGAAGAACAAGTCATCAGCCTCAGACCTCAGGTGGCTGAAGGAGAAAATGTATTTGGGTCTGCCACATAGTTGCATCCTTAAATGACACTTTTGTCCATGTTACTGATCTTTCTGGCAAGGAAACCAACTGCCATGTGACTGGTGGGATGAAGGTGAAGGCTGACCGAGATGAGTCCTCTCCTTATGCTGCCATGTTGGCTGCCCAGGATGTGGCTCAGAGGTGCAAGGAGCTGGGCATCACTGCTCTTGACATCAAATTCCGGGCCATAGGAGGAAATAGGACCAAGACCCCTGGACCAGGGACCCAGTTAGCTCTAAGAGCCCTTGCCCGCTTGGTCGGACGGATTGAGGATGTCACTCCCATTCCCTCCGACAGCACCCGCAGGAAGGGGGGTCACTGTGGTCCTCGTCTGTGAACAGGACTCCTCAAATTATTGTTTTCTGTTAATAAATTTTACCTTCATTTCCAAAAAAAAAAAAAAAAAAAAGGAACAGCTGTAAGTGAAAAAGCTTAGAGAGTGGGGAGAGCACATTTGAGAAACTGGAAGATACACAGGGTTACTCAAGGCTCTCCTTTCAGAAGGATGTAGAGAAAGGAGGCAGGATGTTTTCAGGGCCCAGATTGTGAAAGACCCAGTAAGCAACCACATGGATGGAATGTGAGGACATTAGACATTAGGTCAGACAGAGTGCGATAAAAACTGTATGATATAATTTATATGGGCATCTAAATAACACTGAACTTGCTAAAACAAAGAGTAGAATGGTGTGACCAGGGGTTGAGGGTAGAGGAATTGGAGAGATGTCAATGGTACAAACTTGCAACTAAATCTAGGAGGATATCTAATGCACAACACAGTGATTATAGTCAACAATACTGTATTACACCTTTCCAAGTTTCTAGGAGACTAGATTTTAAAAGTTCTAAGTACATAAATGTCATGATATTATATGACATGCTATATGTGTTAGCTAATGCTGCTGTAGAAATCATATGGAAAGATATGTGTGCCAAACGAACACATCGTACACTTTAAATTTATGCAATGTTTTGTCAATTTTATCTCAATGAAGTATAACATGAAACAACCATAACAATCTATTAATAAAACAATAATTGCTCTGGTTTTATTGTAAAGAATAGACTAGAGAGGAGAACATATAGAAGCAGAAAAGTAACCAGCAGTGGTTTCTGACTATTGTGATTGCCATGGAATTGGATGCAAGAGAGATTAAAGTGAACAACATAGACTGATGAAAAAGGACAGACCCAAAGACTGAGAAACAGCGATCAGGCTATCAATCCCCAGAAGGAAAGTAGGGGAGGGCGGGGGTAAGGGGAAGAGATCAACAGAAGGACTTGCATACATGTATATAAGCCAAACCAATGGACATGGACAACGGGGGGATGGGAGCATGAGTTTGTGTGTGTGTGGGGGGGGAGGTTGGGGGTTAAAGGGGGGGATGAGGACACATTTGTAATACCTTAACTAATAATAAAAAAAAAATAAAAAAAGAGAGATTAAAGTGGTTGAACCAGTAAAGTCGGATAAATGGTGAAATGTTTTAAAATGATAATATATAAAAATAATGTATGCTTTTTTTTAGATTTTTGGTTGGGGAACTAGGTTGAATGTTTGTTTTCATGTAATGTGCTGATTCTGGAGGGATAAGCCACAGGTTTAGGACTGGGCTAGAGATACAGGATGAGTAACAGTGTTACTTCATAGTAGAATGTTTAGAATGAGAAAGCTTGCATAAGCTAGAGCCCTTAAATATGACTACATTTAAAGGTCATACAAAGCAAGAGAAACCTTCGAAAGAGAACGAGAATGAGGACCCAGAGATATTGAAGGGAAATGAGGAAATTAACTACTCGGTCATGGAAGCCAACTTCAGATAATGGGAGGAAAGGTGGAGGATATGGTGCTTTACATGGGAGGAACTATTTAAGATGGAAGAGAATTAAGAAAACAAGCCTGAGTTCAAATTGAAGAAGTGCTGCTTATTCGAATGTTTCTTTGGGCAAGTCTTCATTAAACCTCATTTTTCTATTGGTATTACATTACTAGTAGAGTAAATTATGCAAGCATTGCATTAATTCCTAATTTTAAAGTGATGGACACTCAGTAAATGTTTGCTGTTTTTATGTACTCTCGATAGAAGCCTGGGGCACTTTATTTAAACTGTGCATGGTCTCACATTTCAAGAACACCATTCAGCAACCAAAATAAATGTTAAAAATTCCAATTCATTCACCTGCCTTGTAAATCATCCTATAAAACTCAGAGCACTACATTTAAAAAATGCTTTTAATGCTTTATTTTCTCCTCAGTATTTGGTCCCCCTCACTCTGCTTAGGGACATCTCATATGCCAAAACAGCCTAATTCTCTCTGACCGTCTGATTAGCACTGCAGTTTCTCTGAGACCTTTATGCATTACCTGCCTCACTTACTGCAATAATGATTTATTTCTTGCTACCTTTATAGCTCTGCTCCATTTATCTTTTCATTCTAGGATTCAAGCTGAGGAGCAACCTCAAACTGGAGCACATTGTTCTTTAGGCAAATTTAAAGAGCAAGAACACTGATGGAAACACCAAAGATAGTTAAGCCTTCTGCTCAGAATCTGTATTCACATTACATTAGCCTGAGCAAGACACACAGCTAAATCTGACAGTGGGGTGGGAAGAATACTCCTCTCATAACAAAACATTATAAATCGCATGGTAATAGGGAGAGTTTTATACTACTTTTACAGGGAATGAGAACTAAATAACTGAGAACAGTCACATCATCTACCACAATAGGAACAAAAAGTTTAAAATAAAGTTAGTTCTAATCAGCATTCTCACCAAGTCTTCAAACCTTCATCAATCTCAGGCAGGCAAACTAAAATTATTTTATGGATGAGAGATGTGGATTGGGAAGGGAAGACCCTGGAGGGCACTCACATGTTAACAGATCTTTCTCCTGATACTGAAAGCAATTGAATGAGCAATCTAGGAATGCAGGGTTTTTGTTGTTGCTGTTGTTTGTTTTTCTTAATCAGAGAATAGGAAGTCTACATTTATTGTAAAATTTGTTTTTTTTTAATTTCTAAGAAGTAATAATGTCTATGATATGCACACGCAAGTGTGTGGCTGAAATGGGACTTCGAAGATGACTAGGATTGAGGAGGAGATGGAATTCCAAAGCTCAATTGTTGGATAAACGTTCAAAATGATGGCAGGATACAGAGTAGAGAGGAAGACTATGCCCTGGATGTCAAACTTTAATTGATTGAGGGAACTTGGATATGGCAGTGACATAGAGAAATGGAGGCTTGTAATAAGGATCATTTATTTAACTGATAATGGAGAGGTAAATACTCAAAAATATTTTGGACAACATTGTCATCATGGATGTTTAAAATGTTCTAAAAGTTGAATGAGGTGCTTGAAATGAGTAGAGAGTGTCATAAAATTCTGATATGCAGGCTGATTCTGCTATATTTTGTTCTAAATATACTTTTAATACAAATGCTCTACTCTAGTAGATGGAATTAAAATACTGATTTCAAACTCATCTCAATATGGCAAAATGGAGTCATTACTCAAAATGGGAAAGGACTTGGAATTGCGAGATCTGAATTTGAACATCACTTCTTTATGTCACGTAGACTAAGATTGAATCATCTCTTTGTTCTTTCCAATTCTAAAGTGTGTATGCCCTCAGGGCAGCGATTTTCAACTGGTGTGTCAAGGCAGGCACACTGATGTGCCACAAGAATTTTAAAAACATGCAATATCTGACTATTTAGTTAGGGACTCTGACCTCTTTTCCCTTTCAGTGATTCTCAACCTTCCTAACGCCACGACCCTTAATACAGTTCCTCATGTTGTGGAGACCCCCAACCAGAAAATTATTTTCGTTGCTACTTCATAACTGTAATTTTGCTACTGTTATGAATCGTAATGTAAATATCTGATATGCAGGATGTATTTAGGCGAGCCCTGTGAAAGGGTCGTTCGACTGCCAAAGGGGTCGCGACCCACAGGTTGAGAACCACTGCCTTAGATTGTCAAATAAAAATATGACAACAGCCAACACAACAATAGCCTCAGGTATAAATGCTCTGCCTTAAACCATAAATAGATAGGCCAGATAATAGGGTTGCATATTATTGGTCATAACACATAAGGTTGTGTCTGGTTGGTTAAATTTTGGTACCAGAAATCTTATATATAAGTATAGGCACCTAACTTTTTAAAAAGTCATTTTGGAGCAAAAAGGCTAGGTAATTTCTCTCTCTCTCATTTTTTTTTCCTTTTTTTTTTGTAAATCAATGAAAATTATACCTATTATTTTTTTGTCAGATTGGCAAAAATATATAACATATTTTTGGAGTGCCACAGAATTTTAGTTTATGTGTTCCATGAGATAAAAATGGTTGAATATCATTGCCTTAGTGTCATGTCCATAACTTTATTTTTATTGTACTTTGTGTCTTTCATTAACTTCCTTTTCAAAGTCTTTGCATTTTCTAAGACTCTTTAGGGGTGAAATTTTAATTTAATGAGACCCTGTTATGATTTCATACCTACTTATGACTATGAGTAAATGCAGTTATACTTAAAAGTAAGTTTTTATCTTCCAAAATAAGAAAAGAATTAAGTTTCTGCTGTTCCATAGTTGACCTGCCTTAAGATTCATTTGTTGTAAACTTTATGCACTTACTAGTATATTCAGCCTATAGCAATCAAACTTCATTGTTTCACAAATGATGATAGAGTTTGAATTTGAATCACATTGAATTAGAATTTATAAAATCAATCATTTAAAAATTACTTTAGTAATTAGTTGAGAATATTTACTATCTTTTAGGAATGATTGAATTTATGAGTCGTGAAAACTTTATACCATAAATTCAATTTATAGTAATAAAGTATATTTTCTCAAGAGGAAACAAACATTACCATATGCCAGTAAATAAGAAAGAAAGAAGAGTAAAGATCTTGCTTTGAGGATAAAAATTTTAAAATGCAGTATGAACTAAGTCAAAAATATTTTAAAAAGCATTTTCATGTAACTGAATTTAAGATTTGTATTTTTCACAATGCTATGTAGAATCAACTAGTGGTTTGGTAAAAACCATTCATATTCAAAGTAGAATGAAAAAACTAACAGATATATCATTTAAAAGTATGAACATTTATATTACACCATATTGATTATAGGAAAAAAATTGAATGAGTGCTTGTTTTTATTACATGGTAATGGATGTTAATATTAATGGGAAAATAAGTATTCCTTGTGGGAGGAATATTGTAGAGAAATTTTTCTCTTGGGACTTCATAAGAATCCATAACCTTGAATTCGTATGTACAAACGGCAATATAGGAACAGAGCTACATTAGCAATATATAACATTAAGCACTATTCCAAACCTAATGGGAAATCTGTTTAAGGTGAGCATCAAACTTACTTGACTAAAACACCTATGTGACCCAAATGTCAGTTCTCTGCTTTTATGACCTATCACAATAAAACGTACAAATTAGGGAACTAATCACACCTTAACATTAGACTTTTTACTTTTTAAATATCAAGTTTTCGTATTTGTAGTTACCTTTAGAGTCTTAATTCATTGTTCATACTTGTAAAATATTTTGACAGAAATTATTCTTAATTTTATGTCATTAAAAATGAATTATCTGTTCACTGGTATTAAGGATACATTAAAATAATTTTGAGTTGATGATCAGGATTACTGTATCATACATGTCCTATATTGGCTGAAAAGAAAATTCAACTCATAGATATTTTAAAAGTTGAAACATAATTTTCGTGTATTGTTTTGATAAATGTTTTATACAAATTCATTCCATTTTTTCTTCATTCTTTATTTCCAGTTGTTCAGGCTTCCTTTACACCACTACACAATGGGAAACTGTCCCATTCATTGGCAAAGAATGCACACTAATGAATTCTACTATGCCATACATTATGCAAAAGCCAAGCAGCCTGAAATATCACTGTAATGTGCTATTGTTCCCTTTGACAAAGAAGTAAAACTCATGGTGAATGCTGGTTGATTTTCAAAATATTTAGCAAGGTTTTGGGATTCTTTCTTTCTTTTCTTTTATTTTTTTTTACTGTTACTGATTTTAGATTTTCTTTGTCAACATATATTATATTTTAAATTTTACTTTATTTCATAGAATAACTAAGTAAATAGCTTTAGTATTTGACTATATTTCCCTACTATTGTTTACATGGTGGCCAATAGTATGTAATCTGTTGGAATCTATGGCTAAGAACTGAATTTATGCCCTCTGCGTCCTATGTACTTAAAAATTCATAATAATATGTGATTAGTTCCAAAGTTCAATGCATGTGCTTATTTTTTAATTATATGACACTGAAGCAGGGAATTTCTACTAATGCTAAAAGAATTTTTAAAAATTTCTGCATATCTCAAATATTCTAGTGAAAAATAAATTCCTTAAAAGACACCTGCCATCCCAAATAATTTTGGAAAAATCTGGTTTAAGTACAGCTAAACATTTTATTTGTTGAAGGACTTCATGTTTATTGTTCACAGAATGCTTTGGGATTTAGGTTTCAGAAGTGGAAAACTGGAAAGGTAAATATGGGGTAGGGGGAGAACTAATGGTAGATAAGAGTGTTTCAGTACAGTTATATAGATTCTTCTCAGTAACCTCTGGGATGTTAAGTGTCTTGTTTTTAGGTAAATGAGGGGTAAATGAGGAGAGGGCAGAGAGCTCTCTTTGGTGTCAACTGTTTCTTAATTATCTTCAGTTCAAAATTATCCTTATGCTACAATGGCATATTTTAAGATGGCATATTCTAATCTCCCATACCTACATCTTTAAAAGTTCTAGGGCTTTGCCAATTGTTAGACTATTTACATAATTAGTGTAACAGGGAATGAATACACTATCTTATATAATAAAAGCCTAATATGCTAAGTGTCCGGTCATTTGGTCAGCCATTCAACCAATCAAAGCATAATATGCTAATGATATGCTAAGGCCACTCAACCACTCACTATGATGTGCACTGACCACCAGGGGGCAGATGCTTCAACTGGTAGGTTAGCTTGCTGCTGGGGTCCAGCCGATCAGGACTGAGTGAGATGGGCCAGACATGCCCTGGGGGCCCTCCTACAGTCTCTCCCTGGCTAGCCAACCTCTCGCATCCCTCGCCAGCCCCAATTATGCATCAGTGGGGTCCCTTGGCCTGGCCTGCACCCTTTTGCAATCCTGGACCATTCGGGGGATGTTGGAGAGCCGGTTTAAGCCCGATCCCGCAGGTCAGGCTGAGGGACCCCACTGGTGCACGAATTCGTGCACCAGGCCTCTAGTACTTATATAAATATTGTTCACTTGAAGATAGAGTTTACATGTTCAAAGTTTCTTTTCTAAGTGTATCTTGCTAGAATCAGCAATTTTCATTCCTGTGTGAGTGAACCTAAAGAGCAGCATGACTTTCAAGGCCCTGGCTAATGCCAAACACCCAGACATGGGAATTCAACCAGGTGGCCAACTCAAGGACAGTGACCATGAGGATCCATATAGGGAGCAGCAAGGACATTGCCTGAAAATCCACAGCCTCTCCCCTGAATTTTTTTGTTGTTTTACTTCCCTATCCTTATAAAAGCCTGCACCTGCACAGAGATCTTAAGATCAGTTTTTCTGAGGACATGACTCCCCATCTTCTTGAATTGCTGGCAATTTGAATAAACCTCTTTCCTTTTTTATACCAAGAGTATGGCTTTGTGTAACAGTAGTTCACAAAACAAAACAAAATAAAAATAATCAATAGTTAATCTCTAACTTAACTCTTGATTTAGTTTGCTGATTGCCTTTAGAAATAAATTCAGTAGCATTACATGAGAAGTACTTTATATTTGCAAACATCTTTCTTCTCAGTATAGGATATATTCAAATTATTAACACTTCCTTCACTATACTGTCAGTCTTGGAGTAAGCAGTAAATAAAATACTAATATTTTAATGATCAAGGCACATAATAACCCTATATAATAAAAGCCTACTATGTTAAGTGTCCAGTTGTCTGTTCAACCAATCAAAGCATAATAGGCTAATGATATGCTAAGGCCACTCAACTGCTCGCTATGATGTGCACTTACCACCAGAGGGCAGACGCTCCAACTGATAGGTTAGCTTGCTACTGGGGTCCAGCCAATCAGGACTGAGCGAGATGGGCTGGACATGCCCTGGAGCCCTCCTGCAGTCTCTCCCCTCTGGCCAACCTCCCGTGTCCCTCCCTGGCCCTGATTGTGCACCAGTGAGGTCCCTTGTCCTGGCCTGCACCCTCTCGCAATCCAGGACCCCTCAGGGGATGTTGAAGAGCTGGTTTCAGCCTGATGCCTCAGGCCAGTCCGAGGGACCCCACTGGTGTACAAATTTGTGCACCAGCTTCTAGTCACTATATAATGATGGTAACACCATGAAAAATTATCCATTATGCATTTTTTCATTTAACTACCTACCAGCAGACTACTAACATGGATTAATGAATTTTATTGTTGTTAGGAAGAAATAAGTTAATGCTCCTGAAGTGCTTAGGATAACATTTGACATATAAACTGCTCAATATTTATGATTTCTCATTTTATTAGAGAAGTACAAAACAGTTTTATTAATATAAAGCTTTGCTCAGACTTTTGGATGTACAGTGTGTGCAAGTGACAATTATGCAAAGGTTATTACTCAGGTACTCTTAGTTGAGTAAAAACACAGTTATTTTTAGAAGTGTATTTTTAGTGTTTATGTGTTTTTTCTTTCTAAATTTGAGTTGGCTGGTAATTGGATCAAGCCTATTAGACAAGATTATATATATGTTACATATATAAAGAATATGTATATATCAGAATAATTTTATAGAAATGAGATTATTTTCACTTTAGCAGCTGAAAATAATTTTAAATTATGAGCAGAGAAATTCATAATAGTTTCTCTAAATTTTATTTTTTAAGTAAATAATCTGGTGAGATAAGGTTACAATTACAATAGAGAAAAGAGAGTTATAATAATCATTGAAATAATTTATGTGAAGTACTTTGAAAACTTCAAGCAATAAAATTCATAATTTTGACAGAGATAATCTTATTTTCAAGCTTCACTAAGCTGAATTGTTCTGATGTACTGATAAAAACTGAAGCTATTTTGAAATACAAATTTTACTTTTAACAAATTGGTATTCTCTATATCTCTTCTGAATTGACAGAAGATCTCATGTCATGTTGGCTATTAAATAGTTTTTAGCAAGTCCCCTGGTGCTAGGAACTTCATGGAAGCAGTCTATAGTCCTGTAAAATACAATTAATTTGAATTCACTTCTGCTTAATGCTAATTATGCAATACATTTTTAGTGTTACAAAGTCAATTAGCATAGAAAGGTTTTTCAGTTTTTGAAATATTTGAGACTCAATGCACTTAATTGTGGTTCTTTCACAATCTGTATACATTTTATTTAACTTTATTGCCTTATTACATTAACAAGGATTTCTTTTGCTGTATTATAAAAACATTGATATACAATAAATAACTGTTTATCAAAATATATCATAAAGTAAACAGCACAAATGAAAGAGCAAACAAAAATATTTGTGATACATATACTAGTCAATGAATCTATGTACAGAATCAGTAAAGCATCCAGAGGTTATATATGTATATATAAAATCAACCCAACAGAAAAAGGTGTAAAACACATCAGTAAGTGTTGGGGAAAGGAAGACAGATGCACAAAGATTACATATCGTACAGTTCTATTTTATAAAGTTTTAAATAGGCAAAACCAAGCTACATTGTATAAGGATACATATTTAGATGGTTAAAGGAAGTAATTACCCAAAAGGCATACTATGATTATCTCCATCAGGTGGGGACAGTGTTCAGATTTCTCAAGGACTCTGGGTGAAATCTGGAATTATGACAATATTTTAACCCAAGAGGTTGTTACATGGATGTTTGCTTTAACATAATTTGTTAAACTTCATATTTATGTATTTTTATGTCCTCTTCTGTCTGTCTGTTCACTGATACAATGAAAACGTGAGATAACAAAAGAAATAGAATGACTGGGAAATCGGGAATGTACAATCTCCATCAAAATAATAGACACATGTAGTGTAATCAAAATAATTTTCAATGATAATAATCAGTGAAGCCATTCTGCTATAGTATCTACTCTGGAATGTAAAATTATTAGTTAGGTAAAACAATTTTGGGTTTGGTTCTCTTAGACCCTATTTCTGTTTAATAAAGAACTTTTGAATGTAGAAGAATTTATGACTGGTAATTTAATTATATATTAAATAGAGGCTCAGTGCATGAAATTCATGCACAGGTAGGGCCCCTAGGCCTGGCTGGCGATCAGGGCCAATTGGGGTCTTCCAGCAACCTGCCGGGGCCTCCCTTCCCCAGCTGCCGGCTGCCAGCCAGGGGCTTCCTTCATTCCACACCACCCCCTGGTGGTCAGCACACGTCATAGTTGCCGGGAGCCAGTCCACGCTTGCTGTTTCAAGGGACCAGGCATATATGGCATACTGTTCTTAATATGTTTGCTCACCTTCTTGGCACTATGTGTTTTAACCAAGGTCTCTGAGAAAGGTTGTTTCCCCAGGTAGGGATTTTCCCCTGAAGTTAGGGAGGGAATAAAACCTCTTAACTAAGTGCCAGGTGGGTAATTAATCACTTTAACTACGAACAATCATGCTTAAGCTACATAATCTTTACTCCCTGGAATGGAGATAAGAAACGCCCTAACCTTTGAAATAGAGATTGATAGGATTGGAATCAACTGGTATAAATACAGATGTAAGAAGACAGAACTAAGAAGACAGGAACCAGAAGACAGAGCCTACACAGGAACCAGAGGACAGAGCCTACATAGAGCCTGGAGACAGAAGAACTTCGCTGGAGAGAACATGGCAGGGGATCCTGGACTGAACCTGACTACAGAAATTGGCGGGAGAACCTGACTGGAACCTGGTGGCTGAACCTGGCTGGAGAACCTGGACAGAACCTGGCTGGAGAACCTAGCGAGGGAACATGGCTACAGAACCTGGCTGGAGAATCTGGAGAACCTGGCTGGAGAACCTAGCAAGAGAACATGGACACAGAACCTGGCTGGAGATCCTAAGCAGAACCTCTCTGGAGATCCAGACCAGAACTTGGCTGGAGATCCTGGCTAGGCTGCTGATCAACTGAGCACTGTCTCCGTGTCCTTCCTTCTTCGCCGACTCCGTCTACGCCTTTGGGGCCCCCTGGACCTGCTGGGGCTGGACCCCGGCACATAGTGAGCGATCGAACTCCCAGTCTTCCAGTCGAACTCCTGAGGGGACACTTTGCATATTAGACTTTTATATATATATAGATCATTAATGTACAGTTAGCATTTACATTAGAAATTTAAAATATGGAAATATTATAGTTTAAGTTACTTTAACTTTAAACCATCTGCTTTTCTGTTTGCCCAAATAAAATAAAATTAAAAAGGAGGAAAAATATTAATGACAGATTTCCAAGGGAAAATAATTGTATTGTAACAGAGTTATTAACTTTAGTTTTTCACTTTGTTACAGAATAAGCAACTAAATGTAATTTGACCTAGAAGCTAAACATTGTAATAGTCCCAACAGCCCTAATTAGTGGGAGAAACTGAACTTTTACCATATAACCTTCAAATTATCTCTTTGAATTTACTCTTTGCTTCTAAATCTCACTGTTTTCCCAAGTGTTTCCCTTGTCTCATTTCATATTGTTAATGAAACAACTCAATCAACAAGCCAGATTTGTACGTGAGTCGATTTCTACTGAGGTGGAATTAAAAGTCAGGCACTGCCCTACAAATTTTTATTTGTATTAAAAATAAAAAGGAACATGCCATTATCTTCTAGTAATTGATTTAAACATTGCCTTTTTAGCATGATCATATTTTCTCTAGACATATTTATCCCCCCAAAAAACCAGATCTGCAGGAAAACAATGTTAATAAGATATATCCACCTTCCTTGTTTTGTAGTACATCACTATTATAACACAGATACTTTGTGTGTTATTAAGTGAGGATAAATGCCTATAACTAGTTTAATGGCATTTGGATCTGTTCCTTGAAAGAACTGCTCTGGTGCCTGCTGTGAAAATCAAAAATACCAGCTAAGCATACTTGCTGGCTCCTCTCCATCTGGAAGTCGTACAACAAAACTGTACCTTTGTTCACAGAGAGGGAACCTCTTTCCCATTCAATGTGGACTAGAAAGAGACAAGTATGTCACAGGACACCTTGATGGTAGCCTTTGCCAGAAGCTCCAAATGGAAGAGTCAGACTGTAATTGTTAAGAGATTTACAGTCTTTGCAAGCAGAATGCTCTTTAATGAGTGTCATGGGTACTTAAACTCACTCTGCACTCTTTGTTGGTTTGTTTCAAAGGTTAAGGCTGTCCGTGGTATGTGCAACTTGTGACTGGATTCTTTGGCAAAAGTTTAAGGGATTCAAGAAAGTGAGGACAATTTTCCTTTCCACGATATTTGAGGCACACAAGAGATTATGATCTCTAATGAAATCTTAGAAATGTGGAAACATAAAACAAAGCAAGAAGCAATTATTGAACAATATAGGGTAGCTCCCCAAGACCTTGCCTTTTGGAAATAAAATGGTAATAAAAAGTAGTAATAGATAAAAATGAACAATACATTTTTTTGCCATGCATTACCTTGTCAATGTTTCTCATTGGATGAATCCAGCTAGAAGCCAGCTCACAAAGGGACTTGTGAAACCCAACTTTCATGTGTCAGCCTGATTCTCTGTCCCAATATAGAGCAGAATAAAAGTAGAATGAGAAATGGATCTGGAAGCAAAGAGTCAAACTGTCTGGACACAGTCCCTGAAAGACAATTTATGTTAAAGGAAGGTCTCCTGGTCTAATTAGCATATTACCCTTTTATTAGTATAGGTTGCAATTTATATTATTGTGATAAGATCTACATGACATATTGCTATATGTACAAACTTTAAAAAATATTTCTAACCATAAAAGAGAATCAAAGAAAAAGTGTGGTTTGTTGTTTGTTAGGCAGTAAGAGCCAGATGGTTGGGACTAAAAGTTTACTCTTGGGTGTTCAATGTGATATCAAGGAATAGGAAAGCAAAGGCCGTGTCTCACAAAGAAAAAGCAAGTATGAGTACATCCACAAAAGGGTAGGATTGGTCTACTTAAGGGACCTCATATTACACAGTTGTGCTGACTGTCACATTAAAATATGCAGGATTAAATTAGCTTACTAGCTGAAGAAAAAAAAGATACACAACAAATTTGGAAAAAGAGATGGACAGAAACTGTGCAGGTAACCAAGAGCAAATTTATCTCAAGACGTGATTTAGCTCATCCAGTTGAAGAGACGAATTAGAATCTGCCTAACTCACCATGGAAGACAGTGAGTGTTCAGTTCAAGAAATGATGTTACTAGGCCACATATGTATGGAGGCCACTGCCTAAATTTATGCCTTGGTATTTCCAGACCCATTTTTATCTGATATTTTGTGAAAAGCAATCATCTGAGGCATTCTTTAGCTTTCTGCTTTTATGTAGAAATGCTTAATGTGCATACTGCTGGAACTAGCTTAATACTAGGAGTCATTATCTAGTTCAATAAGTAATTTTCCTCTACAATTTCACTTTGCTAAAAACTGATTTGGAAATTTCTCTTTCCGAATTTTTAATTACATAAATATAGATAAACACTTAGGCTTCCAGAAATGTAATTTTCACACAAATAAGCTTCTGTTATTTTAGGATTTTGGCTTTGCTGATCATATAAAAGTCCCTAACTCCTACCTTCCTGAGTCTCATTGCTATCCTAGAGACCCTCTTTCAATATCCAGACCCCTTTCCCAGTGATATGCGAAAGATACAGGTTTAAGATTCATTACTTATTTTTACAAGTTAGTTTCATGTGTATATTCAAAGGAAAAAATATGCTTAATACAGTTTTAAAATAAACAAAATTCTAGTTTGTGAAGACTTCTGTATCTAAAAGAGAAAATGTAATTTCTTACATGTAATCGGCACCACCCACCAAGGGTATTGTTAGACAAAGGGCTTGTTATAACTGTTACAACCTTCATAAATGGCATTCCCAATCTAAGGGAGTGTTGAGACCTACTGTGGTGAAAGACAGAGTTCCTTTTCCCCTGTGGAATTGAAGATGCAGGTAAACCCAGGTTTCAACAATCTGGAAGAGGTGGAAGTGAAGACAGGGGGTGGATTTATGGAGGTGGTGAGAAAGCCATGCAGTGTATGTGCTACCAGATCACTGCTTCAGAAGCTAGGCCCTGTTTCTTCAGCTTCAGGGTGGTTCCTAGGTTACTGACTGCTTCCTGCTGAAAAAGAGCTCTGTCCTTCAGGCTATGCCTGTCTTTGGAATGACCGAACTGGAAGCACAAAATCTCTTTCCCCTTCCTTTAGTTTAGGACAACTCTAAATAGATATCCCAGTTCAAGAAGGATTTGGGGTAAGTTGAGACCTTTATTGGACTGAATTACAGTTCAATTACTCTGTTTGCCAAGTTTTTTTTCCTTTTTCAGAAAGCACTCCCCAGCATAATTACTACATAACAGTCTCCATCTCATAGTAAGTTTCCCAGGAAACCTAACCTAAGTTAGCCCGGGAGGAAGAAAGAGAACAATACATGGCAGAGTGCCCAAGGAAAAGGTTTGGTTTGAAAAGATTCCTCAGTTTGAGTTTTGACCTAAATCATTTGCTTTTGACTATAATCTTATCCCTACTTACCCAACAAAAGTATTAATAAAATAAGGTTCTTTGAGTGAACTTCTTTACCTTGTAAAATGCCAATAATTTCTGATTCCAATGATATTTGGAAAGAGAAACTTGGTTTCTAAAAAATGGTGGTCATATACATTTCACGAACCAGTAGTCTATTGCCAAATATCAGCCTTAGAATTTAGCCCATGGTTTGGATGATAGTTAAATAATCTCAACTAGATTTTACATGGGTATACATCATTTATTTATTAATACAATTCACTGATGATTAGTAGAAATGAGGAAGTACTTGGCCTGTGAAACTTTATAACCTAGAAAGAGACATACAACTTACTAGCATGCACAGATAGTACATGACAAAGATTGCCAAATGTTATGAAACATACAAATAAATAAGATTCAGAGAAAACAATGATTTCTTCATTCTTGGAAGATCTGAGGAGGTCTTGTAGTTTCATAAATGTGGTAATATATAAGGTTAAAGGAAGAGAAATGTCTAATTGTCTGAATGCTGGTATAGATGGTTTCACATTAATTTGACATTAATTAGCAAGAATTAATGAGAGAAGGTAGAGCTGCTATGAAAGGAAAGATGATTGGTTGTTACATTTGCTATATTAGTTGACATATCAAATACGGCATTTAGAGTTGGAACAGCAGAAAATGCCCTACTCATCCTGTCACAGGTAGACCTAATAGGGCAGCTACTTGAACCCCAAACAAAATGCCACCTACTCCTTAATTTCTGAAGTTGACATCTTCTTTTCACTGTTTTTATGGAAGCCTGTGTCCCAAGCAGCAAGAAAATAGTGCTTAGTCCAGTGATGGCGAACCTATGACACGCATGTCAGAGGTGACACACGAACTCATTTTTTTGGTTGATTTTTCTTTGTTAAATGCCATTTAAATATATAAAATAAATATCAAAAATATAAGTCGTTGTTTTACTATGGTTGCAAATATCAAAAAATTTCTATATGTGACATGGCACCAGAGTTAAGTTAGGGTTTTTCAAAATGCTGACACGCCGAGCTCAAAAGGTTCGCCATCACTGGGTCAGTGGTGGTAGGAGGAACAGTGGCTGATTCATACTCTCTGGTGTGGTGGGAGCTTGGCAGAAGGAGGCAGAGTATCAGTTTGTGATCCAGACTTCCAAAAGGTAGGCACTCCCTGTTTCTATGTTCCTACACACTACCTGCTAAGGGGGTGGAGAAGACCATTTGCTACATCAGCCTAAGTTAATGGATTTTATGAGTGATCTTAAACTATTTTGTTTTTATGTATAGTTCAATTTTTTCTCCCCTGTACCTGACTCTAAAAATAAGTTGTTTCTAATTCAATGTAGAAGTAAAATTACCATCATTTATATGAAGTGTGTCCAATTAATTCTTAGTTGCCATTGCCAAGTAATAAATATATCTGTGTCAGATTTACCATTATTATACATTCTGCATAATTTCAGTGTGATAATCTATTAATGAACTCTCATTTTTATATAATTCTTTGTTCACTTATTGCAGTTATTCTCCCATACACATATACTAGTATAGTACACCATCCACTTATGTTCCAAATTAAGATTAAAATACTGAACTGGAATTTACATTACACTAATGGATAAAAATGTGATAGATAAAACACTTCAAGATTTAATATACATTATAATTGACACACTATATTGAACTGGATACATACATTTCCCATTCTCTTAAATGGATTCAAAGACACTGACCCAGGAATCTATTCCAAGCAAGAATGAGAACAACCATTCTGAAACTACGAACAGTGGTAGTTTAATAGCTCACAATAATGCCTCTTTGGAGCAAGGCAATTAAATGTTGCATCCAATGAAAACTGCCATGAGACTTTAGGTAGGTAAAGTGTAATTAACTAAATTAGATGTAATGAAAATGCTGCACTTAAACAGTAGTAAGATTGTATAGAGACTTGATATACTGTAGTGGGTTGTGGTCCATTTGAGCTCCTAGATATAGTCAAAGGACATTTCCTCTGAAAAGATCAAGGGATTTTTATCAGGGAAAATCGCTGCTGCTTGCCAGCTCGTTCCTAATGAACTTTAAAATGCCTACATTGTACGCGTGCCAATTGGCCCCATTTTGTTTTCAGGCAGGTGGTCGAAGCCATGCCCATGTCCCTGTTATCTGCATGACAGCAGTGATGCAGTGGGAAGTCCCAATGTCCTTCTGATCAAATCTCATATTCAAACTCTTGCAGTTAGTAAATACCCAACATTTCCAAATAAATCATAGTCAAGACCTAATTAGTGATAGACATGATACCTACTTAATTCCATCCATTATTATTCTGACTAAGAGGTAATAAAATAAACATCTATTTTTTAAATTACACTTCAGACTAATAGTTGCAAAATTATTACCTTTAAATTTTGGCCTTTAAATTTATTTTTTAACTGAAACACATAATAGAAATACATCTATTTGTGCGGATGCTATATTATAAAAGTTATAAAAAATTACTATACTTATGGTTTTTTATTGAGAATAATTTCACTTAAATTATCCATTACTTTTTTCACAACATAGGCTGTAAATCATAATCATAATAGGCAGAGGTATTTAAGCCATCCCACCACTCAACCCCAGACAATGTTACTAAAATCATGTAACAAAGTCTAAGTTTGGATGAATTAATGTCGCCTGAATTTTGCAATATTTATCCAAATCTCTATAATTGCAATCATACTAACACATCCAGCCAGAGTGTATTTTTAAGGAGGATGTTTGTCTGTATGTAATTTGAACAAAAGGCCATGAGATCATAATTGAAATAGTTATAGTACTTCTGCTTCTTTTTTAATTAAGGTAACTAATAGAGTTTTTATTGCTCAAAACATAAAAAAAAATATTTTAAAAAATCAGCATATTGTTTCATACACAAAAACACATGATTTTAATTTTTATTTTCAAGGGTATTTTATTTGCTGTCCTCTAGCAAATTTCCATTATACTTCATTTGTGTCAGAAATAATATAACCTCTAAATATCAGTATGCCTATATATGACAAAATTCCTCTTCAATAATGGCTCCCAATTATTTATTTTTATCTGAAAACATCTTTTTTCTGTTGGTGTTGTTAATGTGATTATTGTCTATCTCTTCCCAATTGGGTGTTAAACATTGAGTTAAAAAAAAATCTTGCTTTATGTGCTCCAGTATTGCTTCAGAGTTTTAACAGTATCTAGAATATAATAACTTCCATTGAATAAACATCAATTAAAGAAAAATGAGTGTTCACCTTATCATCAAAAATTATATTCTAATTTATTGGAGATTAAGTGATCAATTCTTATTTTATTTTTTCATTACATTTTAGTTTCACTATTTCTCTTGAATTTATTCGTATAGTTTTTATGTTATTACATTAATAGAAATATATTAATAGAAGTTTACAAGCAGTTGTATTTTTTTTTTTTGCTAAAAGACTACTAACAGAAAAACAAAATATTTATCCAAAATTTAAATTTGAAATAAATTCTGATGGTTTTTCTGAGATTATTTTAAAGACCTTACTTCTTTATAGAAAATAATATTTAAAATTGTATACCTGTTAGTAAGAATTTTGTGCATTACAAAACTTTCAGAGAAAGAAAACTTGTTTTTACTTAAAAGAACTGCAAATAGATGTGAACAGACTTCTCATCTACAATAGTGAAAGATAGGAAGAATATACACATATTTTTAAAAGTCTGAGGAAAACAAACTGTTAGCAATTCTTGTAGCTGAATAAAATTCTCACTCATATGTGGAACTGAATGAACAACATAACTGAACTCTAACCCATAGACACAAACAAGAGGGTAGTAAAGTTTTTGGGGCGAGGGAGGCGGGGGGAGATGGCGGGGGTGGGGAGGGACATATGTAATATTTTCAACAATAAAAATTTATTAAAAACATTTATGAGAGAAAAGACGTCATTTTTTTTTGACTGGAATAGTTTTCAGAAACTGTCACCAATAATATTTTTTCAAAAAGATAAATGTATTTATCTACTTAAGTACTTAACTCAAATGAAGAAAAAAAAAGGTTTTATTCTAAATAGATATTGTTAATTTAATTGTACACTGAAACTATTGTGTGTGTGTATTCTCTGACTATAAAAAAACACATGTATCGATGTAATAGCGAAATGAGCAGTAAAAATTAAATCAGACTCTTTGGGCCTACAAAATGCTGAGAAATTCATAAGCAAAAGAAACCGAAAGAGTATGGGACCACCATTTATTACTTTCCTCCAAAAAAAAATTCTGTGGCACATAACTTCTAACTTCTGTGGTACATTTCACTTCATTGTGCTTGTTAAACCTTGAAACTTATACCTGGAAAATTAAAGAAAGGGAAAGAATCCTTCTGATTTACTAAAGCTGGGATAAGGATTATTCCAACAAACTCAAATATATTTCACTAATCTATAGTTAAAGAGAAAGCCATTGTTTTGCACTGGCCCATTTTACTTTCTACCCTTTGTCACTATGTAAAAGTTCAAGGAGATTTATTACATAAATCTACTGCATACAATGCAATTGTATTTATTCACTAATCTATATCTGCTCTGCAATTAGCCTTCTTTCTATGTGGAGAGAAAGCAAGGGGAAAAAGTTTCTGTTAAAGTAAGTTTGTGCAGCAATTATGACCACAAGGCTGAATGTGATATTACCATAATGTTTTGTTTTTTAGATGGTTGAGTAAAATATTTAGGAGGCTTTTATGAGCCAAACACTATTAGGAGCTTTGAAAAATTAATATAATTAAAAGACAAGTATACAACAAAATTCCACTTTCATTTCAAATATGACTGAATAAGCATTACCTATATCTTAAATAGTTACTTAATCATTTGCATTAAAAATAGCCAAACTATGTAAGATAAAAGCATAATGTGCATATAAGGCTTGTATAAAATTATTAAGAAAGAGTAGATAGTTTAAGTAAATATATTGGAAAATATATGTCTTTGTAAAAATCACTAACCATAATAAATACTGTTTTCAATGTTTATGGAAAAATTTAGAGATGTTCAGATGGGCATAAAGATTCTAATTTTAAGTAATTTTTGTGAGGTTACAATACATCTGTGTAAGGTCTTGATAACACATCAAGTACAAAATTTTTCTAGCATATCGTTTTGTGCATAGTAAGTTCTTAACAAATATTTGTTCATACATTAATTTAACATTGTCAATGATATATAGATTGCTAAGGTTTTTCTATTCTATTGCTTTGTTTGGGTAATGTATTAGATAGTTAATATGATCTGCTCTTACAAGTAAAAATATTGACATTAAAAAACATGTAACTCTTTATAATATGTACAATTTGGTCACACCTATTTATCACTAAAATCCCCACCATTTGCAAATACAATATTTAAATTATTCATACTTATAAATATCAGAACCCGGAAAACTAGTGCATCATTAAGGAATAAATGACCCTTTTTAAATATTTTTAACGTGAGTTTTATATTAAACTACAGGCCTGGTGCACGAAATTCGTGCACTGGGGGTGTGTGTCCCTTAGCCCAACCTTCATTCTCTCCAATCTGGCTCCTAACCACTCACCTGCCTGCCTGTTGATCGCCCCTCACTGCCCCTCCTGCCAGCCAGTCAAGGGGACAATTTGCATACTATGCTTTTAATTATATAGAATAATGTTGTAAAGAAAATAGCAATATTTATGAATAATATTTTATATCTTTAGGTGTTTTGTTATTAAGGTAAAACACTAAATTGGACACTTGGTATAGCATGAAAAACAGACACATTAAACTCAGTCATCAAGCTTGATGGCAATGGATAAATGAAGCTTAGGTATAATATCTATTTTATTTTTATTTATTAATTTTTAATTTTGTTTTATTGCTTAAAGTATTACAAAGAATATTACATATGTCTCCTTTTTTATTTTTCTCCCCTTGACCTTCCCCTGGCCTCCCCTACCCCCCAGTGTCTTGTGTCCATTGGTTATGCTTATATGCATGCATACAAGTCCTTAGGTTGATCTCTTACCTGCCCGTCCCCCTGCCCCCCAAAACCCTCCCCGGCCTTCCTGCTGTAGTTTGACAGTCTGTTCAATGTTGCTCTGCCTCTGTATCTTTTTTTGTTCTTCAATTTATAATAGTCTTAATTATCCATAAATGAGTGAGATCATGTGGTATTTTTCTTTCATTGACCGGCTTATTTCACTTAGCATAATGCTCTCCAGTTCCATCCATGCTGTTGCAAATGGTAAGAACTCTTTCTTTTTTACAGCAGCATAGTATTCCATTATGTAGATGTACCACAGTTTTCTAATCCACTCATCTGCTGATGGGCACTTAGGCTGTTTCCAGATCTTAGTTAGATATGGTAAATTGTGCTGCTATGAACATAGGGGTGCATATATCCTTTCTGATTGGTGTTTCTGTTTTTTTGGGATATATTCCTAGAAATGGGATCACTGGGTCAAATGGGAGTTCCATTTTTAACTTTTTGAGGAAACTCCATACTGTCTTCCATAGTGGCTGTACCAGTCTGCGTTCCCACCAGCAGTGCACAGGTGTTCCTTTTTCTCCACATCCTCTCCAGCACTTGTCATTTGTTGATTTGTCTATTTTTATGATTTAAGAACAAAAACAATTTGATATATATATATATACATATGTGTTTTTTCATTATAAATTATTATGTCAAATAGCCTGTTTTCACTATTCAACAAATTATTTTTGTAACTTGAGGACAAATCTGAAACTATCAGTTTTTAGAATATTTATGAACTAGAGTATTTAATTTCATTGAAACATATTCCTTAAAAATTGATATGGCATAACTGAATAGCATTAGTGGGCAACAAAAATATGGTTCTGATAGCTATTTTCTTCTTTACCAGAATAATCAATGTACATCTATTAAAGCCAATTCTCTTTTTAAAAATATTTTCATTGATTTCAGAGAGGAAGGGAGAAGGAGGGAGATAGATCCATCAAAGATGAGAGAGAATCATTGATTAGCTGCCTCCTGCATGCTCCCTACTGGGGATCGAGCCTGCAATCTGGGCATGTTCCCTGACCAGGAATTTAACTGTGATCTGGTTCATAGGCCAATGCTGAACCACTGAGCCACACTGGTCAGGCTTTAAGAACAATTCTTAATTAAGACATTCTCTCTGGAAATTATAGGCACACAGTAAAAATATACAACAGAAACTTTTTTCCCCATGGTAAGTCTTATCCACACATGTTCAATATTTCAGCAGAATACAAAAGTAACAATAAAGTTACTGCCAACTTCCAATATGCCATGTTATCAATCAAAATTCAATATAATATCAGGATTTTGTTTCTCGATTAATATACTTTAAAACTTTAAAGCGCTAGTAGAAAACGGACCATCTGGTTTTGAGTCATTCTTTTGTCATTTTCAAATTGTGTGACCTTGGGGAAATTATGTTAGCTCTGCTTGCCTCCATTTCCTCATCTCTTAAGTAAAATTGATAATCTGATAATACTACTGCTATCCAAACGGGATTTCTGAGAGAATTAAGTAAATTAATACATACTAAGTGCTTAGACCTGTACCAGGCACATAGCACGTATTTTCTTAATATTAGCTATTACTATAACTTAAAATTTTCATTATATATTAATGCCAAGTTTCCATCTTGTTAGTGGTGCCGAGGAAACGTGTTGAAGGAGAGTGTGATAGGTTTAATGTAAGCAATTGAAAATATGTACAAGATCATCTTTAGAGCCGCTTTGGGATTTTCCGAAAAGATCTAACTTTTCCTTTACCAAACTAATAGTTCAAAATTTCTGAATGGAAAGAAATAAGAATCGTAGGCTTTCACAATTAGTTTATCAATTGTTAAACATACATTAACAATTAGTAAGGTTTCTAAATTTGTATGCTAACATGAGCAAATACCTAAAGAAGATGTAACAGCCGGTTTGTTCAGTCTCAAAGAATATTATCTAGATTTAATTCTTTGAGACTACTTTAGATAAAAATAGCTCTGCAACATGAGAGCACTACATGGAAATATGAAAGTGAAAATTGGATTGAATATCAAATATGAAAATAGAATTTGCCATTTTCTCACAATTTCAGAAAACTCTTTATTATTGCTCCCAAAATGAAATATAAATTGTAAGATTGCAGGAACAACTGTGGCAACAATTATGGTATTGCATTTAATTTAAAGACAACATATCTTGCCCTAACTGGTTTGGCTCAATGGATAGAGCGTCGGCCTGCGGACTGAAAGGTTCCAGGTTTGATTCCGGTCAAGAGCATGTACCTTGGTTGCAGGCACATCCACAGTGGGGGGTGTGCAGGAGGCAGCTGATGGATGTTTCTCTCTCATCGATGTTTCTAACTCTTTATCCCTCTCCCTTCCTCTCTGTGAAGAATCAATGAAATTATATATATATATATATATATATATATATATATATATATATATATTTTAAAAGACAACATATCAGATAAAATAAAAACAAGAAACTCAGAGATGAAAAAAATATAAGTGCATGAAGAGAGCTAGGCAGTCGGACAGAACTGGGGTTGGGGGGAGCATTGCAGACACAGGCAGGATGTAGCTTGCTGACTGCACCACAGAGACAAACCAAAGGACCTAGAACTGAACCCAGCCAGATAGGAGTTGTTAAAACAACCCATTGGGTAGGGAAAGAAGGCTGAGCAGGGGAGACATGAGCTTTAAAATGTATGGATGTTTCTAATGCAAGCAACTTGCAGATAACCAATCACAAGGTAGTGAGGTGTATAACCAATCCCAAGGATGTTACTAATGCAGAATTATTTGAAAGAACCAAATAAAGAGCCAGCAAAGCATATATCTAACCCTAGACAAAGCAGCACACTATCTTCTTCCTCTAACAAACATGATAGTAAAAGGTAGGCCATGCATTAATTTTCTTCTGAGACTCCAATTACATATATTTTAGTCCTATCAGATATCCTCTCTAAGGATTTGTATTTTATTTTCAAACAAGTTGTTCCCTCTCTTCTTCAGATTGGATAATGTCTATTGATCTATGATCAACTTAACTGATTCTTTCTTTAGTCCTCTCCAATCTGCTTAAAGTCCACCCAGTTAATTTTAAAAATGTTAGATATAGAAATTTTTAAGTTTATATTTTTATTTGGTTGTTTTATAGAGTTTTCATTTCTCAGCTTATGATTTCTATCTGTTCTTTTATAATAGTCATTGATCAATTTGAACTCTTGAATATATTCATAATGGCTGCTTTATAACATTGTCAAAATAGGCATCCACCTCTCGACAAGATAAAATAACGGGGGCTAAACATATACCCCAACTGAAACAAATTTAAAAAATAGACAAAATTTATGAAACAACCATTTCCCCAGCACTGGACAAGAGGGAATGGAGAACAGTGATCCCTGAGAGGCAGGAACTAAATGAATTAAATCCTTTCAAAATAAGTCAGATAAAAAGAAACAGAATATTTGGAAAAATAGAAATGAATAGTGGCTTTTATATTTTAAACATATTATCAACTATCACATTTAATGTATGTAATATGAACATAATGAAGCGGCAGGGATTTTTAGATTAGATTTAAAAAAGCAAGCTTCAGTTATATGAAGCTATAGGAACATTTTCTAAAATAATAAAGCTATCAATGTCATAAGAAGGGAAAAACGAAAGAGGTGTACTATGGTAGCAACAAACTAAAGGAAGCTAGAGACTACAGTAATGTCAGAGGAGGTAGATTTTAGCGAAAACAGTGCTACTGCGGGTAAAGTGGTTACCTTATAATGATAAAATGACGGCACGTTATCCGCACTTCGGACTTGAGGGAATTTTGCTGTTTTCCTGCGGTAGGGGATATGGTGAGTTTGCACGGTGGCAATGTAAAAAACCACAAAATTCTGAGAATTCTCTTCCCCACAAAATCTCAGGGTAGCTTGTGTCACAAGAGATATTTCACACGAGGTTGGAAAGAAAACGTGAGGCCGCAGCCACAGTCTTTCCATGCTCAGAAGGGCCATTCAGGACACTCCGGGCAGTGCTGCTGCTCACAGGGGTCGCGGAACTGGGGCTCGCCTCGTGGGTGCGAGGCAGCAGCCAGCCCGATGTTTCTCCAGCCGCTGCCAAATCTCCTTCTCCAGCTTCTTCATTGCCTGGGCCAGCTGTGTGACCGTGGGCTTCAGCTTTCCCTGCACATCACCACCATACCAAAGCTGGTGGCTTGGAGGTGTGAGAGCTTGAAGCAGGTTCCACCTGGGACTGGCTCTCCCTCACTTTACTTCCATCTTTTTTCTCTCTGCTATTTGCCCTGCTGACATTGCGCCCAGCCTCAGATCCCAAAGTAATAGCTGTATTGAATACGCTGTTTTATACACAAGGTTAATTGCCTATACTAAATCCAGGAACGGAGGCAATTTGTCAGGAGAACATAATAATCCTTAAAGATTTTATATCTATAACAGAATTTTAGACTACATTAAGAATAAATGGAAAAAGCTGTATGAAGACAAAGACAAATTCATAGTTATATTCAGAGATTTTAACATTTTTGCCTCAGCAATAGAAAGAACAAGTAGATAAAGATTTAGCATTTATATAGGAGACTGAGCAATACTACCAACCACTTGACTGAATTGAAATTTATAAAATGCTTCACATAAAACACATAAATATATAATCTCTTCTACTCCACACTGGACAATGAAACTGTTGTCTAAATCCTAAAAGGACTCAGGTCACACAAAATATGTTCTCTGACCACAATGGGCTTAAATGAAAAAGAAATAACAGAAAGATCGCTGCAAACTTCCCAAATATTTGGAAACTACATAACACACTTCCAAGTTACCTATGTGTATTAGCTGGCAAGAGTTCCCATAACAAAATACCAGAAACTGAGTAGCTTAAAGAACAGAAATAAATGTTTTCCCTTCTTGAGGCTAGAAATGCAAGATCAAGGTGTCAGCAGGATTGGTTTCTTCATGGCTTGCTGGTGGCCTTCTATTCACTGTGTCCTCACATACCTTTGCTCTGTGCACACATATTTCTGATGTTGTTTTGTGGATACACATTTTCTTTTCTTATGAGGACACCTGACAGGTTGTAATAGGGCCCACACATATGATCTCATTTAACTGCAAACCTCTTTAAAGTCTCCATCTCTGAATGTAGTCACTACATTCTGAGGTTCTGAGGAGTTAGGGTTTCAACATATAAATTGAGTAGGGCGATATACAATCAGCCTATGGGTACTATGTATCTAAGAAGAAATTTTAAAAGAAAGTTAGAAAGTACTTGAACTGAATGAAAATGAAATCGTAACATTCCAAAATTCATGGGAAATCACTAATGCAGTGTTTAAGGAGGATTCATAGCACTGCATGCTTATATTAGAAAGGAAGAAAGGTCTCAAACAAACAACCTCAATTTCCACCATAAGAAAAGGGAAAAAGCAAAACAAAGCTGAAGTCACTTGAAAAAGGAGGAACTATTAAAAGAGTGGCAATCAATAACGATAGAGAACAAAAATAATGAAAATATAGCCCTGGCCAGCTTGTCTCAGTGGACAGAGCGTCGGCCTGTAGACTGAAAGGTCCTGGATTCAATTCTGGTCAAGGGCACATGCCCGGGTTGCAGGCTCAATATCCAGTGGGGGGTGGGGGTGGGGGTGGGGGGGCGTGCAGGTGGCAGCCAATCAATGATTCTCTCTCATCATTGATATTTCTATCTCTCCCTCTTCCTTCCTTTCTGAAACCAATAAAAATATATTTTTAAAAATAATGAAAATATAAATTTAGAAAATAAAGCCTGTATTTTCAGATCAATAAAATCTATAAACCTCAAGCAGGACTAAGAAGGGAGAAAATAAAAAGATGCAAATTGCCAATGTCAGAAATGAGAGTGGTGCCATTATTATAGTTTTACAGATATGAAAAGGATAAGAAATAATATTATGAACAATTTTACAAATTCAGAAATTTAATGAAATGGTAATATTACTTTAAATATATGAACTACAAATATCACTGAAAAGGAAATATTTAACATGAATAGGTCATTGTTTATTAGAGAATAATTGTGCCCTTCTATACCTTTATTAATATAGAATTTTGACTTATACCTGCATTGGTCAAAACTCATCTAATAAACTTAAGGTGTAATATCAGATGAAGTAGATTTTAGCAAAAAAAAAATGCTACTATGGGTAAAATGATTACTTTATAATGATAAAGTGAGGGCACATTTTCTGTACTTTGGACTTGAGGGAATTTTGCTGTTTTCATTGGGTAAGAGATGTGGTAAATTTGTACCATGGTTATAGCAACAGTAAAAATTTGTACTTTTCTCTTCAAAAAAGAACATAAACAAATAGCAAACTCTAGTTTATGATAGGCTTGCCAAAGTGTTTAGGGATTTCATGATGATGTCTGTAACTTACTTTGAATCACATTAAAATTTTAAGTTGGTTTATGGATGGCTATAGGAATTTATTGGTGATAGATAGTTTTGAAGAAAATGACTATAAAAATATTAATTGTAGACTCTATGTGATGACTATGTGAGTTAACTGTGTAGTTCCAATTTTCTGAATGTTTGAAAAATTCTATAAAAATATTCTAAGAAACTCATACTGAAATGAGATTATGTACTCACCAGAATGTCTAAAATTAAAATACAATCAGGATTGTCAATAACATCCCCAAACTTGAGACGATCTTAATTATCATTGTCTGATCATTGAATAAAAAAAATGTGGTACATATATACAGTGGGATACTACTTAGCCATAAAATGATGGGACGTTGCTATTTGCGACAACACAGATGGATCTTGAGCATATCATGCTAAGTGAAATAAGCCAGAGGGAAAAGGACAAGAACAAATACTTTTACTGATGTGTGGGATATAAAACAAAAAGCAACAAACAAATAAAACAAACAGACTCTTAAATATAGGCAACAATATAATGGTTACCAGAAGGAAAGAGGGATGAGAGCAGTGTGAAGAGTGAAAGAAGGCAAAATTAAAACACTCAATTTCTACAGAAAGAATACATACTTTTTGGTCTTTCACTGTCATGCATACACCAATGTAACAAGATGGACTATAGCAATACAAAATCTAGATGAATCAGATGAACAGAATGTTGACTAAAACTTCAGATATAAAAGCTGAAGCAAGTGTATGATTCCATTTTTACAAAGTTCCAAAAAAGGGCAAAAATAATATATAGCTCTAGAAATAGGTAATGATTATTTTTTTAGGGGGAGGAAAGGTAGAAAAATTAGATAAAGCGTATTGTGGAGCAATTTCTCATTTCTTGATGTTGGCAATGGTTACACATGTGTACTCATTTTATGGTAATTCCTTGAACTGAATCATTTTATATGTGTAATTTTTGTATGTAAGTAATATTTCAATAAGTGTTATTAAACAATATTTGGGGTTCTATCCAACAACCAGATAGAAAAGTATACCTCTAAACTCAGCATTACATAATACATTCTATATTTTACATGAGTGTGTTTAATAGGACAAGAGTACACAAAATTATTTCCTTAATATTTCTCAAATATATATATATATATATATATATATATATATATATATATATATATATGTGTGTGTGTGTGTGTGTGTGTGTTAGGACAATTACCAAGCAAAAAAGAGGCCTATTTCTTTTTTCCAAAACCTGTAGGATTGACTGAACATAATGAAAAAGGAGAAAGGAAGTCAGCAATGTTCTTAGAATAAAAAGGAGTCAACAGAAATGAAAAGATAAGTGCAAAAAATAAAATAAAAAACAGTAAAGAATTGATCAAAAGCCAATCTGAGAATTGTAATAACAACACATAGGAACCTACATCGCTAGACCAATAACTCAGGTAGGATGGAGGAATAAGCTGGAGAAATGGTAATCACACAAACACTGGGTTGTCCCCAAAGCCCCAATAACTGCACTGTGGGATTTCACTTATTTCTGCGTTCTATAGAATTTGAAAACAAAGTATATATAATTTTTATGTTTATGCTTCATGTAGACTTTATTATAGCTGTCGGAATTGGAAAAATAAATTGTGAAAAATAGATTCAAAAATTAATTCTCTTTAAACCAACTGGCTTTACAGAGGAAAGGATAACAAGTCCTCTTTTGTATTAACTCCTCATGAAAAAAACACAAATCAGTAGAACACAAATTAGTACAAGACATTTAGGCTGCCTCCTAGAGGCTTAATATATTATATTTATATCAAATTTTCATATTTCTCTGATCACTTTCTATATTTAGGTCTATCTCTATCGTTAATATCTTAAGGTATTTTCACTATTTAGAAACTCGAGGGTTTTATTTTGTTTTATGAATGAAAGTATTATCAACATTAATGTTACACCACTGCCCTCTTGTGAGTGTTCAGGATTTCTGCTATTTTTTAAAGGGATTTTGCAAAATTGCATAAGCAGATTGTAGAGATATGCCAATTTCCTTTGATGAGAAATACAGATTTTAATTAAATAGTAGTCATTTGCAACCAAAAGTCATGCTTAATCAGAAAGAGCTTTAAATAATTTCAATATGAATTTCAAGTGGAATAACTCTTAGCTACTTCTTAGCTACATATTTTATTAATTAGTATATATACATATGAAATATAAATTAGCCTAAATTAATACATCTTAGATAACACTTCTAGATGACTTATCAAAATTTTGAAGAGTAGCCCTAGCCGGTTTGGCTCAGCGGATAGAGCGTCGGCCTGCAGACTCAAGGGTCCCAGGTTCGATTCCGGTCAAGGGCATGTACCTTGTTTGTGGGCACATCCCTGGTGGGGAGTGTGCAGGAGGCAGCTGATCGATGTTTCTAACTCTCTATCCTTTTCCCTTCCTCTTGTAAAAATCAGTAAAATATATTTAAAAAAGTATTTTTTGAAGAGTAAACCTTAGAAACTTAAATAAGTTTCTGTAATTGTCTCTGTATTTTTTTCTAGCAGCTTTATAGTTAGGCTTCAATGAAGACATTTTGGTCAATGATTATATAAAATTACTTATTGATATTGTGAGCATTTTTAGTACACTACAGAGTATGATTCTCTGGGACTGGTTATGTGAAATATTTGTTTTACCTGCAGATAATTTAAGAAAAGTTTTGGGGCATAGCTATTAAGAAACAATAATCTAGTAGTTCTTTCCTCTAAAATAAAACTGTATTTAATTTGAAGTGAATTGATTTAATAGCACATACACTTTCAGATCACTGAATTATCCAATGATATTTAACATATTCTCAATTTGAATGGAAGACATGTCTCCTACATTCTTGGTATGTTTCACAGAGATCATCATGCTTTATTTAAGGAAAATGTGTTAAGGTCGGGAGGATAATATTTCCTTAGCATAGGGAACACTAAATAAATAAAAGGCATGCAATTATATTATATACTTACAGTATTTGACAAGACAATCCAGAAAATTCAGAGGTCTAAATTTTTACTTTATTAATTTGTTCAAAAATTCCAAATGACTGGTTAGAAACATTGGATGTTTGCTTATCATTGAGATCCTGATATCACCTTACACGAAAAAATCCTCCTTTGGATATATTAACTAGAGGCCCGGTGCAAGAACTTGTGCACAGGTGGGGTCTGGCTGGCCCATGCCGATGGGGACTGATTGGGGCTGTGCCAGTGGCAGGGTGGGGAGGGAACATGGGAGGTTGGCTGGCCCCACCACTGTTGGGGGGGGCATTTGGGGGCTGGGCTGTCCAACCACCCATGTCCCCTTCCCCCAGCTGGCCCTGCTCCCAATCAGGGGCTGGGCTGGCTGGGAGGAGGGGCCATGAGAGATTAGGGGAAGGGGGCGATTGGGCCCCTATAGGGCTGGTTGGCTGCCGCAGTGCGCATCATAGCAACTGGTTGTTCCAGTCATTCCATCATTCCAGTAGCTTGGCTTTTATATATATATAGATAACATCACAAATTATTTTCCAGTATTAAAAATTAATTATCCTTGTATATCAGTTTTTACCCATATTATCTTGGTCTCAAATAATTTTCTTTTTAATAGAGATCTCCATACATACAAAAAGAAGGTGTGTGTATGTCTTTAGAATATAAATTGAATTTAGTTTGGGGTTAACCTAAATAAAAATGTTCTTTAGAATAGAGAAATAACTAGTAAATACTAAATCAAGTACATTTATTAATCAAGATGGAGGGATGTTTTTTAGGCTTTCAAGAAGAGAAAAGAGAGAAAAAAAAGTAAGAAAGAATAGGAGGAAAAAAGGTGGAAAGAAGAAGAGAGAAAAAAAAAGGATAGAAAGCCTTTAAACCTTACTAGACAGAGAACCTATTTGCTTTTTTCAACTTACATTTAAAATGCATTTACATATAACTTTCATTAATTTTCAAAATTTAATAAACGACTTCTAAAACATACAGGGTATCACCCCAAAATGTATACACATTATAAAGGCAGTGTTTATTAAAATACATTAAGCTATATTTAATTTTCAAAATGTAATAGAATCTATAGCTATCTGCTGTTAAAGTGTGTACACATTTTTTGAGACACCCTATATTTTTACTTCATAAAGGCAATGACTTTTTCCAGAAGAGTATCTAGAGGACTAGAATTGTTAGCACAGGCAGCTAGATATTAAGGAAAGAGAAGGTGGCCAAACGTATAATTAATCCAGATGGACTAGGAAGCGACAGCTTCACAGACAGCTCAGGGAATAGCATTCTCCATCAAAGACTGGCCTTCCAGTCTCCATGAGAGACAACCTGTCTCCTGTTAGCCAAGTTGACTAGAGAAGGAGAGGGAAGGTAGTGGAGTGTGTGTGTGTGTGTGTGTGTGTGTGTGTGTGTGGCAGGAGAAACAAAGAGGGGAACAAAACAGTACGGGAACTCGGTTGATGAGGGCATTCTCAGTAGAAGCCAAGATGGGCAGTGGGAGTAAGAGCATGAGCAGTAGATACTGGATCTCGAAGGAGAATTATGAGGCATGAGCAGTAGAAATGAAAATAGATACATAAGGGGGGGAGGTCTAGCCAAGGAAAATCTGGTAAAAAATGGATATGATAAGGTCATGGAAACCCAAAGTATCCAGGAAAGGGATTGGACAGGAGGTGGTCCTAGCAAAGCCCTGGAAGGTTTAGGAAGAAGCCTGGTTAGTTTGAAAGAAAGCCTGCTCTCTTCCAAGCCCAAAGCAATACAATCAACGCTTAGCAAAGGCCTGAGGCCTTCCTTTGTTTGTTCCTGAATTCTCTCCCCTAAGCAGCATGCAGGCTGAAGCGGGGCTTGGCCAGATGGGGTGCTGCTGCCTGTGGGGAGCAGAGACTATGCTGGACCACTGAGCCCAGAGGTGTGGCATTCCTGTTCTGGACCCTGACCCTCCGCGTGTGCATTTGTGCTCAACAGACCCTGGATTTCTTCTGCAGGGCGACAGAGTTGAGCCACCTGGTGGGGGATGGGACTTGGGGCACCTGGGGGCAGGCCTTTGTTTTGCTCCAATAAATCTTGCCACCATTGCTCACATCCTACTATGCACAAGGCTCCAAATGCTTTCCTCGTGACTTCATGGAAGAATCCTGTTTCCACCCGCAATAGAATCAGAATGAAAAATGCTTTTCCAAGGCAGTTTACACTAGATCAACATTGAATCAAGTGACTTTAGAGTGAAAAGCAAAGCCAAGTCAATGGTGGCTATTGATTTAGAACAAGAATGAACATAAGTCTTAAACTCTTACTACTATTAGAAAAAACTGAGAAAATTAAATGCCATATAATTTCTCCTATCAAAGAGTGCAGCAACAACAACAAAAGAGTGGTTATCAATGATATGCTAAGTGAAAAATTGCCAGAATGTATCTTTATTTTTTCTATGGAGGTTGTTTTCTTGTTCTGTTCAATTAGCTAAAACTTCATTCAACTTATTTTTTGTTAGGTTATGAAAAATGATGAGTGTAGATTTCCATCTCTCCTATTAAGCTGTCTTACAAAGCATAGCTCCTGAGAATACATCATTTTAAAGATAGCTACAAATCTTCTGTTACATGCTCATAGAAATGTACAAAGTTAGTAAACTTGTAACTGGTAATCCTATCTAATAAAGAGGGAATATGCAAATTGACCCTCACACCATCACAAAGATGGCGGCGCTCATGGCCACAAGATGGCGATGCCCAGTCCCCTCAGCTCCGCCGGAGTCCCCGGTCCTTTCAGCCCGCCAAGTGGGGGGGGGGGGGGAGGCAGTGTGCAAGCGGTACAGCCAGACCTGCCTGAGGGCGGGTCCGGCCGCACGGCTTGCCCGCCACTGGAGTCCTTCCAGGCCTGCCGGGGGGCGGGGACAAGCAGTGCTGGCGTCCCCAGTCCTTTCCGCCTGCTGTGGGGGAAGTCGGATGGAGTCCCCAGTCTTTTCGGTTTCTGCGGCCCCTGGAGTGGAAGCGGAAGCCGAGAGTGGGGGAGCACCAGGAATGCTGGGAATCGTAGTTCTGGTGACGGCCCCTGGAGCGGAAGTGGGAGCCGAGAGCACAGGGAGCACCAAGAATGCTGGGAATCACGGTTCTGGTGGTGGACGTGTTTTGTGATCTCCTTGACACTCGAGCAAAGTGGGCCTGGAGCAAGCTACTGCTGCAGGTGGGGGGTGGAGGGAAAGCAAAGTGAGAGACATAAGTAAAATCAGAGTGTCGAGGAAAATTAAAAGGAAGATATCTTGCAACATCTAGGAAATCTCCACCAAAATGAACCAAAAAAAAAAAAAAAAAAAAAAAAAAGAGCTCTATTATTCTGTGAGCACCAAATCATACTGGGCTGGGGTCTCACACAATTCACTCATATGATTGCAAAGACAGACAGAAAGTTCACTCTTTTATTTACCCAGGCAGATACAATGCACGACATGCACGTTTTCACAGAAGAGGACTTAACAGCACCATTTGCTATACACCCTTTGGTAAGCCACCTTTTTGGTTGGCATCAGTGTTAGTTAATTGCCATAATCAAGAGTAAAAATTAAAATTTTTCTATCTCTATGACAAGCAGGTCCTTACAGCTTTGAGCAAGGCAACTATCTATAATAATAAAAGTGTAATATGAGGGGTGATCAGGCAGGGAGGGGTTGGGGTGATGAGAGAGGCAAGCAGAGGCAGTAAGGGGCAATCAGGCAGGCAGGTGAGCATTTGGGGTGATCTGGCAGGCAGAGTGGTTAGGGGCGATCAGGCAGGCAGGTGTATGGTTAGGGGTGATCAGGCAGGCAGGCAGAGGCGGTTAGGGGTGATTAGGCATGCAGGCAGAGGTGGTTAGGGGCAATGAGGCAGACAAGCAGAGTGGTTAGGGGCAATCAAGCAGGCCGGCAGCCAAGCTGTTAGGAGCCAGTGGTCCCGGATTGTGAGAGTGTGTAAGCAGGGCTGAAAGACCTTGCCCTCCCCACCGCCCCCATCACAATTTTGTGCACCAGGCCTCTAGTATAAAATATCATAAAATATTGGAGTTTCACCTTAAAACAATAAGTAAACAAATCACACTTGGAAAACATATGTCACTGCTTATGACTAGTGCTAAATAATATGTATTTGCTAATTAAGGAGGAAAACTTAACTTAGGGATATTTCATTCCTCTTTATTATATCAATTATTTCCATTATATTTCCAAAAAATCTCCTTCTAGTTAACATCAGCTGAAGTTGAGTTTTGTCATTTTCAACATTAGGAATCCTGACTATGACATACTTCTACTTATAAAGTGAATGTTTCTGTCTGTAACATATTTTTCTATAATGTTATCACAACAGATTTTTTGTAAGAAAGCTATTTAATCAAATAGCTTTATTGGTAAATTTGATCTAATCTAATTACTACTCCCCAATATTTTCACTAATTTAAACAATTTCCAAGGATTCCCATTTACCTGTAGAAATAATTCTATGTAAAAAGCCATTTTCTTTAGTCATGTCTTACTATTTGAAAACCTCCTAAGTTGGTGACTTGACCCTTAAAATTATACTGAGGAATTAGGAAAATATATGGAAGGGATAATTTAAACAAGATAAATTTTATTTTCATTAGACCCTTTGAAACTATCTAAAAACATTTAAACTATGACAAATCCTTCTTATAGTAAATTACAGAACCTATTACTGTTCCTATGATTGAGCAGGCCAATGGGTTTTAACTACGCTCTGCTGCCTGATAACTTCCTTGAATGAAATTTTATCTTATTTTGCAAAGGGCTTGAAATTACTTCTAGTAATATGTGAGGCTCATCAGTTCTATTTATAATTCTCTAATGTTTTAGCTTGTGATGGGCATCAGTGCACTGCACATCCCACAGAGATTTACTATCTCATTTACGTGTTGATCCAACGTGGACTGGCATCTGTGATAATGATCCAAAGACCTTTATACTCGTTACAAGCCTCCCTAATAAAACACTAGCATTTGTTTGGAAGGCTGTGCTTTACGGCATTTTAATTATTTCTGTGCATTGTTGCTCTTTAAAGCACTTAGGGCATGTATGTTAAACATGCCGTGGTTCTTTTCAAAAACTAAAAAAAAACACAAAATGGCAATTGTCACTGTTACTCAAACATTGTAGACATGAATCTATAGTATAATTTTGTACTCCCATTATTGTGAATTGTTTTGGAAAATCATTTATAGTCACTGTAACTATTTTGATCTTGTCCAAAATGAGTAGTAAGTTATTTATGTCATTTTTATATTTGGCATGTGTTGGGAAATATCACAGTGATCACAAAGCTAAGTTACTTAAAATAGCAATAAATAAAAAGAGCTCTTTATGCATGATATATCTTGACTTTCAAAAATTTCCTATAATGTGATTTCAGTAGTAATTACATAGATCAATAAAGATGTTATGCTTGCTTCTTTTTTTATTGTTTAAAGTATTAGATGTCTCATTTTTCCCTGATTGACCCCCCTCCCCCCAGTCATTCTCACCCCAGGCAAGCCCCTACTGCCCCAGTGTCTGTGTCCATTCGTAATGCTAATATGCATGCATACAAGTCCTTTAGTAGCTCTCTAACCCCCCGCTTCCCTGCCACCTTGTCTCTGGACACATTTTTGTTCATCAGTTTATGTTGGTCACTATATTCCACATATGAGTGAGATCATGTGATATTTATTTTTCTCTGACTGGCTTATTTCACTTAGCATAATGCTCTCCAGTTTCGTCCATGCTTTTGCAAATGGTAAAAGTTCCTTCTTTTTTATAGCACCATAGTATTCCATTGTGTAGATGTACCACAGTTTTCTAATCCACTCATCTGCTGATGGGCACTTAGGCTGTTTCCAAATCTTAGCTATGGTGAATTGTGCTGCTATGAACATAGGGGTGCATATATCCTTTCTGACTGGTGTTTCTGGTTTCTTGGAATATATTCCTAGTAGTGGGATCACAGGGTCAAATGGGAGTTCCGTTTTTAACTTTTTGAGGATGCTCCATACTGTTCTCCACAGTGGCTGCACCAGTCTTCATTCCCACCAGCAGTGCACAAGGGTTCCTTTTTCACCACATCCTTGCCAGCACTTGTCATTTGTTGATTTGTTGATGATAGCCATTCTGACAGGTGTGAGATGGTACCTCATTGTTGTTTTGATTTTCATCTCTTGGATCATTAGTGACTTTGAGCATGTTTTCATATGTCTCTTGGCCTTCTGTATGTGCTCTTTCAAAAAGTGTCTACTTAGGTCCTCTGTCTATTTTTTTTTATTGGATCGTTTATCTTCCTTTTGTTAAGTTGTATGAGTTCCCCATAAATTTTGGAGATTAAACCCTTATTTGAAATAGCATTGGCAAATATGTTCTCCCATGCAGTGGGCTTTCTTGTTTTGTTGATGGTTTCTTTTGCTGTGCAGAAGCTTTTTATTTTGATGTAGTCCTATTTGTTTATTTTCTCCTTAGTCTCCATTGCCCTAGGAGTGTGTCAGTAAAGATATTGCTACAACATATATCTACTATTTTGCTGCCTACTGAGTATTACAAGATTTTTATGGTTTCCTGTCTTACATTTAAGTCCTTTAGCCATTTTGGGTTTGTTTTTGTGTATAGTGTAAGTTAGTGATCCAGTTTCATTTTTTTACATGTATCTGACCAAATTTCCCAGCACCATTTATTGAAGAGACTGTCTTTACTCCATTGTATGCTCTTGCCTCCTTTGTCAACTATTAACTGAGCATAGTGGCTTGGGTCTATTTCTGGGTTCTCTGTTCTGTTCCATTGGTCTATACGTCTGTTCTTGTGCTAGTACCAGGCAGTTTTGAGAACCGTGGCTTTGTAATATAGCTTGAAATCTGGTATTGTAATCCCTACAATATTTTTCTTCTTTCTCAAGATTGCTGTGGCTATTAGGGGTCTTTTTTTTATTCCAGATGAATTTTTGGAGAGTTTGTTCTAAGTCTTTGAAATATGCTGTTAGTATTTTAATGGAGATTGCATTAAATCTATAGATTGCTTTAGGTACTTCGGAAATTTTGATGATGTTGATTCTACCAATCCATGAATACGGTATGTTCTTCCATCTGTTTATGTCTTCCTTTATCTCTTTTTTCAATGTCCTGTAGTTTTCTGAGTACAGGTCTTTTACTTTCTTAGTTAAGTTTATTCCTAAGTACCTTAATTTTTTGGTACAATGGTAAATGGGATTTTTGTTTGTTTGTTTGTTTCTCTTTCTGTGAGTTCATTGTTGGTGTATAAAAAAGCCATAGATTTCTCGGTGTTAATTTTGTGTCCTGTGACATTGCCAAATTCATTTATTAAGTCTAGTTTTTTGATGGAGTCTTTGGGGTTTTCTATGTACAGTATCGTGTCATCTGCAAATAATGACAGTTTTACTTCTTCTTTTCCAATTTGTTCGATCGCTATAGCTAGCATTTCCAGTACTATCTCAAACAGGAGTGGTGAAAGTGAGCATCTCTGTCTTGTTCCTGTTCTTAGGGGAAATGAGTTTAGTTTTTGCCCATTGAGTATGACGTTGGCTGTAGGTTTGTCATATAAGGCTTTTATTATGTTGAGGTATGATCCTTCTATTCCCACTTTGCTGAGAGCTTATATCAAGAAAGGGTGTTGGATTTCATCAAATGTTTTTTCTGCATCGATTGATAAGATTATGTGTTTTCTCTCAATTTGTTTATGTGATGTATCACATTTATTGACTTGCAGATATTGTACCATCCTTGCATTCCTGGAATAAATCTCTCTTGGTCATGGTGTATGATCTTTCTAATGTAATACTGAATCCAATTTGCTAGGATTTTGCTGAGGACTTTAGCATCTATGTTCATCAAAGATATTGGCCAGTAGTTCATTTTCCTTGTCATGTTGTTATCTGGCTTTGGTATTAGGGTAATGCTGACTTCATAGAAAGAGCTTGGAAGTGTGCCTTCCTCCTACATTTTTTGGAATAGTCTGAGTAGGATAGGTTTTAGTTTTTCTTTTAATGTTGTTAAAACTCCCCTGTAAAGCCTTTCAGACCAGGGCTTTTGCTTGCTGGAAGATTTTTGATTTCTGCTCAATTTATTAGGTAGTTATCGGCCTATTAAGATTTTTTTATTCTTCCTGATTGAGTTTTGGAAGCTTGTATTTTTCTAAGAATATGTCCATTTCATCTAGGTTGTCCAGTTTGTTGGAATAGAGTTGTTCATAGTATTTTTTCATAATCCTTGGTATTTCTGTGGGGTCAGTTGTTACTTCACCTCTTTCATGTCTGATTTTGTTTATATGGGTCCTCTCTATTTGTTTCTTGGTGAGCCTGGCTAGAGGTTCATTAATCTTGTTTATCCTTTCAAAGAACCAGCTCTTGATTTTGTTGACCTTTTATATTTTTTTTGTCTCTATGTCATTTATTTCTACTCTGATATTTATTATTTCCTTCCTTTTGCTTACTCTGGGCTTTTCTGTTGCTCTTTTTCTAATTTTTTGAGTTGTTGGGTTAGATAATTATCATTTTTTCTTGTTTTTTGAAGTAGGCCTGTAGAGCTATGAACTTCCTTCTCAAGACTGCTTTCACTGTGTCCCATAGGTTTTGAATTGTTGTGTTTTCATAGTTGTTTGTTGCCAGGATGCTTTTTATTTCTTCTTTTATCTCTTTGGTAACCCAATCATTGTTTAATAGCATGCTATTTAGCCTCCAGTTTTTGATTTTTTTATTGTTTTTATTGTAGTTTATTTCTAATATTTTGCCACTGTGGTCTGAGTAGATGGTTGATATGATTTCTATCTTCTTGAATTAGAAGAGACTTTGCCTGTGTCCTAATATGTGGTTTCTCTTTGAAAATGTCTCATGTGCATTTGAGAAGAATGCATATTCTGTAGCTTTGGGGTGAAATGTTCTGAATATGTCAATTAATTCCATCTGATTTAGTGAGTCATTTAGCATTGATGTTTCTGGATGAATTTTTGTTTAGAGGATTTATCCAGTGGTGTCAATGTGGTATTATAGTCCCCTACTATGACTGTATTGCTGTTGATCTCTCCCTTGATATCTTCCAGAAGTTTTTTTTGTTTGTTTGTTTGTTTGTTTGTTTTTTAATGTATTTGGGTGCTCCTACATTGGGTGCATATATATTTACCAAAGTTATATCCTCTTATTGAATTGCTCCTTTTAGTATTATGAAGTGGCCTTCCTTATCTCTTGTTATAGCTTTCATTTTGAGGTCTAATTTGTCAGATATAAGTATTGCTACCCCAGCTTTTCTTTCATTTCCATTTGTCTGAAATTTTTTTTCTATCTCTTCACCATCATTCTGTGTGAGTCCTTTGTTCTGAGGTGGGTCTCTTATAGACAGCAGATATATGGGTTATGTTTTCTTATCCATTCAACTATCTTATATGTTTTGATTGGAGCATTTAATCCATTTACATTTAAGGTTATTATTGATAGGGACTTATTTGTCACCATTTTTATTCTTTATGCCTGTGTTCCTTCTTCCCTTCCTATTTCTTCTTTTTACAGCAGTCCCTTTAGCATTTCTTGCATTGCTGGTTTTGTGGTGATAAACTCCCTTAGTCTTCTTTTTGTTGTGAAGCTCCTGATTTCACCCTCAATTTTGAATGATAGCCTTGCTGGGTAGAGTATTCTTGGATTCAATCCCTTGTTTTGCATGACTTTGTATATTTTATTCTATTCCCTTCTGGCTGATGTGTTTCTGTTGAGAAATCAGTTGATAGTCTAATGGGAGATCCCTTGTAGGTAACTTTCTGTATCTCTCCAACAGCCTCTAAGATTCTTACTTTGTCATTGGTGTTTGGCAATTTAATTATGATGTGTCTTGGTGTTGGGCTTTTTGCATTCATCTTGTTTGGAACTCTGTGAGCTTCTTGGATTTGTGTGAGTTTTTTCTTCCCAATATCAGGGAAGTTTTCTGGCATTATTTCTTCAAACAGGTTTTCTATTCCTTGCTCAGTTTCCTCTCCTTCTGGCACCCCTATTATGTAGATGTTGTTTTGTTTTGGGTTGTCCGAAAGCTCCTTTAAGCTCTCCTCCTGTTTTTTAAGGTTTGTTCCACCCCCACCCCCCGCCCCCGCAGTTGCTTCTCTGCTTCATTTTTTTTTTCCCAATATTGTCTTCTATTTCACTGATGTGGCCCTCCACATCTTCTAGTCTACTGTTGATGCTTTTTATTGTATTTTTTATTGCAGCAATATCATTCTTCATTTCTTCTTGGTTCTTCTTCATTTCCTCTAGATTCTTACATATGTTCTTGAATTTGTATTCCATCCTTTTCAGTGTCCATATGACAACTGATCTGAATTCTTTCTCTGACAAAATTATTTCTGCCATTTTGTTTACTTCCTTTTCTGGTGATTCCTCCTTTTCTTTTGTACAGGGGCCGTTTCTTTGTCTCCCCATTTTCACTAGTCTCAGGGTGTCTGGTTATATGGCTCACTCTCTACCACGTTGACCAAAAGTCACAAAATACAACTCAAAAAGAAACGACGCAGAGGGAAAAAACACAAATGTATTCTCGACACTGATAACCCAAAATAAAGGTGACCACCAGAGAAAAGAGAATTAGGGAAGAGAAAAGAGCACAAAAATTATATTGAGAAAAGGAAAAAGGTAAGACAAAAGAAAAAGAAGAGAAAAGAAGGAGAAAGAAATGGAAAAGAAGCAAAAATATACACTGAGTGGCCAGATTATTATGACCACCCCATCAGTACTTCGTTGGGCCACCTTTTGCCTTTAATACTGCAGTGATTCTTCTTGGCATTGACTCCACGAGATGTTGAAAGGTGATGCGAGGAATCTGACACCATGCCTGATGAATAGCACTGTCTACCTCTGTGAGATTTGATGGTTGTGGAACCAGCTGCCTGATGGCTCTTTTAACTTTGTCCCACAAATGCTCAATTGGATTGAGATCTGGTGATTGTGGGGGCCACCTAAGAAAGGTAAAGTCTCCCTCATGTTCTTGAAACCACTCCTGCACAATACGAGCACTGTGGCATAGCACATTGTCTTGTTGGAAGAAGCCATCTCCATTGGGATATGCCATCAACATGATAGGATGAACTTGATCAGCAACAATACTTAGGTATGTTGTGCTACACAGACGTTTATAATGATCTGGCCCTGTAGCAACTTCAGCCCAAAATTATCCCTAATTTGCCTACAAACTTCAGGTGGTCATAATAGTCTGGCCACTCAGTGTATATATGGATATGTGGAGAAAACTCCACAAAACCAATAACTGAACCAAAAAACACAAACAACAAACCCCCAGCAAAAAGAAAAAAAAGAAAAAAAAGGAGGGAAGCTGAATCTGAAGAAGCAGAACTTATTTTCAGAAGGTAAGGTAAAGGAATTCAATGAATGTGGAAATGGCTATGATTAAGTATAAAGGTGAGTGTATAAGAAGAAAAGTAAAAAACAAAATACTCAATTATAAATAATAATTTTAAAATTATGGTATTAAAATGTGTATTCCAAAAATATATATTAAAATTATATATATACTAGAGTATTTTTGTGCACTCGGCGGGGAGGAGGGGTCCCCCAGCCTGGCCTGTGCCCTCTCATAGTCTGGGACCCCTCGGGATATAATGACCTGCTGGCTTAGGCCTGCTCCCGGGTGGCAGAGGGCAGGCCCAATACCTAGGTGCTGCCCCTGGTAGGGCTCAGAGCAGGGCCGATTGGGGAGTTGGGGCGCCGCCCCCTGTCATGCACAGAGCAGGGCAATCGGGAGGTTGTGATGCCACCCTCTGTCATGCTCAGGGTAGGGCCGATTGGAGGGTTGGGGCACCGTCCCCTGTCACACTCAAGGCAGGGTCGATGGGGAAGTTGCGGCGCCACCCCCTGTCAAGAGTAGGGCCCATCAGGGGGTTGGGGCGCCACCCTCTATCACCCACAGAGCAGGGCCCATCAGGGGGTTGAGGAGCTCCCCCCTGTCACTCACAAAGTAGGGCCGATAGGGGAGTTGAGGCACCGCCCGCTGTCACACACAGAGCAGGGCGGATCAGGGGGTTGGGGTGCTGCACCCTGTCACACTCAGGGCAGGGCCGATGGGGAGGTTATGGCTCTACCCCGTCACACACAGAGCAGGGTCCATGGGGGAGGGGTTGGGGCACCGCACCCTGTCACACACAGAGCAGGGCTGATCAGAGGGTTGGGGAGCTACCCCCTATCAGGCACAGAGCAGGGCTGATCAGGGAGTTGGGGTGCCTTCCCCTGTCGTGAACAGAGCAGGGCGGATAGGGAGGTTGTGGCCCCACCCCCTGTCACACACAGAGCCGCAGGGCGATCAAGGGGTTTGGGCACTGCCCCCTGTCATGCTGATCCCGGTGCCGGGAGTCCTCGTGGCTCCACTGATCCCGGTGCTGGGAGGCATATTACTCTTTTACTATATAGGATCTAGACCTGGTGCATGGGTGGGGGCTGCTGGTTTGCCCTGAAGGGTGTCCTGGATCAGGGTGGGGGTCCCCACTGGGGTGCCTGGCCAGTCTGGGTGAGGGGCTGAGGGCTGTTTTCAGGCTGGTGGGTGACTGAAGCTTCCACCTGCTCCTTTTTATCTTTTTTTTCTTTTTTAATTCTGGGCCAGCTTTAGCTCTGGCTCCAGCTCTGAGGCCTCTGCTGCTGAAAGCAGGTATCTGGTTTGTTTGGGTTCTATAATCAAAACATTGTATCAACTCCAGCTCTGAGTCCCCGCTGGCTGAAAGCAGGTTTCTGGGGTTTTGTTTAGCTTCTATATTTGTAGCTATGTTTCAAACTGCAAGCTCAGAGGCCGGCAAGGCAGGAAGGGAACGTTGGAGTCCTCCGTCACTGAAGCAAGCAAGCCTCATGTTAGCTTCAAGCTGCCTGGCTGCCGGCCGCCATCTTGGCTGGCAGTTAATTTGCATATCGCCCTGATTAGCCAATGGGAAGGGTAGTGGTCGTATGCTAATTACCATGTTTCTCTTTTATTAGTTAGGATAATTTTATATATATTATATATACATATAATATATATAATATATTTGATATCTCCAGGATTCTGGAGATATCAAATGCTACTTGGCATGTGAAGGTCAACCGTAACTTTTACAAGGGCTGCCATAAGTACTGCAAGGTATGGGGCTGGTCTAAGACCCCTCTCCACTGTTCTGTCTGGCACATCTCAGCTTCCTTCTAAATCAGTGGTTCTCAACCTTCTGGCCCTTTAAATACAGTTCCTCATGTTGTGACCCAACCAACCGTAAAATTATTTTCGTTGCTACTTCATAACTGTAATGTTGCTACTGTTATGAATTGTAATGTAAATATCTGATATGCAGGATGGTCTTCGGCGACCCCTGTGAAAGGGTCGTTCGATTGCCAAAGGGGTCGCGACCCACAGGTTGAGAACCGCCATGCTAGACAGTCAGCACTGTGTTGAAGTTCCCAGCGATTACCACCGCTCCTCTGTGTCAGATAACATAGCCTTGGTTTCAGCCAGGCGGGATCAATCTGCCTGCTTTATTTTTCTGCCTGCTTTTAGTCATATTTACACAAGCATCTATTTCTGACCACAGCCTCTAGGTGGCAGTGTTTCTGTATTAGTTTCTGGGACCAAAGGGCCCTTTAACCCAGTCCCTGAGGTATCCCTGGGGGTATTTTGAATCTTTGTTTCCCTGCTGAGCTCAAGCTGGGTGCAGCAGCACTGCTAGGAGGGGCCTGGTCTTCAGAAGAAAAATGTCTGTTCAGGGTTGGAGGAGTAGACTGTCCCAGAGCTGGCCTCCTGATTGCCTCTCCCTATTTTGTTCCCCAGCTTCCACAAAACCACCTTCCCCTGCACCACAGCTTCAGTCAATGTTTGTAATTGAATTGAAAGATCCTGGGTTTAGCAAGTAAAAGCAAGGAGATTATAAAGACAGCAATCCCAATGCTGTGCATTTCTCTCCCGCTGGCACAGCGAGGCCAGGGCAGAACTTCAAGCTGCCTTCCTGGGTGCAGCCTCCCACAGCTGTGGGCTTAGGTCTAGAGTCCCCACTGCCAGCAGCTCTGTGGACACCCTTCCCCAGTCGAGCACTACCCTCATCCCTAAGGGACACGGTGTTGGTTCAGCACAGTCCAGGCTGCGTGAGTTTCTCCCTCCAGCCCAGATTCCTGATCCCACTGGTTTTCCAGCTAGCTCTGACCCTTCTGTTCACAAATTGCCTTTCCAGCTGTGCTTACTTTGACAATTCTGGGTGGATGTTATTCGATTCAGCTGTTTCTTCTATCTGCTCTATGAGAACGCACCAGACCCATCTGCCTATTTAGCTACCATTATTGTATTCCCCTGGACAAATTTTTTAGGCGCATGTGGCCAGGGAGGTTGGAGTCTCAGTGTTCATGGATTTGCAGCCGAGGCAGCTGTCCTTGGCTAGTGTGGCTGTAGGGTCTTGGGTGGTGTCTGAGGTCTCCCCGGGTGGAGGTGAGGCTGGGCTTCCATACACAGCCACTCTCCCCCTCAAGATGGCGTGGTCTCTGCTGCCATCTTGGATCCTCTGTTTGCTTCTTTTGGGTACAATTATTTCAGTAGTGATAAAAAGCTAGCGAAAATAGCCAAATTATTTTTACAATATAGGCAAACTAAGAGATTAAATGTAAGCTTTAATTAGAACATCACTATGGCATTGCTACTAAAGTCTCACTAAAGGAAGAGAAAATGGAATCATAGAATTGTTGGGCCACCTGGATCATATTACAAACTTTTTTTTTAACCTAGAGCACTTTGAATTTATATACTTAGGGAGTAAGTAATAGCTTCATTAAAAGAAAAATTAGGTTATAGAGTAGTACGAGCATTATAGAATATTGTGACACTATATGTCTAACCCAAAGTTACTAATTCTCTGTAAAGGATTCTGGAGATATCAAATGCCACTTGGCACATGAAGGTCAACAATAACTTTTACAAGGGCTGCCATAAGTACTGCAAGGCATATAGTTTTGGAATGAGTGGTGTTTTATGCTACAACTTAGAATAACAAACAACGTTACGTGTTATTAGACACTTCAAATTCGATTTATATCTAACACTAAAAGTTCCTAACTAAATGCTGTGATCCTTGATGGCCCCACTTCCTTGTGGGTTGCCACTGTTATTAGAAGCCCAGGCAGGATGCTTCTCATGGATGTTCAATGAACTGAAACATCTGCCATTACTATATGGTCCTTTTTTCTCTGGTGTCATCCTTTGTCGTGATGTCTATTTTTGTATATTAATATAGTCACTCAAATTTTCTCATGATTAGTGTTTGCATGGTACAATTTCTCATGTTTACATTCATGATACTACTCTTTCCATTTGTTCCTTATTGTCATTCACTTTATTTCTTTATATTCTACTAGAGGCCTGGTGCACAAAAATGTGTGCACTCAGGGGGGTCCCTCAGCCCGGCCTGTGCCCTCTCACAGTCTGGGACCCCTCAGGGGATGACCACCTGCTGGCTTAGGCCCGCTTTCCAGGGGATTGCGCCTAAGCTGGCAGTCAGACATCCCTCTGGAAGCCCGGCAGCCCTCGGGGGATGTCCACTTGCCAAAGGGGAGCAGACCTAAGCTGCAGTTGGACATCCTTAGCTCTGCTGAGGAGGTGGGAGAGGCTTCCACCACCACCGTTGTACTGGCAGCCATCAGCCTGGCTTGTGGCTGAGCAGAACTCCCCCATGTGGGAGCGCACTGACCACCAAAGGGCAGTTCCTGCATTGAGCGTCTGCCCCCTGGTGGTCAGTGTGTGTCATAGTGACCAGTTATTCCCAATCGTTCTGCTGTTAGGGTCAATTTACATATTACCCTTTTACTATAAAGGATAGAGGCCTGGTGCATGGGTGGGGGCCGGCTGGTTTTTTCCCTGAAGGGTGTCCCGGATCAGGGTGGGGGTCCTGCTGAGATGTCTGGCCAGCCTGGGTGAGGGACTGAGGGCCATTTTCAGACTGTCCACACCCCCTTCAGGGTGGGGGGTCCTGCTGGGGTGCCTGGCCAGTCTGGGTGAGGGGCTGATGGCTGTTTGAAGGCTGGCCAGGGCCCCCAGCCACCCAAGCTCCCAGTGGAGGCTGGCAGGAAGCAGGTATCTGGGATTTATTTATCTTCTATAATTGAAACTTTGTTGCCTTGAGAGGAGCACACAGCCACTGGCGGGAAGCTTGGCTTCCTCCATCTCCAGGGCAACCAAGCCTCCTGCTTGCTCTAGCTCCATGGCTGCCAGCCGCCATCTTGGTTGGGTTAATTTGCATATAATCACGCTGATTGTCTGGTGGGCGTGGCTTGGGGTGTAGCAAAGGTATGTTCAATTAGCATCTTTGTCTTTTATTAGTGCAGATAATAGGGGGATTGGGCCTAAGCTGGCAGTCAGACATCCCTCTTGCAGCCCGGGACCCCACGCTCTTTATCATCCACCTGCACCTGAAGCCACCGCCACTGATGTGCTCGACTGCCATGAGCCTGTCTTCTGGCTGAGCGGCACTCCCTCTGTGGGAGCACACTGACCACCAGGGGGCAGCTCCTGCCTTGAGCATCTGCCCCTGGTGGTCAGTGCACATCATAGCAACCTTGGTCAATTTGCATATTAGGGTTTTATTATATAAGGTGACAATTCACTTTTATCATTTTTTTTCTTTAAACAGCCAGTTGTCTTTTAAAGACATTTTAAACATTAAAATCTGTACAGAGACAGTTATAAATGAACCTGGAAGCTAGTTCTCACTAGACACCAAATCTGCTGGTGGCTTGGACTTGGACTTCACAGCCTCCAGACCTGTGAGAAATAAGTTGTTTATAAGCCACCCAGTCTATATGATTGTGTTACAGCAGCCCAAATGGACTAAATCAATGACATGAATAATGTAGTTGTAGTGCAGGTTGACATAGAGGAAGTGGGAAAAATCAGAATAATGAGTATAATTAATGAAGTGAAGCTTCCATGAGAAAAGAAGCATGGCTCAAAATGTAAGTGGTAGCAGGTCTAAAGGGAATGGCTAAGAAGTTCTAGGAAGACCCATATCCTACAGCTCTTTAAATCTTTCACTTGTTGTTCAGGCTTTTTTTTTTTTTTTTTTGGTCCCTGTCTGAAAGTTCAGCCTCCCCAGACTCAGCTCCTTTCCACAGTCCAGTCCTCCAAACATCCCCTAGACAAGATTAGGAAGCTAAGCATGAGTGAATCAGGGATTTGCCTGTTCCTACAATGTCAGAAGGGCATGTCAGAGGGAAAGTTCCTTTTCCTCACCTCAACTTAAATTTTGTATGCACATCATTATGGAAGTATCTAGAGGCCTAGTGCATGAAATTTGTGGACTTGGCGGGGAGATCCCTCAGGACTATGCCCTCTTGTAGTCCTGGAGCTCAGGGGGAGCAGGCCTAAGCCATCAGTAGGACATCCTTAGCACTGCCACGAAGGCAGGAGAGGCTCCCACCACCGCCACTGCGCTTGCCAGCTGTGAGCCTGGCTTCTGGCTGAGCAGCACTCCCCCTGTGGGAGCACACTGACCACCACGGGGCAGCTCCTGCATTGAGCATCTGCCCCCTAGTGGTCAGTGCGCATCATAGTCACCGGTCATTCCATCGTTCGGTTGATTTGCATATTAGTCTTTAATTATATAGGATATTAGACTCCCTAATGGCTCTTTTATATAGGAGAAAGTATCTCTCTCTCTCTCTCTCTCTCTCTCTCTCTCTCTCTCTCTATATATATATATATATATATATATGTATATATATATTAATATTTGCAAACAAAAATCAACACAACATATAACTACATGTATGTATAATAAGTAATATATATGTTACATGTGTGTTATTGTGTATACACACATATAAATGTCTATATATTTATATACATATATAGAAGTCTGTATACACACATATATCCTACTTATCTGATTTTATATTAGTTTCCTATTTCTGTTGTAACAGATTACAGCAAGCTTGGTGTCCTAAAACAACACAAATTTATTATTTTACAGTTGTGAAGGTCAGTAGCCTAAAAAGGGTTAGCAGGCCTGTAGTATTTCTAGCCCTGCTGGGGAGAATCTGTTTACTTATTTTTTCTAGCTTCCCATGGCTGCCTGCATTCCTTTGCTTGTAGCCCATGTCACTCTAACCTCTACTTTTTCTGTCACATCTCTTTCTCTGAACCTCCTGCATTCTTCTTACAAGGCCTTTTGTGAATACAACAGGCCCAGCTGGATAATGGAAAATTATCGCCTCATCTCAACATCCTTATTGTAATTAAAGTCTATTTTTTACCATATAAAGCAGCTTCAGAATTCAGGAATTAGGATGTGAATTTGACTTGGGAGAGATGCATTTTTTCTGCCATCACAGGTTTTTAAAATTAGAAAGATAACATCAAAAATTTTATACTTGAAGATATGCTTGAAACAGTTTTTAGTTGTTTTTCTCTAATCTGTTAAAGTTATTAGTCATTAAGCCAGATGCTTACATAGATCTAAAGTTATTTAGGAATTTCCATGCAAGGCAATCTTCAAATACATTATATATATATATCACTCTGTTAATAAAGTCTACTTTTTTTCTTCTAGATGTCTACCTGTTTAAAAGTTTATTTTCAAAATTCAATATGTTAATATTGATAAGACCCATCAAATTTACTATTTCATTAGCCTGAAATGACTCATTTCCTTCTAGGTAGTTTGTAAAGCCCCGATGCACAATAATAGGTATTTAATGACAGAAATCCTCAATTAAACCTCCATGATTCCAGGACTGTTCTTATATTACCTTGCAAATGTTATTATCTGCAGATGTGCTTATTGGCGCAAGATTATTTTAAAGGTGAAAGATCCTCATTATGAAACCACAGGTTAAGAGGCTAGTCATCAACCTACGGCTAAAATAATTTGATGACTTTCCATCCACATGCATTACCTTTAATGACACCATATACCAAAGTAGTTTGGTCTTCAGGCCTTTATTAGAAACTTGCTTTCTTCCAGAAATGAGTTTAATACTTTTCTATGATTTTGTTCTTTATATTTTGCAGAGGTTAAGTCACTCTTTGGATCATGAGTGTTATTTTGCATAGTTAGCCTGTCCTTACCTTCTTGCCTGTATTTACATTTGTCTGACTCAGTCTCAAATAATTCCCCATTAAGCTGAAGGTCAAATTCTGGGCATGTCAGATAACCACTTCAAGACTGGAAATATGGACCAACAACAACAACAAAAAAAAAGAAAAAAGAAAAGGAAAAGAAAACAAAGCAAAATAAAAAATGCTAACAGACAAGTATTGAACATCTTTTCAAAGAGAAGGAATAAAAAGTCAAAGATGGTATGACTTATTATCAGAAAGAACATTTGGACAGTCAAAATTCTTCATAAATCAATGTTATTCTTTATTTTTTAAGAGAAATGTATAAGCACAGGTTTCATATTAAAAAAAACATATAGGTGGTTAAACAAAATAAAATAATAAGATTATATGAACCTGACATACTGATTCATAAAAAAACAAACATGTAATAAGCATTCCCAAATTGTATGCCATTACAGGTTAGACTATTTGAGTAAGAGTTACCAGCTTATATTATGTTACACCATAGACTAATCTACAGTTATATGAATTATATTGAATGATTCTTCTACCAGACTGTGAATTCCTTGAAGGCAGAAATAATATTTTTAACCTTTGTACCTATAGTGTCTAACAAAGTGCCTCATTTCTATTTGGTGATTAAAATATTAGATGATAAAATAGATAAAATGTACAAAATTTTAATGTCATACTCACAAAAGAGAAATCCATATAATATATTTTAGAAAAATACAGTAATACAATAATCAAGTATATTTTCTAGTTCTGATGATTAAAAAACTATCTTCTAAAAATATTTTATCTTTTCCATTTCTGGAAAGAATAATTCAGAGCCTGGTTTCTCCTCATTTTAGGTAACATTTCTGTAAAATATGCGTGTCCAACCCTGGATTTGCACCAGGGAATCCTCATTGTGGGGGCTCAAATTCAACAGGTCTGAGAGGGACCCCACACATATCAATTATTTTAATATTTAAAATAACTTCAGGAGATTTTTAAAGAGCTTTTCTAAACTTATGTTATAGTAGTTACCAAGAACTCTAGCCTATAAACTGAAAAATAAGTAATTTTTATTAGATCCAAGTTATTTGGATCAAAGTACCTTATATGAATCAGTAGGGTGAACTCTTTCTTGCTGAGGTCATTTCCAATGAACGTGTCTTTGAAATTCAGATTATTTAAATGCTGTGGCTTTCCTTTGATCATGATACCCATAGGAGATTGTGAGGATAAAAAGAATAATACATATAGTCTACAGAATCCATAATTTACCATCACTTTCACTATGAAAACTTCTCCCTTCCACTGCATCAAGAAGGGAAAATTCTGGATAAAAAATTGACACCGAAGTATTAAAAACATTTTAAATATTTCAAGAATAAGATGCTTAAACTTTAAGTTGATTATCTAATTTGAGCCAAATATCATATTCCTCCCTAGCATTACACCAAAGAAAGAGAAATTATTCATCAAGAAATTCTGTAGGGACAATAAATTTTCTTTAGTCTATGTTCTCTTAGACTGAATGAAATGTTAATGAATCCCTATCAAGTACAGAATGGGCAGACTCACAAGAAAGCTGGGAGCTATAGGAAGGTCCATGCCTTAGTGAGAGGCAAAGGAAAACAAGGAGTGAGATACAATCTTTGGGTTTGACATGACACAGGTAGAAGTGGGCTTTCAGTGAGTGTTAACGAAATAGGGGAATTGCACTTCGTGATTACATAGAAGTGGAGACTTCTCTGACCCCTTTCTCATTTTAGTCAGTATATATCCCTCTCTTAACATAATTGCTCTGGAATGCCCTTGCTATAGCATGAAATACCTTGTTTGATTAGAAACATTATGTAAGTTTTCCCTTTTTTTCTTCCCACAGCTGTTTGGTCAGTGTACCAGCTGGTAGCTGCTAGAAAGGAAAACAATCCTCAGGAAACACAAACCTAGAGAGCACTCAATTCTTCTTCTCCTCCTTTTTAACTTAAACTCTTTATTGTTCGAAGTACTACATGACTCTCCTTTTCCCCCATGGACTCTTATTCAATTAGTAAGCATGTATAATGGCCCCTTTTACTCTGATTTTTCAGAACTGGATTTAGTTTCCTCAGATCTTTATTCTGTGTAATAAATATAAATGTGTTCAACAGTCTAACCTTCAGAATTTGTTTTGCATTTTATCGGAATCATAAAATATTAAATGCATTTATTTTTATTACCTTTTTACAAAAATTGAATATATTTAATATATACACATTAATGAATTTAGACATATGTATACACCCCTACCATCACCACACAATCAAGGTGCTAAACATATTCATTATCTCCAAAATGTTCTTGTGTTCTTTTGTGGGTTTTGTTTGTTTTTGTAATAAGGACACTTAACATGGGAACTATTCTTCTTACATATTTTATACTGCACAATACCATATTGTGAACAATATGTACTAGGTTACACAGAGATCTGTAGAACTGAGTCTTCCCATTGAGCAACAACTCCCAGTTCCCCTCACCCTAGCCTTGACCCCCCATTCTATTCTCTGCTGCTATGAATTTTATTATTATTACTAGAGGCCCGGTGCACAAAAATTTGTGCACTCAGCAGGGGTCCCTCAGCCCGGCCTGTGCCCTCTCACAGTCTGGGACCCTCAGGGGATGACCACCTACTGGCTTAGGCGCGCTTCCTGGGGGGTTGGGACTAAGCTGGCAGTCAGACATCCCTCTGGCAGCCCAGCAGCCCTCGGGGGATGTCCACTTGCCAGCAGAGAGCAGGCCTAAGCTGCAGTCAGACATCCTTAGCACTGCTGAGGAGGCGGGAGAGGCTCCCAACACCACCACTGTACTGGCAGCCATCACCCTGGCTTGTGGCTGAGCAGAGCTCCCCCTGTGGGAGTGCACTGACCACCAGGGGTCATCTCCTGCATTGAGCGTATGCCCCCTGATGGTCAGTGTGTGTTATAGTGACCAGTCATTCCCACTCGTTCTGCTGTTAGGGTCAATTTGCATATTACCCTTTTATTATATGCCTGGTGCATGGTTGGGACTGGCTGGTTTGCCCTGAAGGGTGTCCCAGATCAGGGTGGGGGTCCCGCTGGGGTGCCTGGAGACCCTGTGTGAGGGGCTGATGGCTGTTTGCAGGCTGGTCACACCCCCTTCAGGGTGGGGGTCCTCACTGGGGTGCATGGCCAGCCTGGGTGAGGGGCTGATGGCTGTTTGCAGACTGGTCATACCCCCTTCACGGTGGGGGTTCCCACTGGGGTTGTTGGCCAGCTTGGGTGAGGGGCTGATGGCTGTTTGTAGGCTGGTCAAGCCCTCCCCAGTGGGGACCCTCACCCCATGGAGGTTTGGCCAGCCTGGGTGAGGGGCTGATGGCTGTTTTCAGGCTGGCCACAGCCCCTTTAGGGTGGGGGGTCCTCACTGGGGTGCCTGAGCAGTCTGGGTGAGGGGCTGAGGGCCGTTTTCAGGCTGGCCAAGCCCCCCTGGCGATGGAAGCTCCCAGCCTCTCTTCTTTTATTTTATTTTTTATTCTGGAATTTATTTACCTTCTATAATTTAAACATTGTAGCCTTGAGAAGAGCTCTGAGCCAGCCAGGGTGGGCAGGAGGGAAGCTTGGCTTCCTCCATTGCCAGAGACAATCCAAGCCTCCTGCTTGCTCCAGCTCCATGGCCACAGCTCGCTCAAAGCAGGTATCTGGGGTTTATTTACCTCCTATAATTGAAACTTTGTTGCCTTGAGTGGAGCTCAGAGCCTGCCGTGGCAGGTGGAAAGATTGGCTTCCTCCATCATTGGGGCAACCAAGCCGCGTGCTTGCTCCAGCTCCGTGGCTGCTGGCTGCCATCTTGGTTGGGTTAATTTGCATACAGTTGCTCTGATTGGCTGGTGGGCGTGGCTTAAGGCTTAGCAAAGGTACAGTCAATTTGCATGTTTGTCTTTTATTAGTGTATATTATATATCCTATATAATAAAGAGGTAATATGCAAATTTACCATCACACCCTCAAAAGATGGCTGCCTACAACCAGGCTGGCAGGGGGTTAGTGAGGGATGATCAAATGACTGAACATGCAGGCTGCATGGGGCGACCAGGCCAGCAGGGGGGGGCTGTGAGGAACAACCAGGCTGACAAGCGGGGCAGTTAGGGGCAACCAGGCTGGCAGAGGGGGGCAATTGGGGGTGACCAGGCTGGCAGGGGGTGCAGTAAGAGGTGATCAAGCCAGTGGGGAGGGGGGCAGTTAGGGGCTACCAGGCCGGTGGGGGGGGGTGCAGTTGGGGGTGACCAGGCTGGCAGGGGAGGCAGTTGGGGATGACCAGCCCAGCAAATTGGGCAGTAAGGGGTGACCAGGATGGCAGGGGGTGCAGTTAGGGGTGATCAGGCCGGCAGGCAGGTGAGTGGATTGGAGCCAGTGATCCAGGATTGTGAGAGGGATGTCCGGCTGCTGGTTCAGATCTGATCCCCAGGATCAGGCCTAAAGCAGCAGTTAGACATGTCCCATGGGGTCCCAGATTGGAGAGGGTCCAGGCTGGGCTGAGGGACCCCCCCATGCACAAATTTTGTGCACTGGGCCTCTAGTATATATTTATGTTTATGTTAATGTTTATATTTATATTTATATATAAAAGTCTAAGCCACCGGTCGACCGGCTGACTGGCCAGTAGCTATGATATGCACTGACCACCAGGGGAGAGATGCCCAACGCAGGAGCTGCTGAGCTACGGTCACTTGGCAGTGGCGGTTCTTGGGTGATACACCCAGAACCAGGGAGAAGGGAGCCTGATTCTAGGGTGTGTCACCAGAGAAAAACCCTCTCACAATCTGAGACCCCTTGGGGGATGTGCGAGAGCCAGTTTTGACCCAATCCCTACAGGCCAGGCCGAGGGACCCCACCAGTTCACAAATCCGTGCGCCAGGCCTCTAGTATCATATAAGTGCAATCATTTGTTCTATTGTGACTGGTTTATTTTTCTTAGCATAATATTTTCTAGGTTCACCCATGTTGTTGCAAATGGTAGGATTTCCATTTATTTATTTATTTATTTATTTATTTATTTATTTATTTATTATTTATTTATTATTGATCTTAAAGAGAGGAAGGGAGGGAGAGAGAGAGAGAGAAAGAGACAGAGCGAGATCTGCATGAGAGAGAAAACCTTCAATGGGATACCTCCCACACATGTTCCAACCTGGGACCAAACCTGCAACCCAGGTATATTCCCTGACCAGGAATTGAACTTGCCACCCTCTGGTGCACAGGACGACACTTCCACCAACCAAGCCACACTGTCCAGGACAGGATTTCCTTTTTTTTTTTTAAGACTTACTAACATTTTATTGTTTGTATATGCTTTAGTCTTTCAGCTAGTCTTTCTTTAGTCTTTCATCTGAAGGTGAATTATTATGTTTTACTCTAAGCAAATTTAGTAGAGCAACATAACTATGAAATATAAGTGTAGATTAAATTAACAAACTAATATGTTAAATAAAGTTATGATAAACAAAACCAGAAACAGCACAAGTATCCTCAATGTGTTCCTAAGGAACATGTCTGTATCATAATATCTTATATCAAAATGTATTTTAAACTGATTATGTTAAATGAGCTTTTGAATAGGTAACTTAGAAAAATGTAGCTGTCTTGTGTCTTTCTCTTAAAACAGAAACTTTTCTCTCCTAGAAAACAAAGAAAATTATTAACTCACCTGTGATTCACTTGCATAACACACTTCAAAATTATCTTAAAATATTTGTTGCTATACTCTACCTTAGCTACTAGACTAGAAGATATCACATATCTATTACAGCAAGTAAATAGCATTTTTTTTTTGTTTCCTGATCATTTGATCATATTATAGAAAATGTGTTATGAGCTTTCTCTTTCTCTGTGTGAGTATACAAGTTTTCATATTTTGGATAAAATTACAGTAGAATAAAATGTTTAAAAAGTTGGTCGTATTTCCAAGAAAGTTTTACAAAAATATTGTTTCCAAAATAAAGAGGATGAAGATATATAAAATAAGAACAGTCATCTATAGCTTTCTTAGTCATGCACATTATTCTCAGAAAATTCTAGCAATTTTTCCAATTTTCCCACAGTTACAGTCTCCAGCACTTTTTGTAGTTTTAACATCCTCATGGATTTTCAGGTACTTAGTTCTAATTGTGTTTTCTTAAACCCATTATAGTCATCTTCGCCCATGGTTATATTCTTGATGGTCATGCAATTGCTAAAACTATACCACTATTAAAAGAAAAATCTTAGTTTTGGGTATCTGAATCTGCTAACCCTGCTGCTCAGGTGAAGCATCCATGCCTATGCCTTCACTTTCCTCCTTGATTAGACATAACTACAATTATTTCCATGGCAAATCATTATTTTTGACTCTCGTTGTTCTTCACAGCTTTATCATGTCATTTTCTCTGTAAGACAACTGCACTTATTCAACACACCTCCAATATATTATCCAATCACAACAATAGGCTCAACTAGAGAATCTTCAGAACAGCTATTAATTAGAAAAACATGTTACAGTACCTCTTTCCTGTACTCTAATTGTATCTAATTATATCTAATTGTATCATAGCAGAAGAAGAACAGGATAACCACAATAAATATTGCCATTTGTAGGATCAAGTATAGGAGGCAGAGGGCAGACAGTAATCCACAGCATATGTGAAATTCTGCTTCCAAGGTATCATCATTTCATCCATTGTCTCCATTCCTCTTGGCTCTGCCGTTTGGGGATGTCTTCCCCACCTTTTCACTCAGTCACTTCTAAATAGGGAATTGGACAACAGCACCCCTCCCCACTTCTTTGCAGCCTACAAGGTTGTTTAGATCACTCCTTCCTGTTCATTGAAATTTGAAGAACCAGAAATATGTCTTTCTTTCTCAAATAACCTACTTTTCTTACATTTCAGACTAGAGGAGATTTGCTAATATCACTGTCTTAGGCAAATGATGGATATTTTATGTATTTGATTGCAGCTGAATTATATGTATAAATAGTCCTCTCCACAATTCATTATGACACAGGATTTTCTCTCTATACCTATGTCTTTTTAGTGAATCGGCTTTTGTGGGACCATGAACTTAAGCTTTTGTAGGAGCCCTTTATTTCCAATTGAAAAAAAATTAATAAACATGATTTTGATCCTTTCAGAATTCTTCTAAAATTGTACCTGGTCTCTGCCCTGAGGCCATGCTTTACTGCAGCACATTGAATTTGGCCTTTTTCCTAAGTCTGCATTGTAATGGCCATACATTTGATTTAGTGAAAAAAGAGCTTCCTTTCAACCATGCAATGTTTGAACTCCATATTCTCTCTACATTCTGCTGACACAATGGTGTCATATTTTTCTTATAGTATGTTATCAAATACAGTCAGTTTGACTGGTTTATTTTGATAAGAGAAAGATAAGTATCACATGATCTTACTCATGTGGAATCTAATGAACAAAATAAATTCAAAGACAAAGACTAATGGAATAGACTGAGGAATCTCAGAAGGAAGGCAGGGTGGGGAAAGAGCTTAACTGGGGAATTTATATGCATACTAGAGGCCCAGTGCAAGAAATTTGTGCATGGGGGGTTGGGTTCCTCAGCCTGGCCTGCACCGTCTCCAATCCTGTACCCTTTGGGGGATGTCTGACTGCCTCTCCCAATCCGGAACCACTGGCTCCTAACTTCTTGCCTGCCTGCCTGTCTGATCTCCCCTAACCACCTCTGCCTGCCCGCCTGATTGCCCCTAAATGCTTCCCTACTGGCCTGATCACCCCTAACTGCTCCCCTGCTGGCCTGATCGCCCCTAACCGCCTCTGCCTCACCCTGCACCTGGGACCCAGGATTCCCTCCTCTGGCCGGTCACAGGCACTCGAAACCCGGGCTTCTCTCCCTCTGTCTGGCCGCAGGCACCCTGGACCTAGGCCAGTTTTGCCTGGGCCAGCCACAGCCACAAGGGACTGTGGGTGGGCAGCTTTGCCCAGGCCACAGCCACAGGCGCCTGGGACTGCCAGGTGGGTGGCTTGTCCCTCTCCTGGGCCGCAGCCACAGGCGTTGGTGCCTGGGACTGTGGGGTGAGTGGCTTGTCCCTCTCCCAGGCTGCAGGCGCAGGGACAGCTGTCCCTGCTGGAACCCAGGACCATGGAGCGGGCAGCTTATCCATTTTCTGGGCTGCAGCCCCAGCCGTTGGTGCCCAGGACTATGGGGCAGGCGGCTTGTACCTCTCCCGGGCCACAGCCCGGCTGGTCCCCATTCCTCTCTTGCGAGCTCATTTGTACCTGGCTGGTCCCCATTCCTCTCTCCCTAGGGTTGAGTGTCTGAGCCATTAAGGGGTGATGGTGTGAGGGCGTGGCGACCATTTGCATATTAGCTCTTTATTATATAGGATATGCATAGCCCATCCACACAGACAATGGTGTGGTAAAGGCCCAGGAGGGGCAGGTGCAGGGTGGAGGAGATTAATGAGGGGGGGAGGGGGGGAAACATCTGTAATACTTTCAACAACAAAGATTTTTTTAAAAAGTCAGTTTGTAACCAAGCCAACTTTCAACATGTTGCCACACATTTTTCCTTCAGCATTAACACTTTTTAGATTTTCTCTTCTTCAAAGTCAAGGTAGTTGAGTCTTACTAAATGTTTGCCACTACTTAACATGGAAACACTGCTTTCTAAATTTCTGCAATAGTTGTCATGCTGCTGAAACAAAATGTGGAGTGTTTTGTTTGTTTGTTTTTAAATATGTATTTTATTGATTTTTTTTACAGAGAAGAAGGGAGAGGGATAGAGAGTTAGAAACATCGACCAGCTGCCTCCAGCACACTCCCTACTGGGGATGTGCCCGCAACCAAGGTACATGCCCTTGACCAGAATCGAACCTGGGACCTTTCAGTCCACAGGCCGAGGCTCTATCCACTGAGCCAAACCAGTTAGGGCAAAATGTGGAGTGTTTTGAGTCCTAGTATGTTATCTCACGAAAGAAATGAAGTCGCCAGACCAAAGTTTATTGAGAGAAGTCAGTTCTGCTTTCTTCCATGTTAAAGTCAGGAGTGGTTCAGCACCCAAGTGAATTAAAGTCTCACTTTAATTCACGTATGAAGCCCACATGGCCATAAGCCCCGGGGGCACAGGATGTGCCCCCCTGCCACAGGAACGTCAGAAGCCCATTGTGTGCCAGGGAGAGAGCGTGAGAGAGGAATTGTGCGCTTTTTAATCTAGGGGCAGATACATGCCTTGTTAGCTCCTGATTGATCCTTTTAAAGAATTCTCCCTTAATAACATGCTTGGGATCGGCTCTACGCCACACTGTCTTGTGATTGGTTATCTACAATCTGCCTGTTTTAGCAACATTCATACATTTTAAAGTTTGTCTCCTACTGTCCCCTTTTCCACCCTCACCCCCGACCCAGTTAGGGTGCTGCAGTCACTCTGCCTCGCTGGGTTCCCCTTCCACTTCCTCCTCCCCCTACCCGACCTGACCCCCTGCCCCCATGGTCCTGGTTCCTGACTACCTAGCTTCCTTTTGTCTCCTCACTGCCTACCAGGCTCTTCATGTCAATAATGCATATTTTCCATATTTGTTACATTTGTTACAACTTCTGTAAACAGGTATATTCACAATAATGCTGTATAATAAACCACCCAGAGACCTGTATGTTGCAGTATAAACACAAATTTCTTTCACATGTCTTTCTCATTCAGCTGCTTAAAATAGCAATGATTTGTTATTTCTTATGGTTCCATGGCTTGCCTGAGGCGTTTCTCCTGGTTTTCTTTGGGCTCAATGATGCTATTGGATAGACTAGGTTCTGGACTCGGTAGGAACAGCTGGGACAGCTGGGCCTCTCATTTATCTTCACAGTGTGACAAATTTAGGGTATCATTCTGAGAGAGCAAAAGTGGGGGCTTTATGATTCATTAAAACCTAGTTTTACCATTTCTATCTTATGTGACTGCTGACAGGAAGTAAAAAAAAGAGAGCTAAGAATTCTTGAGGAAAAGTGTGAACAGGAAAAAAATTGATTTAATAAAAAAATCAGGAGATAATGTTTGAGCTTTCTAATCACACTAAGCATGATATAACCTGAGAAATTATTTATTTTTGTTTTTATTTTACATGTAACTTAAACATTACATGAAAATATCAGTTTCTTATATACAAGAAATATTAAATAATCAGTACATTCTACTAATTTCAAATGCCATTGCTTTAGGATTATTTACATTTTCTCAAATCAATGTTATTTCTTATTTTTACTAGAAGTGACTATGAGAAGTGACTAATCGCACAGTTTATCTTTAAATTTTCATTATTATTGCTGTTGACAAATTTAGCTCCACCTATATAGTTTATAAATAAAGGCCATTTGTTTCTACACTCACACACACACACACACACACACACACACACACACACACGTATATATATTTTTTTCATCACCATTTATCCCCCATATACCTCTTCCACCTCCCTCAGCCCCCTCCCCCAAGTAGGCACTACACTATTATCCAGGTCCATGAATTCTTCCTCTTTTTTTTCTTCTTTGCTCAATCCCTTCACACCCCCCAACTCCTTCCACCACCATCAGCAGAGGTCATCAGAAATGAAGGAGGAGAAGTAATAACCGACACCAAAGAAATACAAAGGATTGTAAGAAAATATAGCAACTGTATGCCAACAAATTGCACAATCTGGACGAAATAGATAAATTCCTAGAAACATGCAATCTACAAAACAAAATTAGAAAGTCAGGGAATCTGAATAGACAGATCACAACTAGTGAAACTAAAGCAGTAATAAAAGAAAAACCTCTCTACAAATTAAAACCCTGGACAGATGCTTTGCAGGTGAATTTTACCCAACATTCAAAGAATTAAAACCTATCCTCAAACTATTTAAAAATTCAAGAGGAAGGAAGACTCCAAAGCTCATTTTATGGGGCCAGCATTATTTTAATTCCAAAGCCAGATAAAGACATTACAAAAAAAGAAAATTATAGGCCATTATCTCTGATGAACATAGATGCTGAAATCCTCAACAAAATAATAGCAGACCAAATACAGCAATTCAGTAAAAAGATCATATACCATGTTTTTACATATTTTTGAGGGTGATTTATATACTCTTTGAATTATGTGTACATAATATCTTCCCACATATTTGACTAAATTGTGCAATTTCTTAAAAGTTATTAGTTTTCACTTTGAAGATTCTAATGTATAGAACTTAGCTATACTCCAACGAAAGATGTAGTCATAGAACTATTTAATTTAGCAGAATATTATGTAGTGCATAAATCTCAGCAAGGGTTAAATTTTCCATAAGGAAACATTTAATCCCAATGATAATGTGGTTACATATTTACATTAATAGATGGCTCTAAAATGTAATGAAGTTCTTATAATGATTAAACCGGATGCAATTCTTTATCTAATTAAAAATCAGGATAAGTATTAGGACAAATAGATATGAATAAACTTGTTAGTGGAAATCTGACTGCATAAAACAGCAAGAAAGAAATATATCATTAAAATATATTTTATAATTTGTTTTTTTTAATCCTCACCCGAGAATATTTTTCCATTGATATATATATATTTTTTAAGGGAGAGTGGAAGAGACAGGGCAAGATAGAGAGAAACATCCATGTGAGAGAAACACACTGATTGGTTGCCTCCTGCACATGCTCAGACTAGGGCCTGGGCTGGGAGGAGCCTGTAACCAAGGTACGTGCCCCTTTTTAAAAAAAAATATATATATATACTTTTTTATTGATTTCAGAGAGAGTAAAGGAGAGGGAGAGAGAGATAGAAACATCTGGAATGAGAGATAAACATGGATTGGCTGCCTTCTGCAGGCCCCCAACTGGGTATGGAGCCTGCAACCCAGGCATGTGCCCTTTGATCAGAATCAAACTGGGACCCTTTGGTCCATAGGCCAATGCTTTATCCACTGAGCCGAATCAACTAGAGCTGTTTTATACTTTTAAAATAAGTTTATTTCATGTCATTGAGGATGTTAACAAAGTGTGATACTCTCTTTTAAATAAATAATTTGTGTTGAATCATTATAAATAATGTGTGGGGTTGTTTTTTTTTTTTGTTATTTTTTGTTTGCCTAATTTATTTTTTCTGTTAAAAAGTTTTTCTGTTAAAATGCCTCATGCATTATTTTTTTTTCCTTTGAAAACTCACTGCAAGAGTATTTGATGATAGAGAGCTGATAAACTAGCTTTACAAGTGGGCCATAAGCCAATTCTGCTGCAGATGCTCTGTATTCAGACCTTCTAACTCTTATACTTGACATCACTTAATATCTACTTGGTTTATTACTTACAACTTCTATACTTTACTAGTAGACTCCTCATCTGAAAATAGTTTGCTATCTTTTAAAAATATCTGTAATGAGGATGAATATATTTATACACAATATACTTCTTAGGACACTGCCTTGACCTAGTAGTATTCATTGTCAACTGTTATTATTAGGCTTGGTCAATATATGATAAGGGCTCATTTAAGGATATTTCCACAGGAAAGGGTTAATCCTGCATAGTATTTTAATTTTATACTGAACTTAGAAATATGCTTAAGCTTTTTAGATATGGCCCTAAGAAATATACCTTATTTTAGTTCCTACTATTCTGATATGCTACAACTCAACATAGATTAAATGAACACTGTTTGAAAAACTGAGTAATTTGTAATTGAATGCCTTTACACCAGTGTTTTTATTATTATTTTAAAGAAACCTTTTTTGCTAAAAAGTTTTCAGCACTTGAAAAGCATCACTATATTCTTATTATATCTCTAAGAGGAAAATGGGGGAAAGGCATTCTCTCTTTGTTGTTCTTGTTGTTGTTAATCCTCACTGAGGATATTTTTCCATTGATTTTTAGAGAGAATGGAAGGGAGGGAGGGAGAAACACAGAGAGAGAGATATCGATGTGAGACATATTGATTGGTTGCTTCCTACACACACCACAACCCGGGCCTGAGATCAAGCCTGCAACTGAGGTATGTGCCCTTGACAGGAATGGAACCTCGGACCCTTCAGTTTGCGGGCAAATGCTCTATCCACAAGCCAAACCAGTTAGGGCAGCACTATTCTGATTTTGAAAATAATAACCATTTCTTAAAAGGTCTGGAATTTCAGTTAATTTTTCCACATTTTATTTGGAAAAGTCATTAAAACTATTTCTAAGATTTTATTAAATATAATGGGAAAAGAAACAACAATAATTGGCTACAACATTAAAATAGACAGAGCTTCAACATACATTATTTATTTAGATAGGCTCCCCACCTTACCCCACCCCCCAAATTCTGGTATATTACTTGTTGTGGTCTGAATGTTTGTATCTTCCCCCAAAAGGCATACGTTGAGATCCCAGTCCTTAAATGTAATGGTATTAGGAAGTGGGGCCTTGGGAGATGCTTACATCTTGAAGGTGCTCATGAATGGGACTAGTGCTAATAAAAGAGACTACACAGCGATCCTTACTTGCATTCTGAGAGGAAACAGCCAAAAGATGGTCATCTATAAGCCAGCCAGCCAACCCCAAACACTGAATCTACTGTCACCATGATCTTGAACTTCCTAGTCTCTAGAACTGTGAGAAGTAAATTCCTGTGGTTTATAAGATACCCAGTCCGTGGTATTTCGTTACAGTGGTGCAAACTGACTATGACATGACTGAACACTTACAGGAGTTATTATGGTAGATACCTTCTTCCTAAGGCAGTAATGGTGATCTTCATTTTTCAGGAATATGAATTATAATTTAAGGTTTTTCTGAGGCCACATAATGACTAAATAGCCTCTATTTTGAGAGCAATAACACTTTGGTACAAAAAGAAGGAAACTGTATTAGGGACTGAACTAGATTGTATGTGTTACAACCCTTAATGTTCATAACTCTGTAAGATATTATCAACATTTCTTAAATGCAAACAGACGTTCAGCGGTCAAGTATCTTGCCCAAGGACATTCAGTCAGAAAATAGCAAAACAACCCTAGCCAGTTTGGCCCAATGAATAGAGCGTGGGCCTGAGGACTGAAGGGTCCTGCGTAAGATTCCAGTCAAGATGTACCTTGGTTGCAGGCTCCTCCCCGGCTCAAGCTCTGGTCAGTTCCTGCAGGGGAAAACCAATCCATGTGTTTCTCTCACATTGATATTTCTCTGTATCTTTCCCTCTCTCTTCCGCTCTCTCTAAAAATCAATAGAAAAATGTTCTCAGGTGAGGATTTAAAAAAAAAGTAGAAAGAAAATAAAATAGGAAAACATGTCTTCACTGCTCTAAGTCTCCTATTTCTGTGTTTCATAAATTATTTTCTTTAAAGACATACATATATATTTAAGTCATATTGCATTTTATTTAATTTGGTAAATTCTGAGGCTTGATATTTCTAAAACTAACTATTAAAGTGGAATTGTTTCCCTTGTAAATCAGCACAGATTAAATCCATTAAATAATGATTAATTTATTACCCTCCTATCAAATAGCAGAGCTCTGAAAATAAGAAATGCAGAAAAATCAATGATGCTTCTAAGAGAGAGTTACTATAAAGTTTTGTGTTGTAATATATTCCTAATAGAATAAGTAGAGGATTAATAGAATGAGGTTTTTGACAGTCACAATGGCAAATAAGAGTAAGACTGAGGGTATGGGCACACCAGAAATGTATAGCATAGATTAAAACTTTCAGATAATCATTTATTACAGTTATATAAATTAACTTATTCAGTGAAGTAAATATTATATATGTATATACTATTTTAGATATAAAATTAAATAAAAGGGATAAATATATTGTATTTGGTAGAATTCTAATAGACAACTGAAAAAACACATTTTAACTTCAATAAAAATTTTTTAAAAATTCCATTTTCAACTGAGCAGGAAGAAAAAAACACACCTACTTATGTCCACCAGATGGTGGTATTGTAACACTGTATCATTTCAAACAGTTTAGCTTAAGACAAAAATTCTCAATAGGTAGATGTCTCAAATAATTTTATTTTTTCCCCTGAAAAACAGAGAAGGAAATAATTTTAACTTTATATAATTTACTTATTTACCTTCACATTTCATACTTTTTTGTAAATGTCTCCCATGATATTATTAATTGAATTGAAAAACATTTAAAATCAGCAAACAGTTAAGAGATACAAACACACACAAAGATTTCAATGTACTGAATGACTGACTCTCTCAGAAAAAGTAATTGAAATTCCAGATAGAATGTAAAAATATTAAATATATTGAAGGGCTAACATTATAATAAGTATTTTACTTTGGCTAAAATGTAAAGGAAGAACTTAAAATATAGGTAAGTGCAAAACTTTCTTGAACTCAAGAAGCACTATACTCTCTGGAAGCTCTAATTTTCACTTTCCTGCATTGTGGGGTTGGGTGACAGCAGATAATGACTAAGTCTACCCAGAGATAAAGTGAGCTATGAAACATCCCTCCTCTCACCATAAAAAGGTAGAAATTTTCCATCTTATGAGTCTGAACAAAAAATAATCTGCCCTGAATAAGAGAGAGCAATATATAGCCAGGGGCCATCACATCTGAAACAACTGAATGGACGACCAAACAGGCTGTGTGGGGCAACCAGGCCAGCGGGGGGGGGGGGGGGGGAGGGCAGTAAGGGGCGACCATGCTGGAGGGGGGGGCAGTTAGGGGCAACCAGGCAGGCGGGGGGGCCAGTTAGGGGCCATCAGTTCAGTAGTCAGAGGTGGTTAAGGGTGATCAGGCTGGCAGGGGGGCCAATTAGGGATAATCAGGCAGGCAGGCAGGTGAGCAGTTAGCCAGCAGTCCTGGATTGTGAGATTGTGTCCGACTGCTGGTTTAGGCCTGATCCTGGGGATTGGGCCTGAACCGGGCAGTTGGACATCCCCCAAGGGGTCCCAGATTGGAGAGGGTGCAGGCTGGGCTGAGGGGACTGCCCCCCATTTATGAATTTCATGCACCGGGTTTCTAGTATTATATAATTCTTTCAAATTTGTTATTTACTAGGGAAAATTATCTATCCTAAATGTTTGCTATTGCAATCTAGCCATGAGATCAATTTTTGGTATGAATTAGTGATTCCTATATTTTCTAGAAATCTCATGAGGACAATTTACTGTAAAGTGACCCTAAGATGCGGAAGTCAATTTGGATTCTTTCTGTAGGAACCAACTTAACCCAAACCTTGAAATATTCTCATGTTAAAAGTGTCAGATAACGAAACAGACTGACAGCTGTCAGAGGGGAGGGAGGCGGGTGGCTTAGATGAAAGTAGGTGAAGGGATTAGCCCCAGAACATATGCACATAACATGTAGACATAGGCCACTGTGTAGTGATAGAAGGAAAGGGGGTTTGGGGTAAGTGGAGATCAGCAAAGGGGCTGGGGAATGGGGACAGAAAGATACTTTGCTTAGGGTGATGGGTGCACAATACAGTGTGCAGATGATGTTTTACTGAATTGTACACTTGAAACCTGTATGGGTTTACATTCCAATAAATTTAATTAATAAAAAAATTGTCCAAAATTAACATAATTTAGAATAAATATATATAAAACCCCCAAAGAAAATAGGACACCAAGAGTAAAGATTCAAAGAAATAGCACAACTGGCCTTCAAATGAAATTATCACACATCAGAATATTAAATCACACATTTTGTATTTTTATATTTAAACTCTGCTACTGTTGAGATATGTGATTCTGGAGAAGACACACTCAGAACCTAAGCTTTTCATCTATAAGTCATCTATAAGGATTTCTTTGGAGATGGTTTATAATATTCTGTAGGGAAGCATGAGAAATGGTTGGAAAGTTTGTAAAGAGGACATTCCAAGAAAAGGGAAGTTTGCAGAAGGCTGCCCACCTAGTTTATCAGAATTCCGACTCAAGGGAGTGCTGAAGGTGGTGCCCCTAATTATTCCTTGACCTTTCCAAACAAGTCTGTGCATGTGCAGACCCCCGGGTCTTTACTGGAATCCTTATACTGAATCTGTGGTGTCCTTACTTAAAGGACACTACAAACACATGTGTCTTCCCAATATTACTTACCCTGCTGATTGTATCTAAAAGATAAACTTTATCTCAAACTGCTGCTACAATAAAAGCCTAATGAGGCAGGCAATTGAGGAAGTCTGGTTCCTTTAGCCAGGCAGTCCCTTAGCCCTCTTTTTCACAGCAAACTTTGTGTTGGAATAATCCATTCATCCATCACTCAGGGTCTGCTGGTCAGCCCCTGCAATATTCTATGCCTTTTTTTGTTATTGTTGTTAATCCTCACCTTAGGATATTTTTCCATTGATTTTTTTTTTTTTAATTTTAGAGAGAGTGGAAGAAAGGAAAGAGACAGAGAAAAACATCAATGTGAGAGAGACACAGTTTGGTTGCCTCCCACACATGTCCCAATGTGCTGGGGATAAGCCTGCAACCAAGGTATGTGCTGTCCCTTTGACTAGAATGAACCTGGGACCCTTCAGTCCTCAGGTCGATGCTCTAATCCCTAAGCCTGAGCAAACCAGCTAGGGCTGTATGCCTTCTTTAACAACTCTCATTTCCAAGATGGGAATACTGCTCCTTCAAACAAACTAAGTCAGAGAATATTAATCTATGGTGCCTCTTGGATCATACCTGTCTCAATATTTTAAGGGGGGCTTAGAGGCTAGTATTAAGAAAGGACCTAGAATTATGAAAAGTGAAAGGCTATGGCTTCTTTGCCTGCCCCTCATTTTGAGTGCTATATACCCACTGAAAAATAGGGTGAGAGTGCACCTTTCTTGAGTTCATTTTATTTTGAGAAAAGTTCCAGAAGGGCTTCTCAACAGGAGGTGACTGGTGATAGGTATCACATGCAAAAGCTGAGGGGATATTTAAAGAAGCCAGCTTGAGGGCAGCATTACCCATATCAAAGAAGCTTCCTCTAGAGGACCCAGAGGGGGTGGCTTAGAAGAGCCTATGGAATCACTCTAAAGTGGGAATTCATTATCATTGAGAATTTCTCTGACCCAGAAGCCAGCTATGCTAGGCTGCATAGCAATTAAGTTCTTTCCTACCTTTTATCTTCTCTTCTCCTTACCCCAGAGGAGCCAGAAAGAGGCTCTGATGTTACAGTAAAGGAGAAGCATGTACCTGCCAGGAAAATAAAGAAGCTGTCCACATCCTTATCTACCATGACTGCTTTTCCAGCCTAGAGCAGGCCACAGCAGGGAACAAAGAGAGCTTTAACTTAGATCAGTGCAGGACGTATGTTATTAAGATGTTGGACTGAACATTATAATTATAAAAATGAGACTGCTCTTAGTAATCAAAAAGTCTGGTGATCACTGGGCTTTTATTATCTAAGAGGCCAACAAATCAAGATACAGAATGTGTCCATCACTTTCCTCATGCCTCATTAGAGTCCACTCTCTCCCTTCCCCTGTTGGCTCCAGGCCACTGCTGATATGCTTTTTATTGTTATATGTTGGTTTGCATTTTTCTGAACTTTATGAAAGTGAAATCACATGATATATATATTTCTGGCATTTTTTGCTCTGCATAATTTTAAAATTAACCCATTGATCAATGGTTGTTTTTGTTTTATTTTATTTTATTTTTTTAAATTACTGAACAGTATTTTATTGTATGAATATACTAAATATTTTTAGATTATTTTCATCATTATTGGACACATTAATGCCTTCAATTTTTAAATTAACTTGTCTTTAATTTTTGTGATTGAAAGGAATCTTAGGGATAAAATAGGCAGATTTAGAGAGTCTTAGAAATAAAGAGGATCTTTGGAGGAGGAACGCATAGGTGAGGGCTTGGAGCCACCAGAAGGCATACAGTCACAGAGAATAGAAAATTGCTGTAGGATAAGGGGAGAGGAAGACACACATTCACAGAGGATAAAGAAACGTCACGGAGTATTGGGGAAAAGGAAACAAACTTTCACAGAGGATAGAGAAATGTGGACAGATGCTAGAAAGGGAGAAACATGTTCCCAGGAGATAGAGAAGTGCTACCAGATAACAAGAAGAGTATGAGGGGGGCACCACGTGGGGTTTGGGCTTTGAAGTTGATATTCTGCAAAAGACTGACCAATTTGAAAAGCACAGGGTCATAAAATGGGAAAAAGTCCAATTAGAAAGGAGAATGAAGGGACAAAGAACTACAGCCTTTATAAACCTTAGAAAAAAAGTAGCTTAGTGGGTTACTATGTGGGGACCCCCTTACTATGTGGGAGTTTGTGTTTGCTTCCAATAAATTTCCACACTTTTACTCACAAGTCCTTTTAGTCCCCAAATTTTATTCTTCAAACTTGGTGACATAAGAACCGAAGAGGGGAAGATCTGCTCCCCGCACCCACGCTTCCCTATCATCTATACCAATAATAGAGAAATATGCAAATTGTCTGGGATGCCGTCATAGTAACAGTAACGACTGAAAAGTAGGCTGTGTGGGGCAACAAGGCCGGCAGGGGGATTATTGAGGGATGACCAAATGACTGAACCGCAGGCTGCATGAGGAATCCAGGCCCGCAGAGGGGGCAGTTGGGGGCAACCAGACTGTTGGGGGGGGGCAGTAAGGGGTGACCAGGCCGGTGGGGGGGCAGTTATGGTAACCAGGTTGTCAGGGGGGGTAGTTGGGGGAGACAGGTTGGCAGGGGGGGCAGTGAGGGGCGATCAGGCTGGCAGGCAGGTTAGCAGTTAGGAGTCAGCGGTCCCGGATTGTGTGAGAGATGTTCGACTGCTGGCAGTTGGACATCTCCCGAGGGGTCCCAGATTGGAGAAGGTGCAGGCTGGGCTGAGGCCCCTCCCCCCACCCGTACATGAATTTTGTGCACTGAGGCGCAATAAGCTATATGCAAATTATCCCCTTGACTGGGCGTTCAACCGGGAATTTGACCAGGGGGTGGGGCAGGCTGGCCAACCGCCCACAGCCCCACCCTCTGGCTTGCCTTGCCCCAATTGCCCCCCCCCCCCCGATTGAAGCGGGCTGGCTGGACCCCACCCATGCATAAATTCATGCACTGGGCCTCTAGTATAAAATATATTTGACTATTCATGTACATAGTTTTGTGTGTGTGTGGGTGGGTGGATATATGATTTCATTTATTTTGGCAAAATACATAGGAGTAGAAAAAATGGGTTTTATTTTAATGAACTTATAATTTTATAAGAATGTACCAAATCTTTTTTTACAAAATAGCTTTAGCATTGTACATACACATCAGCAGTGTATTAATAGTTCATCTTTCTACATCATGGCTAGTATTAACAATTTCTAACTTCAGCTGTTGTATTGGTTGTTTTTTGTTATTCCATTTCTTAGCAAATATTGTTGAGCATTTTTTGATGTGCTTATTGGCCTTTTATATATATCCTATTATAAATTATCTGTTCAAAATTTTTCTGATTATTAGGATTTATTTTTATTGTTATTGAGTTTGAGTTTAAAGAGTTTCTTTTGTACTGTATGCAATTTATTATCAAATAAATTATTTTCAAATATTTTTTCCACTCTGTGACCTATATCTTCATTTTCTCAGCATATCTTTGGAAGAAAACATGTTTTTAAATATTACCAATACAATTTATCTTCAATAATAAGCCAATAATTGTTTCTCATAGTACTACTATGCCACATCTGTAAATTTTCTGGCCCAATATTCTGAAGGTCCCATTTGGCTTTTGCCATAAGTTTCTGTCTGCAAGTGCTAGTTACGGATGCTTCCAAAATTATATTTGAGTGAGGATCATGCAGACTGAAAGGCACTAATTGAGTCACTGCTTTTTTCAACTCAGAAATCTTCTGCTGTTGTTCGGGCCTCATTCAAATATGTCTTTGGGGGTGGGTAGTCTTATGAATAGCAGCTAGCAATATCCTCAGTTGTGGAATATTAGTCATCCAAAATATAAAAATCATTACCAAGCTCTGTATCCTTGCTTAGTCTCAGGGTTTGTCAATGATAGTTATTTACTTGTAGTTGCCTGTAAAAATCATGTTTGGCTCTGTTTAGGTAATTTTTTTTTAATTCACCCATTGGGGAGGCCCTTCGTCTTTTGGTGGATTAACTAGTTTCTATTAGTCATATGTGTCACCACTGTGCTTAAGTCAGTCCTAGGTTGATATTATCATGTTTTTTATTATCACATTATTACAATAATGCATTAATACCCTCAGCATATGCATCAAGTTCAAATCCCTCCCAACCAACATTTAACAACAAGCTGATGAAAGGCAAATAACCCCGAAGTAATACAATAAATGTGGATGGGATACTTTCCAGGTGAAAGCAAACCAGTTGACTCTTTTTCTAGGTTGGTGGTAAGAAAAAGACATTTACAAGATCCCTTACTGTCTGTTTCTTTTAGCTTGTTGTATTTTTGTACTGTTCAAATCATATCAAGAACTTTTGTGTTCATATGCGCTCATGTGCTCAGCCGGGGTGGGAGAGAGGCTTGAGCTGCCAGGTGTCTGTCAGAGTCGCCAATTAAAGCAACAAGCAAAAGCGAAAGAGTTAAACCTTTTATGATTTACTGTGATTGTATAAGCAGGAGTCTAAAGCCCAAGAAGGCACACACTCCCCTTGGTTTCATTTATTCCCTTGGAATGATGCACCATTTGAGAGTCGGGTGGAGCAGCAGAGGTGGCGGGCATTTCACGGCTGAGGGAGCCCTGTGCAAAGGCTGTGCAGTGTTATGGACTCTGAGGTAGGGGAAGTGGAGGGAGAGAAGGAGTGGAAAAGCACTGGGTACTGAGTCAGAATGAGGAAAAGTAACTTTAAGGTTTTCCTACTTAACCCCCACGAGGTCTCAGCAGAGTCACTTAAAGAGACCCTATGCCCAAGACCTCAGCTAAAGAGACCGAAAAATTAAGTCACTGTCAGCACTCATTCTATTATAATCACTGCCAGGATTTGCCCTGATGTTTTCCTTTAACTTCATTTTTTTTTTTATTAGAGTTAGCAATAACCAAGGGTTTGCTTGTTTACCTTGTGTCTCTTTATTTTGTATCTCCTTATGCATCTAATGAGCCAGCTTCTCAGAATTTGGGCCTGTCATTCCTAAATTCCATTTCTTTTTTCTTTTTCTTTTTTTGTTTTGTTTATTTGAATACATCTGATTTAAAAAAAATTACTCCAAAATAATTTCCCTTCGAGTTTCTGCTTCCACATCATCAGTTCATTCTTCTTGAAAATGTTTCCCTTTGTTGTTATTTGGGTATTCTTCCTGTTCCACCTAGACTAGAGCAACATCACCTTGCTTTTGTTTTTTAGATATCCATTAACAAAATTAGGAAACACATTTTCTATGACACTTTTGTTTTTCTTTAGATTATATAATCATCTTCAAGAGATTTAGCTTTTTCTTCTTCTTCCTCTTCTTAAAGGATACCTTTCAGCATTTCATATAATACTGGTTTGGTGGTGATGAACTCCTTTAGCTTTTCCTTATCTGTGAAGCTCTTTATCTGACCTTCAATTCTGAATGATAGCTTTGGTTGTAGGTTCTTGGTATTCATCACTTTGAATATTTCTTGCCACTCCCTTCTGGCCTGCAAAGTTTCTGTTGAGAAATCAGCTGACAGTCGTATGGGTATTCCCTTGGAGGTAACTGAGTTTCTTCTCTTGCTGCTTTTAAGATTCTCTCTTTGTCTTTTGCTCTTGGCATTTTAATTATGATGTGTCTTGGTGTGGTCCTCTTTGGATTCCTTTTGTTTGGGGTTCTCTGCACTTCCTGGACTTCTAAGTCTATTTCTTTCACCAGGTAGGGGAAGTTTTCTGTCATTATTTCTTCAAATAGGTTTTCAATATCTTGTTCTCTCTCATCTTCTGGCACCCCTATAATTCGGATGTTGGTACTCTTGAAGCTGTCCCAGAGGCTCCTTACACGATCTTCGTATTTTCGGATTCTTTTTTCATTTTGCTTTTCCGGTTGGGTGTTTTTTGCTTCTTCGCATTTCAAATCTTTGCCTTGATTCTTGCACTCCTCTGGTCTGCTGTTGGGAGTCTGTATAATATTCTTTATTTCTGTCAGTGTATGCTTAATTTCTAGTTGGTTCTTTATCACAACATCGAGGGTCTCATTAGATTTCTTGAGGATCTCACTATATTTCTAGGCGGTCTCACCAGTCTTTTCGAGGGCCTTATTAAATTTATTGGTGGTCTCAGCAGTCTTTTCGAGGGCCTTACTAAATTTATCGGCAGTCTCACCAGTCTTTTCGAGGGCCTTACTAAATTTATCGACAGCTTCTAGACAGTTCTTGAGAGACCTTAAAAGTGTGGTTTTGAACTCTATATCCTGCATTTCTGTCATTTCTGTCCTGTTTCTTTGTCTCCGCATTTTTTATGCTTTCTTGGTGCACCTCCTTGTGGTCTTTGTGTGCAGTCTTGTTGTAGTTAAGCCTTGATTGTTGTAGGTAATACTGGGAGGTATTTGACCTCCAGGCCAACTGGCTATGAGAATCAGCTGTGTCTGCAGTGGGGGAACTTCTGTGCTGGATCTCTAGGGTGGTGCTAATCTAGCCTTTGACTAAGGCAATCCCACAAATGCCTCCGTGCAAGGCTTGGGCAGGGCGGGTCCCAGGGGATCAACAGGGTGGGCTGAGCGAGCAGTTATGGCTGCTCTTAGTCCCGTCCCCAGAGGCTCTGCCTCTCAGAGTCCCAGCAACTGCTGCAAACCTCGGAGAGAAAGCTGCCCTCGATTTCTGACCGATGCCAGACAGACCAGCTTCTCCCGTTTGAGTCTGGGTCCCCAGAGACTTGCCGGGAACTGGAGCTCAGAGCCTGAGACTCCATCTGGATTGAAACAGACAACCGCACCCTCATCCGCCAGCCTGCTCCACATGCACCTCCGCACCTTTGTATTTTCCATACTGCGCCTCCTCTGAGTCTTGGTATGCTTTTCTCTTTCCTTCTAGTTGTAGAATTTCCCCTCAGCCAGCCTTCCTGTGGTTCTGGGTGATGTCCGTTCGTCTTTTAGTTGTATTTTTGAAGTGGTTCTGCGAGGAAGCAATCTCCGGTGTTTACCTATGCCGCCATCTTGATTTCTCTCCCATTACTTACTTTTATTATTTTATGCAATAGACTGACCAAATTTTTTAAAAAATCATTGGTTACTTTTAGCTGCAGTATCTGTAGTCAATGCAGTTGCTGTCTCATGCCTGGCCAATGGTGCTTTGGTAGCTATCGAGGTATCAAAAGTTCACCATTCCTCACTCATCCTTTATTTCCTAAACAATGCCTTTTCTCTTGTTTCAGTGAGTCAGTATGCTCATTTTTTTCAGCTTTGTTCTTTTTTGTGTGTGTCTCTGATAATTTATAATGTCTTAGACATCACTAATCTTTTTTCTAAAAGGTCTAATGTGCAATTAATCTAATTCAGTATATTTTTCTTCTGAGACAGAGATTTTATATCTAGAATTTAAAATTGGGGCTTTCTATAACTTACCTTCACTAAACACAGTCAAAAATGTATCCAAGTTCTTAAACATTTTGAATGGAGTAATAACTGCTTTAGAGCCCTTTTCCAATAATTCTAACATGTCATTAATTCTTGGATCTATTTCATTTGATTAATTTTTTTTACATGGGTTTACAATGGGCCATATTTTTTTTCTGTTTTATTGTGCCTAATAATATCTTATTGGATGTGAGCAATTGTGGATTTTCTTTGTTGGTTGCTTGATATTATTGTGTTCATATAAATGTTTTTGAACTTTGTCCTGGTATGCACTTAAGTTACCTGAAAATTATGAAGAGAGAATGATGGCTCTCTTCCCAAATGCCCATTTCCTGATTCCTAGTACCTGTGAATGTACTTATATGGCAAATAGGACTTGGTAGGTGTGATTAAGTGAAAGATATTAAGGTGGTGAGATTATCCTAGTTTATCCTGGTGGCCCAGTGTAATCATAAACTTTTATGAGAGTGAGGCAGAAAGATCAAAGTAGAAGAAATGAATTAAAAAGGCAGACCTGCATGGATGTGTACCTTGGCAAAATCTGAAAACCCTTTCTATAAAGAGACACATTCTAAAATGGTTCTAACACTAATTCCTGCTATGCTTCAAAGTTAGTAAAACTACAGTGTTCCAGCAATTTGAATCAGGATGCCGTCTCCCTAAGCTACTCTCGCAGCAAAGATGGTCGCCACTGTGTAATTCAAAACTTCTGTGTCTCGCAGAGTCCAGGGAAATTGTCTTTTTTTTCTTCTCATGTCATTGAGGCAATCTCTGCTCATAGTTCCTCTCGGTTCCAGCTCTACACCTTCCTACCCGTCTTGCAGCGTATAGATTTACTAACCACTGTACCTGATGACTAACCATCTCTCTACTCCAACTCATGGCACTAAATCCCCCTCTCACTTGTAACACTGGCCATCGTCCTGGTATGTTTTCATTGCTGGAAATATTATTGAATTTTGCTAATGTTTCTGGAGCCCAATTATTGTGAATAACCACACTTAAATATATTTTACTTCTTTCTTTTCCATAATTTGCTTCTTCGTTTTCAGATATTTTGCTGCCTATAAAAGATCATGGTTAAAAACAAACAGGTGGAGAGAAACTAAGATGGCGGCATAGATAAACACCGGGAAATAGTCGCCCCACACAACAATTGAAAATTAGCCCAAAGGACGGAGCAAACATCGTCCAAAACAACAGGAAGGCTGGCTGAGTGTAATTTCTACAACTAGAAGAAAAGAAAAGCACGCTGAGAGCCAGAGGAGCTGCGGAGGCTGAGTGCAGAGGTACGGCGGCGGCTCGCGCGCGGAAAGGGGGTGGCACCTGAGGACGCGGCTGTCTTTTTGAATCACAAGCTCCCGACTGCTCTGATCTCCGGTTCTGGGAAGTCTCTGGGGACCCAGGACTCATACGGGCAGAGGCTGCTCTCTCAGGCGGCAGTGGGCGAACTTGGGGGCAGATTTCCCTCGGAGGTGCTTGCAGCCATTGCCGGGACACTGAGACGCGCGACTCCGGGCGCGGAGAATCAGCCATAGCTTCTTTCCCCGCCCTTTTGCCTCCCTGAGACCCCGCCCCACCCGGGCTGCGGCAGAGGCTTTTGCATGTGAATGCCCCAGAACTTTGCAACCTGATAATTACCTAACTGCAGCCGGGCCAGCCAGACCTGGAACTTCCAAGAGAAGGCCCAAGGTCCCACAGCGGCTTGCATTGCTTCACAGCTGAGCCTCTTCGTAGTTCCTGCTGTGTGGCCTCAGGCAGGGGCTGAATTAGCACCTCCTTAGATCCAGGAGCCACTGTACCCAGTGGTCAGAGGGGGTCCATTCTCCCACTTCAGACACAGCTGCTTCCCACAGCCAATTGGCCTGGAGGTCAATTCCTCCCAGTGATCCTACAACAAGCGAGGCACCAAGAGTGCACCAAGAGTGTCCACCCCAGGTAACTGGGGAGGCTGAGCCACTGGGCCCTACAGGACACCTGGCGCGCAGGCCACTCTATCAACACAGGGAAGCAGCCAAAATGCGGAGACAAAGAAACAGGTCACAATTGGCAGAAACGGAGGAGGCCAGACGACTGGATATAGAGTTCAAGGCCACGTTTATAAGGTTTGTCAAGAATTTTATGGAAACCGCCGATAAATTTAATGAATCCCTCAAGGAGTATGGTGAGACCATGGAGGTCATGAAAAAGGACCAATTAGAAATTATGCATACACTGACTGAAATAAAGAATACTTTACAGAGCTCCAACAGCAGACAAGAGGATCCCAAGAATCAAGTCAAAGATTTGAAATGAAAAGAAACAAAAAATACCCAACCGAAAAAGAAAAAAGAAAAGAGATTCAAAAAATATGAAGATAGTGTAAGGAACCTCTGGGACAACTTCAAGCGTACCAACATCAGAATTATAGGGGTACCAGAAGGAGAGAGAGGGCAAGATATTGAAAACCTTTTTGAAGAAATAATGACAGAAAACTTCCCCCACCTGGTGAAAGAAATGGACTTACAAGTCCAGGAAGCGCAGAGAACCCCAAACAAAAGGAATCCAAAGAGGACCACACCAAGACACATCATAATTAAAATGCCAAGAGCAAAAGATAAAGAGAGAATCTTAAAAGCAGCAAGAGAAAGACAGTCAGTTACCTACAAGGGAGTACCCATCCGACTGTCAGCTGATTTCTCAACAGAAACCATGCAGGCCAGAAGAGAGTGGCAAGAAATATTCAAAGAGATGAATAGCAAGAACCTGCAACCAAGATTACTTTATCCAGCAAAGCTATCATTCAGAATGGAAGGTCAGATAAAGAGCTTCACGGATAAGAAAAAGCTAAAGGAGTTCATCACCACCAAACCAGCATTATATGAAATGCTGAAAGGTATTCTTTAAGAAGAGGAAGAAGAAAAAGGAACTCTTACCATTTGCCACAGCATGGATGGAACTGGAGAGCGGATAAATACCACAAGATCTCACTTATTTGTGGAATATAATGAACAACATAAACTGATGAACAAGGACTGATCCAGAGACGGAGAGGCATTGATTGGACTGTCGGGCCTTGGAGGGAAGGTAGGGGAGGGTGGGGGCAAGGGGGAAAGATCAACCAAAGGACTTATATGCAAGCATATAGGCCTAACCAATGGACACGGACAACGGGGGGGTGAGGGGGTGAGCGGGGAGAGGGGGGGGTAGAGGGTACACATATGTAATATCTTAATCAATAAAAAATATTAAAAAACAAAAACAAAAAAAAAAACAGGTGACTCTAAATTTGAGATGGCAAACCGACAGAGCCATGCTGTTATTTCGAGTAGACTTTCCAGTGTCACATTCACCATTTATCTGTTTATTATGTTTTCCTGTGGCATCCATGGGCAGGCACTGCTCTGATCTCCTGCTGTAAAGCCTAGATGACTGGCAGCTCCAGCTGCTGCCCCTCTAGATCCGCAGTGGCATTCATTAGCTCTTCCCAGCCAGTAATTGAGCTCAGCCGTAGTGTTAGTGTCAACTCATTCTGATGGCCACAAGACTTGAATAATGAATAACTTTGGCCCTGGTCTTCGTATTTGCCTAGCAGGATTTTTCAGAATTGTGATGAAATCTGAGACTCTTTCTACTCAATGTTCATCTTTTTAGCCTTTCCTGTTACAGATATCAGATCTGCATTAGGGTCTAAAAGCTAACCTAATCTACAATTTATTACAGTTTCCTGCAATAAATCTTTCTTTTGTTAATTTTCAAAAAAATTAAAATGACAGTTTACCTTCAATATTGTTTTGTATTAGTTTCAGGTATGCATCATAGAGGTAGGACAATCATATATTTGACAAAGTGTTCCCCCTGATATTTACAGTGCCCTCCTGGCTCCACGCATAGTTATGACAACAGTATTGACTACATCCCCTATGCTGTGCTTTACACCCCATGACTGCTTTTGTGACTATCAAGGTCTAGTCCTTAATCCCTTCACTTTCTTCAGCCAGTTCCCCAACTCCCCTCCCCTCTGGCAACCATCAGTCTGTTCTCTGTATCTGTGAATCTGTCTCTGTTTTGTTTATATTGATGTTTAGATTCCACATATAAGTGAAATCACATACAATCCCATCTTGTCATCTGTTTCTTAGAAGACCCAAACCAAAACCATTATATAAAAGTGTGTGTTACCTTCACGAGCGTGTGTATGTGTGTGTGTTTGTGTGCGCCTGTGTGTGTGTGTGTGTGTGTGTGTGTGTGGTATTATTATTACAATTCATACCATATGAGGGAAAAAATCTTCCTTTGACAGTTCTGCCATATAAATGGTTGCCAAATAAAAATAAAACTTAAGCTAACATAGTTCAATCATTCACAACATTTCAAATGTTTTTAAAATAAAAAATTAGGAAACCTGGAACTTAATAGGGGAGATAAAAATAAATGACAAAACATATTGAAGCCAAAATGCTAATTTAACATTTCATTCCTTTCCAACATTTTACCATGTCTTACATACTAAAGTAAATGTTACAAACTTGTCAATAATTGGTTGACTTCTGACATCATTATCTACATGCTTTTCAAAACTTTATGTTGGAAATAGATGGTCAACAATAGGATCAAAATATCTCCTGCACATGTTGATGATCTGGGGAATGTGTGCAGCTAAAATAGCAGTGTGTGTTCTAGACAGATGCCCTTTCTACATGAGTTGAAGAAGGCCAATGGCACTTCTGTTTCCTTTCTTATACTTCTTCAAACTTTCAAAAGGTCCACTTTGTTAACTGTCTTGTGGACTGTCCTAAAGTAAGTCCCTACAAACAGATTACTCCCTAGTTTTTTACGAAATAGGATTGTTTCATTTTTTCTCCTTTGGGGTTTTCAACAAAATGACCATTTCCACTTAGTAAAATTATACTGTAAAATTTTTAAAAAAGTATATATTTGCAGCTAAAGAAGGTGAAGTTATCACAAAATAAAAATTTATTTTATATATTTCCTATTTTTCTTTATGGTTACAATTGTTATACGAAGTGCTCTTAGGAACAATACTAGGGCAATGTTCAAAGAATGATGGAAAATTTTTGTTGATGAATTTAGTTTTCCAATCGTTTTTCTGTTCATAAAATGCTGATCTTTTGTTTGAAACTTGTTACCTACCTTCTCTATCTGGAAAAAAAAAAAAAAAAAAAAAAAAAAAAAGGCAAGGAAAGCTAATCCTCTGTGACAGAACTTATTTCCGGGACCACACACCAATTCTGTCATTCCACAGGCTATTTCTATAAAGAGATGCTATGTTCCTCCGATAGAGAGCTGGCTCTATTGCATTCCACTTACACCTAGGCATGTCTGTGCCCACGGCTGAAGTATATAGCGTAACTTCCAAGGTCACATCATAAAAGGAAACACTATGCACCTGGCTGTCTCTGGCTGCTCACCCTTGGGTCCTAGCCGCAATGCCGACAGTAGGCAAGAGCAGCTTGCACGCAATGTGAGGGAATCATATTCAAGGTGATTCTTCCACTTCCCAGTCAAGCCACTCCAACTCAGGCCACAGGCAGCCGATATGAGGTTTCTCTGTTGAGTACTTTCCAATTTGAGACTTCATATGTACCTTCTTCTCAGAGTATAAGTAAAAGAAAAAGCCATATGTTTGTTTGTTCCCCAGGTTAAATTTAAAATTTGAGCTACATAAACTCACAAGGACTCAATTTACCTTTATAAAATACAAGTTACACACAGTATTAAATAATAAGGATTTTAAGCACCAGTAATTTGTTATAAATAACTTTGTCTTTTTGTTTACTTAGCTAACAATAACTGATAAATTTCATATATCTACAATTCTCCCCTAAATATTTTTATAAACATTCCCATGCTTGTAGAAGGTATATGTTCTGAATCATTTATTTTCTAGCTATATGTTGTACTTTATTGTTCAGAATATGATATATAGCGCAAAATATCAAATTTTTACTTTTCTATTTGGCTTTTATTTTTTTGGCCACAAATTATTTTTTATAACCTAGAAAATGTCCTGTGACTTTTGCACATTTTGCTTGTGTGGAAAATTTATCATTATTCTCCCAGAAAGTATTTTATACTTACCCTATCATATCACTTTAACTGTTGCTCTGTGCACTTTTTATCCTATTAAACATGAGTTATGGCCTTCTATACACGGTGATGATGAAATAATTTTAAGCCCACATGTAATAACTCATGTTTTGCCCATCATCCTTATCTTAAATAAATTCTAAAGGTTGAGAACTGTTTTTGTGAAAATATTTGAACAAGTAACATTTAAACAATAAGAAACTTTTATAAAATAAGAAATATTAACTATATTCCTAAACTTCCAACAAGAAAAATAGTTTTAGTTTAGAGACTTCTTTTCTAGTACTTCATATTCATAGCAAAATTTCATGTAATAATCAAACAATACTTATTTTGAAGAAAGTACAATATAATATTAAATGGTTTGAAATTATATTATTATACCTAAAATGGAAACTAAATAATAATTATTACTATTTTTTTTCTTGTAGAGTTAACTTTTCTAGTGAACCTAAAATTAGATAGCTAAAAGTAGACTATTTAGGCAAATAAAATTAGACAACAAAATGACCATATCAAATTGAAATAATGTATTTAACATTTTATTTTCTATTATGTAAAAGAACCCTCCACATTTCTGTCTCATTTCAAATGCTCTAGGTATTAGGAAACATTGTCTTATAAAGGCACAATAGAGATATGTACATGTAAGGATTGTTATATATGTAAGAGTAATTTTATTTCATGCTTAAAAACTAAGGTCTGAGTCATATATTTGACAAAAATTGATAGCATGTCTATGTCTGAAAGGAATCAGTTAATGCTAAATAAATGAAGCTTCCTTCTTAAAGTTCAAGGCCCTATTTGGTAACAGTTGTATTACCTCTTACATAAAAAGATATTCTGTTGTTACAAGTTTAATTTAAATGGCATTATTAAAATTACTAACAAAAATAAAGAGAAATCTTTTATCACTGGTAATTATAGGATTAGCAAATTTTGAATTAACAGTATTTTATAGTGCATTATTTATAAAGTAATCACTAAACTATTTCATTTAAGTTAAGCTAAACCTAATGAGCACATGGTAAGAATGAGCAAATGTTGCTAATAGTCATTGATGAATGACAGTAATAAGATGCTTATCCCAAAGTTAAAAAAAATGTATTTGGAATAGTCAATAAAGTTAAGCAAATGTTCATAAAAGTTTATCAGTCTGCATAAAAGAAATATAAAGTACTTTCAGCCTGACAATGTAATGCTGTTTTGACTTAATTAAATATGGAACTTCTCTTTCTTCTCCTTTCAATCAAGCATGCATGAAAATTAGAAAGACCAGGACACAGGTGTATGAGAACACACATTAAGTTTTCATGTTATTAAGAATGTTGAAAATAAAGATGAAATATTCTTAATAGCAAATTGTTATTTTCCAGTGAACTCTTTTATATCTATGGAATATTATGATTTTAAGATGGATAAATAGATAGGTAGATAGATGATAGCTAGATTAATAAATAGATGTCACATTTGTTGTAGGATGAATTAGGGCATGATACCTTTAATATTTTTTATTGGTACTTTAGGGGTAATATATCAAGACAATAATTACTATAGAAGAGGTGAGCTGTTTAAATAAAAAAATGGTCATTTTTCTTTCTAATGAGACTAGCAATGTTTTAAAATTTTGTTGTAATTTTTCTTGGTATCAAATTATGCCTTTATGGGCTAGGCCTTCAGAGTAACTGGTAAAACACATCTTTGAAAGGATAATCCCAAAATACAATTTTAATCTCATGTAATTCTCGTCACCATATAGCAAATTTTATCTTCACTTTGTATTTGAGCATAGTCATTGAAATTTAGAAATGTATTGAGGTTTATATAATAGACCAAAAAAACCTTAAGCTTTGAATTGTTAGTTTGCTGCCATGTCCTTACACAATAAGAGAAAATTAATATCAATGCAAATATTATGATTCACTAGTATTTCAAAAGTCCTAGCAAAAGCAAAAATTTGCCCAGCTATCATAATGTAAGTAAGCATGGCTGAAAAAATAAGTAAGGCAATGAGACATTTCTTTTTTTAAAAAAAATCCTCACCCAAAGATATGCGTATGCGTATTGATTTTAGACAGAGGGAGAGAGAGAGAAAGAGAGAAAGAGAGAGAGAGAGAGAGAGAGAGAGAGAGAGAGAGAGAGAGAGAGAAACATTTATGTAAGAGAGAACCATCGATTGATTGCCTCCCTTACATGCCCAACCAGGGATCAAAACTGCAACCCAGATATATGCTGACTGAGAACTAAACCCGCAACCTCATTACTTTTATGAATTATCGAAGTGCTCATGTATAAAATCATCAAGGGGCAAAATTTCCCCCCAGATGTTACCAAGATATTCTTCTTCAGCTAGTCTGCCATGCTCTTTAACAGCAAGCTGCATGTTGAGAAAGCATGGATAATTGAGTTGCCAAAGACCACCACAGATAGAATTTTGTAGTTGCCTACATTATTAATAACTAGAGGCCCGGCGAACAAAATTCATGCTCAGGAGAGGAGTCCCCTCAGCCCAGCCTGCACCCTCTCCAATCTGGGACCCCTTGGACATCCCTCTCACAATCTGGGACCACTGGCTCCTAATTGCTCACCTGCCTGCCTGTCTGATCGCCCTTAAATGCCCCACCCCCCGCGCCAGCCTGGTCACCCCTAACTGCCCCCCCCTCTGGCCTGGTTGCCTCTTACTGCCCCCCTTGCCAGCCTGGTCGCCCCCAACTGCCTCCCCTGCCAGCCTGGTTGCCCCACGCAGCCAGCTGTTCAGTCATTACTGCTTCTGTGACAGCATCCAAGACAATTTGCATATTCCTCTATTATTAGTATAGATGTCTTCAACATTGAGTCAATTAATTTTAATTTTCTGAGATGTGGGAATCAACCATGCCTATAGTTCTAATAAATATATTTGCCAAGCCTATTATTTTAAAAGTATTTTTGAAATTCTTGACTTGGTTTCTTCCTTGTTTCATACAGACATAGGATAATTTCTTCCAAACTAATCTCCACCATATAGCAAGTAATCCAAATAATTTGTTACAGAAATAAAATCTGTTTTAATGATTTTAACTACCTTGAAAATAATGCACTCAGATGAACTCTAATGCTAGTGTGGTTTTCTGAGAATTACTGATACAATAAATAGTGTGATACAATCTTGCAGAATTTAGTTGCCCAGTGAAATAATGTAGATTGGGTTATCTATCTTGACTCACTATTTTAACTGCAGTTACTTCTTGAGAGTTGACTAAATTTTAATACATATAATGTAGGACAATCATCATTTCTTTTATTGCTGATAAGGATACTGGTGATGCTGTATATTGCTTATATCCATTAGAACGAGGTGTTATACAACAAAGGAGTGAAAGATAAAATATAATTTCCATGACTTGTTTTTTTCTAGCCAGTGTTAAAGAAAGAGAATCTCTTCCACCATAGAACAGGGCTCAATGATTTAGTTGCTACCTCAGGTATTGACATTGGGCCACAGTCCTGGCATATGTATTTTTAAAATTTTCTCTGTCTACTCCTGCCTTCTTGTTCTGTCATCCCTCTATTCTGATAGTGATTTAGTCCTGTAAGTGACACTTCTAGATAATGGTGGCACTCAGAACTAAAGAACTTGCTAACCGTATCAGATATCATCTATGTATATATAAAACCCTAATAGGCAAATAGACTGAACAAGCAGCAGGTGGCAGAGCTCAGAACATGGTGGGAGTCAGCCACAGTGAGATGGTGGAGCAGGTGAGCAGGGGTGCCAGACAAAGGCGGGGCACCAGTTGCTGTCATAAGGGTGAGCCTCTGGTGGTTACTGAAAATTCTTTGCTCCCAAGCTCTGTGGTCCCATCCGGTGTTCACACCTGCTGCCGGCGCCAGTCCCACTTGCACCAGCTGCCGGCAATGGCTCCACTCACACCCACTGCTGGCGATGGAGCCACCACTCAAACCTGCTGCCAGTGCATGTGGTCCCAATCGCCCCTGAGGGCTTCTCCATCTCCCACTGCTCCTGAGGGGCAATCAGGACAGCAGCCACCACTCGCATCTGCTGCTGGCACCGGCCCCAATTGCTCCACGCTGTCAGCAGGTGCGAGTGGGGTTGGTGCTGTCAGTGTGTGGGAGTGGCAGCAGTGGTGGGAGCAGGGCTGCTGGCAGAAAGGGAACTGGGAGCCCCAGCGGGAGGGGCTGAGACCTGCCCCTGTGCCCACCACAGCCTCGCAGCCTACAGAACTGGAATTCATGCACTAGGCCCCTAACTTTGTGAAAATTTAGCAAGGTCTTGGGACTGAATATTTACTTCCATCACTCAACTCTTTAAACAAGGCTGAAAATTTATATAAGATCAAATTTTTTTTTAAAGAGCAAGTAATTGTACATAAATTATTGTACATTTTATGTGAATTTAATGTTAGTTCTTATTACAGTAAATATACATGTATCTTTTGCTCTCCTTAAGAGTGTTGATAATGTGTCAGTCATGTGTACTTTTATCTCTATTTTGAATTATTTCACATAATTCACCAAAATTTTGCCAATGTGTACTATGTGAAAGACTATTCCACAGAATTTCTCTATCTCTGGTACAATAAATATACTTTCATTCTCAGAACAAACTTTGATAGTTTTATAAAGTGCCCTCATTCCTCATTCCAAACCTACTTCCTAGATTCTCTTCTTTTCCTGACACATTGCTCTGAGAGATGTGGAGTCTTACGTTGTTATCTCCACTCCTATACTTTAGTTCCATTTAAAACTCTTCATATTCCAAATCACAAATTTTATTTTTAAATTGTCAAAGTATCCCTAGTCCAAATCTTAAGAAACACATTGAATGAGAGAGCAACCTGCTTACTTCCTCTCTTATTCCATATGGATCAAGTCTTGACTCATGGGTCTCACATATTATGCAGTCACATTCTACAGCAGTCCCTAGCACAGGAGTATTTCCTTCCAAATGCTCACCCAGTGTTGTTACTGATATCACCTTAGCTCTGACCTCCATCATTAAACATACACCATCACAGTAATTCCCTCTGGAAGGCTATAGGACCCCAGGTTCTCTCTTTCTCAAACATACTACTGTATTTCACCCAACTGTCTATTGCACTGGTTTCCATATTTGAATCTCACTCGCTTATCCTCATTTATTCTGGAGCTTCTATTTTGGGAAATGAACAGCCCGCTCCTAGTGGCCTTATAGCAATAAAGAGGCAAGGTTAAATTGAAAATGTGTGCCTTCATGTATATATTCTCAAGAGGAACTTTATATTTATTTTTAGCACAGACATGTGTTAAGAAATATGCCAAATGTTTGGTGAGTATATCCTTTCTTCATATTAGATTCTAGGTACGTGAAAGTTGTAATTTTTAGGCATTATCATTAGTATTTGAATATATGGTTTAATTAGACTTCCAAACACAACCTATGAATTATTCTATAAAAAGATAAGGAGCTTAGTTCATTTTGGGAATCACATGTATTTTAAACTTATTTTTGTCAGTGGATATTGCTTAAAACTTCATAATTTCTATTTCTCTTCCTAGACTTTGCTGATAACAACAGAAAGAACAACCAGGCTGTAGGAATGGAACAAATAAGAAATAGCTAAAGTACTCTTGGTGTAAATATTAGGTCTACCATCCTTGGCTTGCTAATTTTAAATAAAGATTCCTGTACTATCTTGTTTCAAATTGATAATTTCTTGGATGCTTGAAAAAGCTAATAATTAAAGTTGTACTTTAGCACAGGGGTTCATTAACTCAAACAAGAAGAAATAAAGGCAAATAAGCTTCCTGTAGTTGGTTCATTTTTATCACTAAAATAGTTCAATCTGATTCTTAATTTTTGGAGCTAATGTCTAAGGCAGTACATTATTTCTGCAAATAGTTATTGATTTTTATGATGAAATCATAGTAATTAGACAAATATCAGATGAGGATCTGCAAAGATTAGCTGGCAAGCAAATTAAGATAAGGACACAGAAAGAGGAACAAATCTTAAAAGGACAAAAATTTAAAGCACTACAGAAAGTTACAAAATTGGAAACAAGGAAACAAAAATACATGCGAACAAAAAAAAAAGGCATTAAATATAAACAAAGACAAAAGAGAAAGAAATGATCATATTTTTAAAAAAATCATTAGACTGAAAATCGAGGGGCATCTTATACACAGAAGTCAGCTGAGGACTTCCCCCAGTGTCAAACTACCCATACCTTGTCAAACAGGCTTCCTCCAATCATGAGCCTTATTGTTACTGATGTCAACTGATGCCATAATTAGAGGTGGCGGGGGGGTGGAGAGTAGCAGATCCAACATGGACCAGTGCATTCTGAGTCCATAAAGATGTAAAAAAATAAAAAAATAAATACCGGTAAGCGATTGTTTTACTCTGCAAAATTCAAACTGCATGTAATCAGCTATGCAAAAGAGCATGGAAATAGAGCTGCAGAGAGATAATTTGAGCCTCCTCTCACTGAGTAAATGATCAGACAGTGGAGAAAACAGGAAGAACAACTCCTTAAGATGCCAAAAAAGAAGAAGGCCTTAAGAGGAAAACCAGCAAATTGAGCAAACTTGAAGCAGAGGCTTAAGACTTGGACCATGGAGCAGTGCCTGAGTGGTTTATGTGTGTCAGCCAAACTTATTCAATGTCAGGCAATAATGTTTGCAAACCTTCCCTAACTGGTTTGGCTCAGTGGATAGAGCGTCGGACTGCGGACTGAAGGGTCCCAGGTTTGATTCTGGTCAAGGGCATGTATCTTGGTTGCAGGCACATCACCAGTAGGGAGTGGTGCAGGAGGCAGCTGAGTCGATGTTTCTCTCCCATCGATGTTTCTAACTCTGTATTCCTCTCCCTTCCTCTCTGTAAAAAATCAATAATATATATATGAAATTTTGCAAGCAAGATGAACATTGTTGATTTTACAGGAAAGGCAAAATAGTGCTTCAATTTCATGAGGAGAGAAGGGTTGGCCATGAGAATATGAACAAAGTTAGCTCAGAAAATGCCACCAGTTTATGAGGATGATTTCACATATATAGACAGTGACTGGGAAGACAGCAGTGATACAATAGAAGTTGAAGAAATTGGTATGTCTGGAACTAATAGTGACTAAGAAGAGAGCAGTGATGCAACAGAGGCTGAATAAATTGATATGCTGCATAATATCATAGTACTGGTATGTAAACATTACCTGTGGTAATTACTAAACCCATAAAAATGGGTTCTGTTTTATGTTTAAAATATTGATTTCTTAATTTTGGGTTGGAAAAGTGGGGGGCGCCTTATACATGGGGGCATCTTATACACAGGAAAATATGGCAGCTTTTGAATTTTTCCCCTGTAGATTCTCAAGATTCAGGTGTTCAAAAAGCATGCTCTAATGACCTGTCTTTTACTGTTTTAAAGCCTTCGGTCTTCATTTTACTTAGGATTAGTATGCTACACAGCCCAAAGCCGTGAGCTATATAGTTTAGAGGTTTTGTTGCAATTCTTTTTCATTATATGAAGAGAAGCACGTAACATACATCATTCAAACAGTAAAATAAATTTTTAGACAAAATAATGCAAGAGAAATCTGATTTATTTTCTCATTGGTTACTCCATTAATGTGAAATGTACATATCAGACAAAGATTTCAAATGCCTTATGTTCCAATTCTAAGTATCTAAAAAATATCTTCTTAAGTATATGGAATACTTTTATGGGAAGTAAGTTATAATTATAATTAAGTTATAATTACTCTTTTCATCAAACCTGGTATAAAAATATTTTGTTGACCTAAACCAGAATTGCAGTTATTGTAAGAAAAATGTGAAGAGTGGCATGCACAAGTAAAACTCTAAAACCCACACAAAGCAATTATTATTTAGCATAAATATGCATTTAGAAAATAATATATCTGCAAGTTTAAAAGGAGTAGAGAGAATGGTATCTACAGCTCAAAGGCCAAGAATAGTTCCTTTGCCATCAGCTAGAGTGAAAAACCTCATAATTAATAATACTAGGGAAATTAGGTAGCATTCCCTGTTTGTGTCTGTACTGGGAAAATTTAATCTCAAATTAAGCACTGTTCTGTACCCTAATAAAAAAAAATTAAAGAAAATATGCAGATTTTAACTGGCACCCAAAATGTAATATTTTCAGAATACAAAATATCTGGTGCCCATCAGATGTAATTAAAATGATCAGACATCCCATTAAAAATTACCAATTATTTGAAAATGCAGGAATATTTAATCCACTCTTAAGCAATTGAAACCAACTCAGAAATAATAGGGATTCTAGAAGTAGTAGACAAAATCATTAAAACAATTACTATGACTGAATTCCATATAATTAAGAAGCTAAGTACATGTTAAGTAGAGACATGGAAGATATAAAAAGGACTCCAATAAAACTACTATAGGTTAAAACTATAATGTCTGAGAATACACTGGATGGAGTTAATCACATATTATAAATTGCTAAAGAATATTTTAGTTATTTTGTGAATTTGTGAATTTGAAGACATACATAGGAAGAGAATCTATGAAAAATAAAACAGACAGAAATAAAAAAAATGTTGAACACTTTTTGAGCCACAAAACAAGATTCAAGTCCATATACAAGTTGTCAGATCACAAAAAGTCTGTCCTCTGACAAAGCTGAATTTAATTAAAATTTAATAGAAAGATACTTCAAAATCTGTAAATATTTGAAAACTGGATAACAATACAAAATATCCTATGGGCTAAAGATGTAAATAAAATAGAAATTAGAAATAAAAACATGACATTAATATTATTGTGATTCAGCTAAAATAGCAAATCTATGTATATAAAAGCCTAATATGCAACTTGGCCCCATGGGAGTTTGACTGGGAGAATGATTGTTCACTATGAAGTGCGCTAACCATCAGGAGGTTGTGCGGAATGAAGGAAGGCCCTGGCGGGCAGCTGGAAGGCCCTATCAGCCTTGATTGCCAGCCAGGCCTAGGGACCTACATGTGCACGAATTTCATGCACCAGGCCTCTAGTAGAGATATAATTTAGCAATAAATGCTCATTTTAGAAGGAAAAAACAAAAAACCTCTAAGTGAATGACTTTGGATACAATCTAATAAACTGGTGAAAGAAGAGCAACTGAAACACAAAGTCAGCAGGAGAAAGGAAATAATTAAAAATCCTAGTTGAAATCAATAAAATAGTAAACAGAAAAATCAAAGAAAACAAACTGCGTTTTTTTTAAAAAAAAGTTTAGTAGTATTGATAAACGTCTAGTCAGACTGATCAGGGGAAAAAAAAAGAAAAGAAATAAATTACAAATCAGGTGTGAGACACGTGTCATCACAACAGCTGTTAAAAATATAATAAGGGGTGCCACCGGTGAGGCTCAGTGGTTGAGTGTCAATCTATGAATCAGGAGGTGACAGTTCTATCCCTGGTCTGGGCACATGCCCAAGGATTGCAGACTCGATCCCCAGTAGGGACTGTGCAGGAGGATTCTGTCTCATCATTGACATTTCTATCACTCTCTCCCTCTCCCTTCCTCTCTAAAATCAATTTTAAACAAGCATAGTAAGGGAATATTATAAACAAATCCATGCCAATAAATTAAACAAATTATATAGACCTATTCCAGAAAAGACACATACTTTTATTCATTCTATCGATTATCACTATTTGACAATTATGTGCCTACTAGCCGCCCGATGCACAAAATTCATGCAAGAGTAGGCCTTCCTTCCCCCAGGTGCCGGCACCGGCTTTCCTCTGACACCTGGGACCCAGGCTTCCCTCTGGCCGCTGGCAGGCACCTGGGACCTGGGCTTTCCACAGAGCCCTGGTTTTGTCCTGAAGGACAAAAGGATGTCCGGAAGGATGTTTGGTCTAATCAGCATATTACACTTTTATTATTATAGATTGTTCATGTGAATATAGCAGCAGAGACAACGATGTACATAACAACTTGAAGTATGGGTGTAATAATACTGTTAAGAACAGTTGTCAAAACTTAAAAGTCAACCTAAAATGTGAATGGCTATACATGAACACAGATGCACCTGAGGACTGCTTAATTATTTAGGAATGTTCTTTGTTCATCTCCTGATTACTGTTTATTAAAGGTCTAAGAATTAGTGAACTTACATGTTACCTTAGACTTTTGTCTGGTAGAGATATAAATGACTTCTGTTCAGAAGAAAATATAACCTCAAAGTTTATGGTTTTATTATCTTATAGGATACTAGAGGCCCAGTACACAAAAATTTGTGCACTCAGAGGAGTCCCTCAGCACGGCCTATGCCCTCTTGCAGTCTGGGACCCCTCAGAGGATGTCCACCTGCTGGCTTAGGCCTGCTCCCTGGTGGATTGGGCCCAAGCTGGCAGTCAGATATCCCTCTGGCAGCCCAGCAGACCTCGCGGGATGTCCACTTGCCAGCAGGGAGCAGGCCTAAGCTGCAGTCAGACATCCTTAGCACTGCTGAGGAGGCGGGAGAGGCTCACACCACCTCCACTGTACTGGCAGCTGTCAGCCTTGCTTATGGCTGAGCAGAGCTCCACCTGTGGGAGAGCACTGACTACCAGGGGGCAGCTCCTGCATTGAGCGTCTGCCCCCTGGTAGTCAGTGTATGTCATAGTGACCAGTCATCCCCACTCGTTCTACTGTTAGGGTCAGTTTGCATATTACCCTTTTATTATATAGGATAGAGTCCTGGTGCACGGGTTGGGGCTGGTTGGTTTGCCCTGAAGGGTGTCCCGGATCAGGGTGGGGGTCCCGCTGGGGTGCCTGGAGACCCTGTGTGAGGGGCTGATGGCTGTTTGCAGGCTGGTCACACCCCCTTCAGGGTGGGGGTTCCCACTGGAGTGCCTGGCCAGCCTGGGTGAGGGGCTGATGGCTGTTTTCAGGCTGGTCTCACCCCTTCAGGGTGGAGGTCCCCACTGGTGTGCCTGGCCAGTCTGGGTGAGGGACTGAGGGCCGTTTTCAGGCTGGCCAAGACCCCGGCAACGGAAGCTCCCAGCCTCTCCTTTTTTTCTTTTATTTTTATTCTGGGATTTATTTACCTTCTATAATTGAAACTTTGTAGCCTTGAGAGGAGCTCAGAGCTGGCCAGGGAGGGCAGGAGGGAAGCCTCCTGCTCGCTCCAGCTCCATGGCCACAGCCAGCTGAAAGCAGGTATCTGGGGTTTATTTACCTTCTATAATTGAAACTTCCTTGCTTTGAGTGGAGCTCAGAGCCAGGCCACGGCAAGCAGGAAGCTTGGCTTCCTCCATCATTGGGGCAACCAAGCCTCCTGCTTGCCTCAGTTCCGTGGCTGACAGCCACCATCTTAGTTGGGTTAATTTGCATATAGTCGCTCTGATTGGCTGGTAGACATGGCTTAAGGCATAGAGAGGGTATGGTCAATTTGCATGTTTGTCTTTTATTAGTGCAGATTAACCATATTAATCAGTTTTTATCTAGCTTTTCAATATTATTCTAATATTATTTTTAAATAATAAGTGTCCAAATCCTCAAATGCATTTTAAACTAGCATTACCCTACTATTGATTCCAGTATAAATGGTTGACTAAAATATTTTACATATATGAAATTTATATTTGTATAAGGGTCATATATTTAATATTTAAAAAAATACATTTTAACCAAAACTAATATAAGGTTAGTTTGAGAATTTAATTAGATAATCTAAAAAATGGTAAGCATGTAGTAACTTTGTATATGTTTGTTTTATTACTATTACTATTGTCTTTTCTTTAGAAATTTCTTTGTGCATTCGCTGTGTAATTTTAACTCAGATGCATTTGTATATCATGTTATTAAAGGAAGATACAAATATTCTTAATGTTTCTCAGATCTCAGTGGAAATGCTCTAAGTGCTGTTATAGCCCATTGGGGAAGACAGTGATGATCTTCCTTTCAGAGAAGAAAAGAACTCAGGAACTATATTTAATTTTGTCTATTATAAATTTCATATAGC